>NW_024529155.1:1254273-1477801 GCF_017590135.1 Pyrgilauda ruficollis | reverse complement strand
CCCCGCCGCGCCGCCGCCGCCGGGATAAAGGCTGAGGCACGACACGCGCGGGGACAGCGCTGCCCGCTGCCTGCCCGGCCCCCGCCGCCCCCCCGCCTGCCCCTGCGAGCCCGCACACAAAAGGCAGGACCTGCGCCGCGGGGAGGGGCAGGAAAGGAAAAGGAAGAAGGAGGAGGAACAAATAAACAAATTAAAAAAAAAAAAAAAGGGGGGGAAAAAAAAAAAAAAAGGGGGGGAAAAAAAAAAAAAAAGAGAGGGGAAAAAAAAAGGTTTTTAGAACAGGGAATGAACCCCCCGGGCTCCCCAAAAGCCAGTACTAGCGGGGCTGGATGCGGGGCTGGGCGCGGGGCTGGGTGCGGGTCGGCGCCTCTCTGAGGGAAAGGTGAGAGGAGGGCTGGGCGCAATAGGAGGCTCCAAGGGGTGCCCGCAGCCCTTCCCGGGGACAGGGCCTGGGGGGCTTCACCCTCCATTCTTACCTGTGCGGGAGGGGCGGAGGCTCCGCGGGGCCGGCGCTGCTCCCGCGTGCGGAGAAAAGTTTGTGCATAGGATGGCATCACGGGAGGGCTGTGGGGAGGGAGCAGCGGCGGAGCAGGAATGGGGAGTGAGGGTAAACCCCACGCCGCGGGGAGGCTCCCCTCGGCTCCCGCCCGGCTCCGCGGGCGCTGATCCCGCGGCCGTGGTGTGGAGAGGCGGGGGCAGCGCTGCCCAAAGCCGCTGGCATCGCCGGACTGCCCCGCTGCCCGAGGGTCTCGGCTTGGGGGAGGACAATCACTCTGGGAGAGGCATTTGTTGACGGGACAGTTCTCGTGCATTACCATAAATAAACACACAGGTAGATTAATTAATAAATCCATGGCCAAGCAACCTTCATCTGCACGCATATCCCCTCTCCGCTCCTCTTCCCCCACCCCCAAGCAAATCCTGAGTAGTTCTAAAACTTATACTGCGCCCAAAGAAGTCCCTGATTTATGGAGTTTACTAATGCTAACTGAATACTGTCTGTCAGGCAGCGCTGAAAGGCTCTCCGAGCTAATACAAGAAAAGGCTTTGTGTTGCTAAGCGATTAGAGCAGATGTAATGAGATTTACCCCAATCCTGCTTTGCCCTTTCCCTATCTTCAGTAAAATTGTGTGTGTGTGTGTTTTCTTTCTTTCTTTCTTTCTTTCTGGAGGGGGCTGAGGGGAAAAGGGAGGGAGGAGGTGGTGAATTTCTGAGCCTGTCTTATACATTGTAGCGAACAACAGCGTAACTTTGCCTTTAGTTTAATGAGTCTGGATATTTACTATTCAGAAGTGAGCAAAAAAGAACACCTGTCTACACAAGGAAGAGAAATTTCGCCTTTGTAACAGAATGAAACATTATCCTAATGTTATATTCATAGCTATAAATTACTCGCTACACTTTCTTTGCATACCTTATCTGTACACTTGCAAAAGTGGGTAAATAAAAAGGGAGATGCTGTAAAGGGAGAACGGATGGCGGCATATAACGGTTATTATTTTCATAACTAAACATTAGTTCCACGAGCGGTTAAAACAATGAGTGTTTGTGCTAAAGTAATGAGGGATTTCGTGACCCCACCGTGTCCCGTCCTCCCGTCCCGTCCTCCCCCTCCTCCTCCCCCCCCCCGCGATTAAATCACGTATTGATCATTTCAGGGCGTGGGGGGAGGAGGCGAAGCGGCAAACGTGTGTATACTTTAAAAGCAATGCAGGAATACACACGTGTAAGCGCCCATGTGTGCATATGCGTCCGTGCATATGAATATATATTTATATCTATATCTATATCTATCTATCTATAGTTACACATACACACACACACACAGGGAAAATTCCGGGCTCCTCCACCAAAGTTTTTCCCTCTTCTTTTTTAAAAATAGCGCATCCCTCGCAACTCGACGGCACATTTGTAGCGGAGCGGACTTTTTTTTTTTTTTTATTTTAACTCCGTACGACACACCGGCTCTCCCCAGTCTTTGCTGGTGGTTTTTTTTTGGGGGTTTTTTTTTGTTTGTTTGTTTGGTTTTTGTTTTTTTTTTGGTTTTTTTTTTTTTTTTTTGGTAAGATGCATTTTGAGCTTTGCTTTCCGCTTGGCTTGGTGCACGCAAACTGAATTTGCAAGTGATGCAGGAGCCAGGCGAAAAGAAGGCGAATTCTGGTCACGTCCTTGCTAACTGACAACAAGCAGGCTAGCCAAAAAAAAAAAAAAAAAAAAAAAAAAAGGGAATGGGGGGAAGAGTCCAATTTCTTTTTGAGTCTTGGTAATTGGGTACTTTTACAGGCAGATCACGCTATTTGGGCAGAATAACAAGTTTGGAAAGACCAATAGCTCTACGCTGCCACCAATTTCTACTACTTCATTTATTTATTTAATTTTATCTCCCTACTCCTCTCGCCTCCCGTCTTCCCCGCGACGGTTTTATTTACCCAGCCAATGTTCGCAGAGGCAACACAGCGCCCCGTGTTTTGGGTGGCGGCGGCTGTGCCATCCCCCGTGTTTTCCTGCCCCGCTGGGTCAGAGCCGCGGAGGAGGACGGGGTCACACCACATCCCGAAACGCGGGATGGAGCGCCCTCTTTTTTTAAGACTCGGGCTTTAGGAGGAATTCTGTAATGTGCAGTGATTTCAGGAAGGACAATGCAATCATTAATCATCCCCTCTCCTTCTCATTTGGATACCATTTGCAACACAGAAGGGCAAGAAAACAATGTTGATAGCGCTAGATCTTTGCATATTTATATAGAGATAGATAAAGATATATATGTTACATCCATCAGGTACAAACACTTCATATGCAACTTAGCTCCGGTATAACATCGATTGACATTCTGTCCTTACATTCATTGTTGTCAATGACAGAAAGAAAAAAAATTGCATGCGGTAGGCAGCTGATCATTTTAATTATAAAAAAGTTTTATTACGAAACTAGTTTGTATAAAATAGGGTTATACAGGACCTTTGTCAGTTTGTAATAAAACAGTAAGAAAAGGCAGTGGTGGTGGTGGGGGGGGGGGGTTGTTTTTTGCTTTTCTGGGTTTCTTTTTTTTTTTTTTTTTTTTTTTCCCAAAAGGCAGCATATGAGAACAAACGGCTACCGTTTTGTGTTTGGACAATAGCTGCATAAACTTTGTTCACTCTGAACATTGTTTAATGACATTATTAATACATTAACAAAATTTCTATAAAGTAAGACACATTGGTGCTAAAGTACATCTGGAGGAAATCCAAGTCCTTTACAAAACCACATACAAAAATGGCAGTTGTAAGGTAACGTTGACTACGAGTCTAAACATGAAGAGGTAATAAGCATTACATATTAAAAAATGTATCAAGATATACACATTTTAAACCATTTGTACAAAACCTCTATAAATCTCTCTCTCTCTTATGTACAAAAATAGCTTAATATATCCCCAACCGGGTTAGGATAGATACAAATAGATTTTCTTATCATAAAAAAATTCACCAAAAAAAAAAAAAAAAAAAAAAAAAAAAAAAGGTTGGAAGCATTCTATGAGGGAAACAAGAGGAAAAGCTTGGATCGAGGGGAGGGAGAGGCATGGGGAGACGGAAGGTAGATGGGTCTCCAGGGACTTCTTTGAGTACAGCATAGCTTAACTTCAGCATCTCCACAGACACCGGGAAACTAACTTTGTCCACAGGTGATGAACGCCAGTCTCTGAAGGGCCGCGGCGGCGGCGAGGTGCGGAGATGGGCCGCCTTTCTGCTGAGGAGGAGGAAGAGGAAGAAGAGCTCCTCCGCCGGCCGAGGGGCGCAGCGCCCTTTCCGCGGCCGGGGCTCCCCCGCCGGACAGCCGCTCCGCCGGGGCGCAGTCCGTGGCAGTGCGACGGAGCGCAAAGGCCGGCCGGTCTCCGGGGCCGGGGGCGACCGCCCCGACCGCCCCCGCGGCGCGCAGCGCTGTGCCCGCCCGCCGAGAGACGTGCCCGCACCGCCCTCCGACGGCAGGGGAACGGGAAACGCAACAGGTTCTTTTTCTGCGTGGATTTTTGTCTCTCTGTGTGTGATCTGCTTTTGTGTGGGTTTTTTTTTTTTTTTTTGGTTTTTGTTGGTGTTGGTTTTTTTTTTTTTCCCCTTTTGCAACTGTCCTGTAACAATAAAAGAAAGAGGCGATCAGAGCCACGCCGCGACCAGCGCAGCGTCGGGCCGCAGAGCCGCTCGGAAGTACCCGCCCGAGGGGCAGCCCCGGCTGCGCCCCCTCCCCCGGCGGCTGCGGCCCCGCCGCCCCGCGTCCGTGCCCCCGCTATCCCCCCGCTATCCCCCGGCCCTCCGCGGGCGCCTACCCACCTGCCCGGAGGGCGGCCGGCGCTCAGAACCAGCTTGTGAAGTCGAGAAGCTCCTGCTCCTCGGGGCTGAGCGGGTCGTAGGAGCCCTCGTCGGAGGAGTAAGAGGAGACGGGGGAGCCCGCCATGGAGTTCATGTCGTGGGAGTAGCTGGGCGAGATGGTGGGCGAGAGGACGCCTGCTTGGAAGGCGGCGCTGACGGCGTCATGCTCGTCGAGCAGCTGCTGCAGGGCGCGGATGTACTCGACGGCGGAGCGGAGCGTCTCCACCTTGCTCATCTTCTTGTTGGCAGCGCCGTTGGGGACGTGCTCCCGCAGCGTGGCGAAGCCCAGGTTCACCAGCTTCACCCGGTTGCGCTCCCGCTCGTTGCGCCGCGCCACGGCCGCCGGCTGCTGCTGCGGCAGGCTGTACCCGAAGCCGCTGAAGTTGAGCCTCCTCTTGCAGCGCATCAGCTCCGGCGAGGCCGAGCGCTGCCGCTTGGCCGCCCGCGGCGCCGAGGGCTTGCCGCCCGGGGAGGGCTGCCCGCCCGCCGGGCTGAGCTGCGGCGGCGGCGCCCCCGGGGGCGGCCCCGGAGGGGCGGCGGCGGCGGCGGCGGCCACAGCAGCGGCGAAGAAGCACGCCGGCTGCAGGAAGGGCGGCTGCCCGGCGGCGCTGGACATCCTGGCGGGGCTGCCGCTGGCCATAGGCGAGGGGGCGTCCTGCGAGGCGGGGGCGCCCGAGTGACAGCCGGTCCCCGTCCCCCCACCACCACAAAAAAAAAAAAAAAAGAATCAAAAAATTCTAAAAGAGAAAAAGGAAAAACTTGCGATGTTCAATTTAAAATTAAAATAAATTTAAAAAAAAAGAAAAATAAAAAGAAAAAGAGCTAGGGGACAGACGGCAGGGGAAAGGGACAGCGGCGACCGACGGGAGGGAACGGCGGAGCCGGGCGGGCGGCGGGGACGGCGGGCGGCTCTGCCCGCCCCCCTCCCTCTCGCCCTCCGTGCGGCGGCCGCGGGGAGGCTCGTGGCGCTCGCGTGTGCGCAGGCTGCTTTGCAAAGCCCCTTTTGCAAAAAAGTGGCTGAGGATTGTGTCTCTTATAAGGGGCGGACGGGGCTCGCCCCCCCCTTCTCCTGCACACACACACACACACACACACACACACACACACACAGAGAGGCAAACCTCCCCCCGCCACCCCCCGCGCTCACACACGCACACCCTGCACCTTGCGCCTTCCACGCTCCCCGGCTTTGCCGGCCGCGATGCGCGGAGCGCTGTGGCCTTTTCAGCGCGGGGAGAGGGCACCACCGGGAAGGGGAAGGGGAAAGGGAAGGGGAAGGGGAAAGGGGGGAGCCCTGCCCGCCGAGGGGCGTCCGACACAGGGTGCGGATCCCGCTGAGGGAGAGGCAGCGGGTGACTCCCGGCGAAGTCCCAGGGTGTGTGGGGCATCCCCTGCTGGGGCCACCTCAGCGGCGCCTGCCGGGGTTTGGGGCGGGAGAGCCGCGGTGCGGGATGTGTAGGCACGGAGGCTTTCCGCGGCGCGGGCGGGCGAGGCGGTGCGAGCCCGCGGGAGAAGCGCCCTTGCCATTGCGGGGCCCGACGCGTTCGGGGAAACTTCGTGTGCGGGACCTCGGCTCCTCCTTGTCCCTAGAGGGCACCGGGAGCCTGGTGTCGCTCCCTTCGCTCACCGAGCGCTGCCATGCTGAGCTCCGTGAGTGTCCGAGCCCCACCGGCCGGGGCTGCCGTCCGCTCCCGCTTGCAGCGGCCGGAGCCGCGTGTGCCCGGCACCGCACACGCCCCGCGGGCCGCCTGATGGCTCTATTAGCCAGCGACAACCGGGGTGAGCCGGGCTGGGTGACAGGAGGAGGGCGGCTGAGAGCAGAGCAGGGTAGAGACTTCTCGGGAGAAGTCACCTCGAATTACCCCTCTGGAATGCTGATCACCACGGGGTCAGCCTGTCAGGAGAGAAAGAACTAACCACTCCCGGGCACGTCCCACGCGGGCGGTCCAGCACGGGAAGGGAGGAGGTTTGGCTCATAAAGTAAGGGTGTGTTGGGCAGAGCTGGCAGGTGTGGAGCCAGCCCACCCTTCACTGCCAGATCCCATTTCCCAGGCCACACGGTCTGCTTGCTGGGCCCGGGGAAGCCACTGACCCCCTGCTAGTCCCGTGGCATCCTGCAAAGTGGAAGTGGGACACCAGCTTTCCAAGCGGGCAGTGGCATTGGCTTGTAACTGGGGAGTCAGGATGGACCTGGCCTATGCAGGGGAAATTATCATTGCTCTCAGGTGAAGTCTCACTTGTTCTCAGGACCAAATGAAGCAAAGCAGTTCTGAGGTGCTGAGAGTTTGAGGCTGGTGTGCTTTGGGGGTCACACTGACCCTTGGGGCTGCAGAGGTGTAGGCAGAGGCATGACCAGGTCCAGCACCAGAGAATGATAATCTTGGCATTCTCACCCTGCACTCCTGCCTTTCACATATCCATGTATTTCTGAAATCTTTAGCTCATTTTCTACCTTCTACTCTGTCTCATTTCCCCTTCTCTCTGCACCTTTCCACTCTGTAAACTCGGATATGTGTGCTTTCTAACCCACTAAAAAGAGCAGAGCCATGGTGATATTATGGCTCTAGGAAGTCCCTGGTAGGTGGCTTTAATCCCTGGTACTCACACCAGCTCCAAAGCATGGAAGGAGGGGACCTGCACAGTCCATGTTAAGGTTTCAGTGGAAATGACTGCAAAAGTAAGACCTATACTGTTGTTGACCTCAATTACAGCAGACTGGAGCTGTAGAAATCAGTTCTTCTCATCTGCCACTGGATCTCTGACCATGGCTGTGTGTGTGAGTTAAAAAAGTGCTATGCAGAAACAGCAGAGGAGAACCTCAATGTGCACCTGCTAGCTGGTAATTGTATAATTTTTTAGCATGTCAGCTTTTAATGCTATGTCATGTTAAACATGTCAGCTTTTCAGCACATGTGATGAAAAATGTGAAGTAGTTCTGTGTGGTCATATTTATTTTGGGACCTCTTCACTGATCACTGACCAGTTTCTGACTTCTAGCCTACTGTCTCATCACGTGGGAAATGTTTTAACTTATTTTATCCACTCTTGGGCAAGGACAGCCAGACTTTAGCAGGATAAAATGTTTGCTTGTGTTTCCTGTTTGGTGAGCTCTCCTCCTTCAGTTCCAGGTCTCCTGGGTGGTTTGTTCAACATCTCTTGTCTGATGTCAGAACAGACTGCACTGGAAGCAGTTGTTGCACCACCAGCTCTGCATTATGACTTTGAGAAGTGCTAACAGAAATATCAAAGTAATTGCAGCCCTGTAAACTATATATATATTTAAACAGACTAATTCTTCTGGATCAGCCTGCTTCCAGAACTGGTGCAGAAGTACCACATAGGGACATTCCTGCCCTTTTTCCTAGAAGTGGCAGAATAAGATTGGAGTTTCTGGGTCCCTTCTTCAGTCTCAGAGGGCTCTTAAAAAGGCAAAAACTGTGAGTCCCAGAGGTCACCAAGTGTAACTCATGTAATTGTGCCTCTGTGGCCCTGTACCCATTTGGCTACCCTGGGTCATGGTATGTGTTTGTGTGAGGGATGGATGAGGGGGGCAGAGTCTTTTCCTCCCTTTTCTCTTTCCTCTCACTGCCCCCGGGGACCGAACTCACCCGTTATGTCTGAGGTAATTCCAATCTCACCAGCTCCTCTGTGTGCTCACTGCGCAGAGTAAGGGACCAGATTCCTAGATAATAAATATTGTTCCAAGGTCCCCGCCTTCACTCACTCCTATGCACAGTCCTGCACCTGCGCCTTGAAATTCTTAATTCTAATAGAATGATAAATAGCCCTTGCCCTTTTCATTTGGCACTTTTACTTCAGTTTCCATTTATTTATTTATTTTTTTATTTTTAAATCTTGAACTGTCATTATTTCTTAGTGACTTTTTTGTGTACCTAAATTGTAGCCATACTCATGAGGCCTTTTGAAGTCCTTGCCTTTAAAAAAAAAAACCAAACAAACAAACAAAAAAAACCAAAAAAAAAAAAAAAACCACCCCTGGTTTTCTTTTTTTTTTTTTTTTGTCTTTCCACTTCTTTTCTTTTTTAAAGGCCATTTGCGTTATGATTAAATGCTGTCTTGGAAAAGCAGAACGAAAGTCGTTAATCTATATAGATCTTCAAAGAATCGATACATTCGGGACTTCTGTAGGATTTGTTACACTCCATTTTGTTACAGTAGGCAGCTCGTCTGGATTTGGGCACATGTGTTTCTCTCCCTCCCCTCGCCCTCCCCCTCGCCTTTCCAGCTTCCCCCCCAAGAGTGAAAATAAAGTAAAAGGTCTTTCATGGTAAACAAAACCAGCTTATTCTCCACATAGAACACATGAATAGCTGGAAAAAAAACTTACAATAAATGGTGCATTTTTTTCTCTGCTGGGTATAGCATTCAAGATCAGTCCAGTATTCAAGAAGCAGTCCATTTTTTGCTCAGCAAGAGAGTTTAGAAAAGAAGCGTGGGGTCTATTCAAGGATCTTTTCCCCCTTCACAATTGCTGGGCTTTATGAAACCTATCTTCCATGCCTTGTCAGAGTATTTCTGGGGACCAATTAGTGCTTTGTTGCAAGGCTTCTTTGCTGAATCTTTGAGCAGCAAGAAAAAGCTCTCTTGAGTCTCCCCTTATTTTGACTATTTCAGTCATTACTCAGTGTAATAATTAATATGACAACTGGACGCTGAAGTTTGTATAGAAACACCTCGGCTGCAGGAGAGAGCGTGCAGTGGGTGGTAACAAGCTACAGATCAGACCGAGAAGCCACACACACAAGGAAGGGGGAAAAAAAGAGAGGGAGAGAGAATAATGAATGAAAAGAAAGAGAGAAAGAATAAAGATAAATAAATAGTTGGTGCGGCCTGAAGAAACATAATACAGACTTGGAAGGAAAAAAAAAAAAAAAAAAAAAAAGGCACTTCGAGTGGAGTGGAGGGAGGGGGTTAACTCCAGAGAGTTAAACTTATTTTGAAACAGTTTCCATGTGAATATAATTTTCAACATTTGCTACTTTCAGAAGTCAGAAAAGAGATTTTCTCTGGAAAAGGCAAGATGGTCCCTTGGGTAAGTAATTTTTAAGGACCATGTGTTTGAACTTTTGCACAGTTGATAAAGTTTAATGCCTCTTCCTAAGCGTTCCTTTATGGAAATAACTTAACCATGAAACCTTATTCTTGATTAATTGTTGACCACCCTGCCCAGGGTGGAGAAGGTGGGTTATCGGGGTAGCAAGTTCAAGTTTTCTTGGGGTTGTATCATCTACAAGAGGAATAAAGCCTGTGCCTCAGTGAAGAATTAAAAATGACGTTTGACCAGGGACACTGCTGAATTCTCCTCGAAAGGCGTCTTGGGATGAACACTCATCACTTTGCAGACATTTCTTGGGCTGCCAATTAGGGCATAATAAATAATTAGAGGTTTTAAGCGTATTAGATACAGCTCATGCTAATGAGCTACATCAGGTCTTGTGCTAACCTGAAGTGACAGTTTGCATATAGGAAAAAAAAAAACCCCCAACAAAACAAAACAAAAAACCAAACAAACCCTAAACCCCAGACCCAAACCAGCCGCCGGAGCAGCTTTTCCCCGCGGCCCCGTCCCGCTCGCCCCTCCGCAGCTCCGCGGGTCCCGCCGGGCGCTGCCGGCGCTGCTCCCCTGCCCTCCGCGCCCGCGGAGCGGAGCCCTGCGCTGCCGGCTCTGCCGGGTGGCCCCATTGGTGCGGCCACGAGCTGTGCGTCTGTCAGAGCCCCGGGGGATGAATCACACCGGGCTGCCCTCCCGCATACCCCCAGCGCCACTTTTTGGAGAGCTGAATATTTTGGGTGGGGGGGGGTGGGTTGTTCTCGGCTCCTCCGAGGCGGTGGTCCCCTGGCAGGAGGGGTAGCAGAGGTTTGGGTGGTGCCTGCGCAGGCTGGGAAGCGGATCCCCCGCTGTTCTCGGGGAGGGCCGGCAGAGGGGACAGCCGGGCTCCCCACCGCCGCCAGCTGCCTCTGCCGTGAGGACACAGTGCCACCTCCCGGCCACCCGGCCCAGGAGGGAAGGAGCCGGGGAAATCCGGCGGAGAGGGATGGGGTGCAGCCCTGAGGCCTCGGGGAGCCCGGCTCTGCAGTGAGAGGGGGTACGGCTGGTGCTTTGCCAGCACGATGCAGAGGGACGTGCGAGGAAATGCCGTCTGTCTGTCTGGGGTGTACGGGAGAGCTACAGCACCCTGAGATCTCTGGTAAATGCATAGACGATGCTGGTAAGGGGGATGCCCCCCTCCCATGCACACACACGCAAACCACCTAAGACACTTGTGAAATCCTCATCTGGGAATTTTTTCCACCAGCTTCTGTCTTCATTAGAAAATTCCCCTCCCACTGCTTACTGCACCCTCACATGCACTGGGACATCCTGAACCAGCAGGGAAGCAGGGAGCTGCAGGCCGAGGATAGTCCCAGTGTCCTGGCACAGAAAGGGACATCCTTGCCCAGACACAAAGACTGAGAGCTCCAGGGAAGCTGCCACTCTGCAAATGGGTGGCAAAGAGCAGTCTGAAAAGCAGCCAAAGTCCATGGCCCCTTGAACTTGCATCATGCCGGCCAGGGGAGCTTGCCAGCTTCAGTGCAAAGAGCCCTGTGAGCTGTGACTGAGAGCACAGCCAGAAAAGACTACATGTGGTGTGTGCATGTGTGTGTGTGTACCCAAAGAAAGTGTGTTTTGGAGGGAGAAAACGTGTTTTTAGGCAAAGGCAAGGTGGGACATTAGTGCATATCTGCATATCCTTGAAAGGAGAGGGGGTGCTCAGTGCAGCAGCAAAAGCCCAGAGCAGGACTAACAGACTTAAAGCCCAGGTGCTCACACCAGCCAGGGAATCAGGCACATGAGGAAGGTTGAAACCCAGGTGGGAAAATCTGGTTGGCAGTGTCACTGCAGGGGGATGAACCCATGCTTGGTACGCTGAAGTAGTACTTCAGAGAGGACAGGGAAAATCCAGCAGTTTGGACTCTGAAATGGCCCAAGGTATCAGATGCTGATGCAACTGCACATTCCAAGAGTAACATCACTGGGCACACACATACTCACTCACACACCCCCACACACCACTTTGCTCCAAAACAAGAGACATTGGGATTTCCTCCTAGCAAGATAGAATTGTTTTTCATTCAGCCAGTGCCTTTTGCTACCAGGCAACCTCTGACAGTGCAGACTGATCAAACACTGAACTGGTGGTAATACACTGGTGATATTGTTATGATTGTGTAACAACAAGGGTGAGAGATAATCTTGCAAAATAAATACAAAAAAGCAGGGGCTAGGAGGCAAAATGATGATTATAAAGATTTGGCATGAGCAGTATTTTAGCTATTTGATATTTTACTTTGTCTTGCCATTACCATTGGGTAGAGTGGACACATGTAAGAAAGGGGATGGAGAAAAGGAAGAAATAAAGACCAAAAGCATGTAAAGGACATAAAGAAGTAAAAGAGAGATTAAAGATTAGTGACAAGAGAAGGGATAAGGAAAGAAAGAGAAAGGCACAAACAGAGGAGAGAATAGTTTATCTCACTGAAAAATATACCAGGTGGCAAAGGCATGGTGTATGGGGAAAGTAAACAAGACTAGTTTCTGGAGTCTGTCTTGTCCTGCACAGGGGCTATAATCAGAGTTGTCACCATCTTCATCTCACTGTTATTTTTTTCCAAGGTGGCCTTCAGTCTCCCTATCATGGATAGGGCTGTGCCTTGTGCTGCACAAACACAGGACACAAAATACTGGCTACCATAATGAATTTACTGGCTGAGTAGTTAAAAACCCAGTAGTTTTTCTACTGCTGTCAGTTACTGGGGATACTTTCCCCCACTGCTCTGCTTTTCCTTGCCCCATCCTCCTGCCATGTGAGCAGGATCCAGTCTGTTTAGTGTGCATTTGGCTATATTGACCTGCCAGCCCATACCACAGGCTTGCTGATCACTTCAGAAATAACTTTCTACCCTACAGGTAGTTTCAGGATGCACAAAGAAGCAGCTCTTCTGAAAAAGGTTCGTATTTGCACCCAAAGCACAGAGTCACTTCATATGCATGTTATATAATTGATAATTTTAGTGGGATGGATTCTGACTCCACAGTAAGAACTAAGAAAATTGTTCCACTCAGTTTCCCTACTGTAAGGCTGCTGGGTTTTGTAGGTATGAAAAATTTACAATAAATCTTTTCTAGTGTTCACCAATATGAGTTTGCACAGGTGTGCGCAGTAGAGCTTCCTTCAAGGACAAAATAACTGTAAACAGAATTCATTTTCATCATGAAAATATAGCAAGATCACCTGCCTTGGCACAATTTGTCTTTGTAAGACTTCATTTTCCCAAATAGCAAGATAGATACTTGTCAAGTTCCTTCATTTTTTCACCTGCTCTCTGATATTGGGCTACAGCTTTCCAATCTCCTTTACCCCTTTAGGTGACTCTTATTAAGCCAAATTTGGGCTCTCTCATATCAGTACTTTACTAACCTTTCCTGAAATCATTTATGTGTCCCACCCTGTTCCCCTTGTGCTTTCCATGGCTGACACCACATGCAAGCACACGTACATCATCTGCAGTTCTACATCTTCCTGCCCTGGAGCTCTGACCTACTCTTTCCTGCTCCTTTTCTTCCTTTATCTTCTTCCCTTTCCCCATGCTCAGGCTCATACCCCAGTGTGAGGTTCATGCTGCTAACTCCTCTCTCATGCTTCCCCTGTACTGGCTGTCTCTCTCCAGTGTCCAGTGAGCACAGTGGTGTCTCCTGCTCTCTGAGCTCTTTGGCAGCAGCCCCAGAGGTCCTGCTAAAGGACAAATCCCTCAGCTGCTGTGCCTTGCCAGAGCCTTCCGTGCCTGACGTTTGACATCCAAAGAACACATCCTGGAGAATGTCTGATATCTGTCCAAGGGGAGTGACCCCGAGGTGAAACCCACCTGCGGCTGAACACGCAGCTGCAGTGGGAAAGAACGGGCTGCAGGCTGAACTGAAAACCATGTGTTGACTTGAAAAAATGAAAACAGCTGATGTTGATCAGGAGGAGGAAGGCTGTTAATTCAGAGCATGCTGCTCCTCCACATTGGGTGCAGACAGAAACAATCTGCTGGAGAGCTGCTCCACGCAGGCGTGGGACTCACAGGGGATGGCCGGCGTGGAGCTTGGTGTGCCAGGAGTGGGTGGGGGGGGGCGTGCAGGGAGAACGCCCCCTTGGCATGCTGTCCAGGGGAGGGAGCTGGGGAAGGGAATGACTTTGCCTTGGCTGCTCCACTTTAAATACCTTTGCACAGATCTCTGGCCACTGCAGTTAAGCCAGAAGGCTTCACCTGCTGTAGTGGAGGGGCCTCCCTGTGTGGGCATTGCTGCCTCTGCAACATGGACTCCCAGCACTGCAAAATGAATGGTGACTCTTTCCAGGTAAGTGATGGGGTCTGTGCCTGCCTTTTGCAGAGGTGGAGAGGTGTCCCGCCTCACTCCTGCGCTCCTATGCTTGTCCTCCACTCTCTGAGAGGCAGTGTGACCCAAGAGGGGAAGAATCAAGGTGGCCTGTCATGATGCTTAGCAGTACCTGAGCAATTTTGGCAGCTCCTGTATTTGTCTGCTGTTAATTGTACTCACAAAAAACGCAGAGAGAATGCAAACAAATATTGTAAAAGTATCCTTGTGTACATGGCAAAAAGACAAAGAATCAGAAAAGACTAGAAGCTTATTGGAAGTCTTAAACGTGTGTGATGAAAAAAAGCTGTCTTCTTTTGTTAAAGGAAAACAGATGAAATTATGTGCTCTTCTGGTGTAGCTTTTTGTTAAATTTGGGGCTCTCTTGTTCTCTTTTTTTAATGTTTACTGACTGACTGACTTTGAACTCTTTGCTTTGGGAAATACAGGAAGGACCTGAAGTTCATGCCTTTTAAATACAGGCACTGATGTTACTGCAGGGGCAAGTGATGTAACCTGAGGCCAGCATGGTTAATTATTAGGACAAAATTCTGCACTTCTCTGTCCTATGCAGTGCTGCTGAAGCCAGAGACAAGCTGCATCAGATGTGCAAAAAAAGGGGCTTCTATTTTTCATAAGAGCAGAAATGCCAAAGAAGCCTCTATTCCTACTTTGTGTGCTGAGGCTGAACTCCCACAGTATTTCTCTAGAGTCTCACCTTGCTGCTTATCCAAGTTGTGTAATTGCTTTGTTCCAATGATGACTGCCATGATGAGCATTTAAATGCCTTAAGAAATCTGACTTGGAAACTAACTCCATTTTGCATATCTAGTAAATTTGAACATTACAGCAGTGAGGTGAAAATTTTATATCCCTGAAATTGCAAGAAAAACTTTACCTGGCTTTACCAGTGTTGGAATTCACTCTGAAGGGCTTTAGCTAAATGACTCAGCAATGGATTAGAAGGCTGACAGGATTGTGTTATTGACCCCTAATGCTGCCACCTGTGTCAGAATGGCAATACCAATCTATGTGCAGTGTGGCTAACTAAAAATGCAGGTTTGTGCTCAGGTAAACCTATCCTTGCATCTACATAACATTTTGTTTGAGATTGCATACTTGCAGGGGATATAGTGCAAGGTCCAGGATGGCTGTTCATCCCCTTCAACTGGTTCTTATTTTATTTCCTGGAAAAAAACAGGTCTGGAAGAAAATTGGAGCTGAATTTATGCACACTATAAATCACATATACATATCACAGAGACAATATTTCAACACAATAAAATTGTTTATTCAACTCTGAATCATAATCACAATAGTAACAAAACAGTAGAACTATCCCAAAGCTGCAATTCCTCCATGTATGTTGAGGGACTAGAAGTTAAAGTCCAAAATGAGAATGGAAAAAACTGATCAACAGTTAAAGCTATGCATAAGTACAAAAAGCTCAGCAATAATGTGAGTGCCTCTGTTTTTGCTGCTGTCACCTCCAGTGCATGTGTTGAGGTTTATTATCTGCAGTGTGCATTGATGCAGGCTGCCTCTATTATCCTGATAAGAACTGGGTACCAGGAAAACAATCATTTTAGTCTTCTCTCCCTTTGCAATTAAAGATGTCACCTCTGTGACAGGCTCAGGCATGGACTGCTGCTTGTTAAAAGACCTTCCAGGGAGCTGAGGTTCAGATGTGCAAGAAGTTAAGCAAGTATGAGGCGGGTTACAGCACTAGTGCCTGCTCCCTACTGCAATGTGTCTTTCTCTTAAGCATCAATATAAATCAACTTACAAGAGTGGGAAAATGACTGAGGACAGATTGAAAGCAGCTGATCTTAACAAATCAAAGCTAGTGACCAATGAGTTTGGAAAGGTTTTTTAAGGCTTTTTTGTCTAATCTCATTGTACAAAGAGATCAATTGTTATCATCAGGATTACCTTGCAGGACTTCAACTTTGCACTACATCCCCTGCAAGTATGCAAACCATGAATTGTTTGTCACACACATTCAAGTCAATCTGTCATATAAGTTGGTTCTCACAGCATGACTTGGCAAGAATATTTTAAATATATAGCTGCATGTCTTTTAGAGCAGTTTCACTGCAGACAGTGAAAACCAAAATCTCGATCCGTTGGACAGACAATGGTGGAGCCACTTCCATCCTTGAGATCAGTTTTGGCTGTGGTGGGTGAAAACAGAAGCAATGCATGGATAGTATTTAAGATGACAGTTTTGGTCACACTACCATAAAATTTCAGTACTACAGACATTTGTTTTGGCTTTTGCCAGACTCCTGTCATCGTTTTCCCTTGTGGTTGCTTGAGGTGTAAATGGGCTTCATTAGCCAGCTGACACATCCAGCACTTCCAGCTGCTTTTCCTCTTGGTCCTCCCCATGTAAGAGCTGGGCTGACTCCCTGGCAGCATGGGGACTCAGGAGACACAGAGGTGCTGCAGGAAGTGTCACAACTGAACAGGTGGCAATCTTCCTTCTGGGGCAGCACTTCTACTACAATTTGCACTAGAGGTCCCTCATACAGCTGGTTTTTGCAAAACCTTTGCAGCCTCTGGAAACAAAGCCAGACAGAAAAATGTGTGGCCAGTCTGCTAGCAGCAACCTTGGAGGCAGCCCCAGAGATGGCTTGAAGAATCAGCAATTATTTACTTTACAAAAGAAGGCAGCTCTTCATAGCTCTGCCTCAGGAAATGTAGACCCACCAAGAGCTTTATGGCTTCAGGGCAGCTGGCTTTGATTGTTAATTTGTCTTCTACAAAGGCTATCTTTACTGAGGACAATATTTGGGAACTGGGACTCTTTTTACTCTGATTTATATGTTCAGTTGAGCAATAGCCATAATGAGAGCAAGCTCTGCCCAAAAATACAGATCTTTATAAGGAATATTTGAATGGGTACCTTGAATCAAGCTTTAACCCAGGACTTGTTACACCAGAACTCCTCTGTGTTGCAGATGTCTGGTGTGATCTTTGAAATAACAGCCACAGGCAATTTGTCCATGGCCAGTAGATGTGGAATAAATATGCAAATAAGACATTAATGCGGCCTCCAAAAGTTTGTGATGGTTGTATACATCTAATTTACTCTGATATTATAAAAATTAGGTGGTTGAAATCTCAGCAGGCATTTACCTGCCATGCCAAGTACCCAGCTTTCAAGATCTGCCTCAACTCCAGGTCTCAGTTTCCTCTTTCAGAAGGGGTGAAATAGCTCTTCCCTTCTTAACAGGGCTTTTGTGAAACTAAACACATGTAGAGACATGCAAAGGCATTATAGTAATGAGAACTATGAAAATAATGAAAATAAACCTTTGAGAGTACTGGAAATTGCCTTTTGGAATTTGCAGAGTAGAAAATCAATAAGAGAAAGGGAACAAACATAAATGAAAGCACATCTTGCCCTGAGTCTTTACTCATTACGGGATTTAGGGAAGATCTAAATGTTTGCTCCAACATTTTTCCTTTTTTTTTCCTTTGATTTTCTTTGCTTGATGTTGTAGTTTTGTTTTAAAATCACCTTCCATATCCTTCCTGTGAATACTACCTCTGTCCTGGGGATACCTGGCAGGTACAAACAGAACTGAAGGGAAACACAGACCGTGGTCTGCATCTCTGCACAGAGCTCATCTACATTGCTCTGCTTAACCCTGAGTGCTGATGGAAAGGAAGCCTGAGGGAAGGATTTTGCACTGGAGCTGAAACCAAAGTGCAGCAATGTCTCCAGTCATCCCTGAGGGGGGAGGTGAGGCAAGGATGGTGTTAGGTTTATTTGCATGCCCTTTTTGGCTACCTTGCTCTCACAAGGGCTCTAGTTTGAGAGAAGGGGTTTGTGTCTCTACCATGATGAATCAGAGCAGCCCCAGAGCTGCTCTGCTCCTCACAGAAGCAGGGAATCTGCCTTGATTCCCACTCAGAGCTGTTTCATGCCTTCTTTACATCACTGGTGCTGTGCAAAAGGGACAGGCAGAAAGGCAATACTGCCTCCTAGGGTGAATGGGAGTAATTTTTGTTTGTGTATTTTTTCTTTCCTTTCAGGAATCTAGCTACATTGAAGACTCCCCCAGTAAAAATGGTGTGATTTCTTTGATTTTCTCCCTGAAAGAAGAAGTCGGGGCATTGGCTAAAGTTCTGCGCACATTTGAGGTAAATATTTTCCTTCAGGTCTTTACAATTTTATATTGTAGCCACACCTTCTTAGGGTCTTGGAGGTTGTGTTTGTGATTCTATTTCATTGCTATTACAGGGGAAAGCAGCCTCCATTTCCTTTCTGGGCTTAAAATCCTTTAAAGTCTTGGGGCAGAAGTAGCTTTTTTAAACTGAAACCTCGACCTTTAACTGACATGAGGGTGAGAAAAATGAATTTTTTCCACTTAAGAGGGAAATATTTAATCATAACTGCTGTACTAAGAGGTAAGGGTGAGTTGGGCTGTGACCTAAGATTGACTTATAACCAAATAATTTGCCTTATAACTTGTAAGGCAAATATGACCTGCAGGTGAGCCACGTGACTCACAATGCACATCTTGTCCACCCAAAAAAACCTGATATAAAAGATTCTACTATCTCCCACCTGCAGTACTTCTAGAGAGTGGGTAGAGGGTGCCTACAGAACAGCACAAAAATGACAGCACTTTTTTTAACACCAAAGGGATTCAGTAACTTATGCTGAGTGATTTGGAAAATTTTTTGGGGAAACAAGGAGCTATTTACCTTTCAGGACATTGTGTGCCTATTTATTCTTGCAGAAATATTTCCCAGACGTCATGAATGTTGTTTGAAAAGCACAAAATCCTTGTGGTTCAGGATGGTTGTGTTGCAACACACAGCTGTGTACTCTGTGCTCCCAAGTAAATACACTTTTATATTGGTTCTGTGGCTTTTTTTTTTTTTTTTTAATGCAATAGCTGTGCCTGAAAACAGCAATTTCTTTAGAACACTCTAAGAAGTTGTGGCCTGCATATTTTCCATTCATAAATTGAATTTACTAGGAAATGAGAGGTTGTGTGTTATGGATACAAAAGAAAAATAATTATAAATTTTAGGACATGTTTGATTCATTAAGATAAAAGGAAATTCCCTAACAACAGAAGAGCAAGTCTAAATCTGTGAATTGACTAGTAAAATCCTGCAAAATGTCCATATGTCAGTGATGTGCATGTCTGTAAATGAATTAATGAGACTGTTGATATTCTCTTATTAAATGCATTGATGTCTACTAACTAAATTGCTGTCAGCTCTAAAGAAAAGTTTGTAGAGGAGCTAGTATAGGAAAGAGAGAAGTAACCATTTCTTGGACGTGACTTTTCTTGCCCCAAAGCAGATACCCAAAATAGACCAACAGAGTCACTTTTTCCCAGTGGCCCTGATTGCAGCTGAGAGGTTGGGACTCGGGTGGTTTTCCACCCAACAAAGCCAACTCTTTCTGTGCTAACTTCCAGCCTCCTCCAGCACCAAGGCTGGACAAGACACCTGCCATAGGTGCCCTTATATCAATTTTACATTTGGCATTGTGATGGATGGATGGATGGATGGATGGATGGATGGATGGATGGATGGATGGCATTTAACGGTACAAGGACAACTCCTCACGGCTGTTGGTGAATTCCTGGTGTAAACCAGAGAAGCCTGTGGGCTGTTGTAACTCCATTCCAAGAACTCCACAGAGGTGTAAGTTTTACATCCATGCACAGCTGGGAAAACCTTCCCCCTTTTCCATCTGGGCCATAGCTATGGTGCCTCAGACAAACAGACTGTGCTCACTGGCATCCACAGCACAGACAGGGAAAGTGGTGATAGGCAGGTAAAGAGTGGAAAAAAACAGGAAGAACTTGAGGGAATTTTTTTTGTCTTGTACTCCTTCACTGTCTAATAGCATTAGCTGAGAGATGCTACTGGAATTAGTTCAGTCTCTCTGTGGGTGGGCTCCTTGGGCAGGGAGACACCCAGCCTTGTCCCCTGGTTTGTGTCACCAGCTTGCTGCTGGCCTGTGGAAATGTGGTGGATTTGTCTCAGAGGGGCCTCCCAAGAGGAGATGTGAGGGTGGCTGCTCCAGCTGTCATTGCCTCATGCAGCCACATGCAGGAGGAAAAGAGAAAACTGACAAGCCACAAATAGGATCAGGCTGTTTCCCGGAGCAGATGTGGTGCTGCAATTGTTCACTTCATGGAGGGGGTCCACACCTTGTGCAGCTGCTGGTGCTGCTGGCCACGTGTTGCATGTCTGTAAAGCTTCTGCTCCTCACTGAGGTGGGGTTGCCCAGACTGCTGGCACCTCTCTGGGCACTCATGCATGGCAATGCAGGCAGAGGGCACAGACCTACCCTCTCCTCCCAGCTCAGATTTGGGAGTGATCAAGGGACAGTGCCTCCAGCACTGGCTTTGAGGATTTTGCCTCTTTTCTAGACAGTCTGTAAAACTAATCTGGGACATGAAAGGGAGAGGAGGAGGGTTGAATGAGCTGTAAATATGAAAGACTTGAGAATTTGCCCTCTCTCCCAGGAAAGGAAACATGGAAGCAAGATCCAGACTGAGTCATAGGGAATTGAGGGGATACCTAAAGAAAGGAGAAATCTTGAGGAGCCATCAGCACACAGGATGTCTTTCTGTAGAGGAGGTTTCTGCATGGATCTGGAAAGGCTCATCCTCTCCTTTGTTTAAGAACTGGAAAAAAAAAAAAAATTACTCTGTGGGAGCATTGTTCAGCCACACTTGAGTCCCTTCCTGGGATGCACTCCCAGGTTCACACCCTGCCCATATCCTATTCCTGTGCTGGGGTGAAACTGTCCAGACTTTAGCCCCTGTCACAGCTTGTTCTCCATGGGCAGCAAGACAAAGGGACACCAAAGGGTGTGCTCTAGCCTGGGCCTGCCCCTGGATATCATGAGGCCCAAGACTTCTGGCTCATCAAGCATCATGGCAAGTTGAATCACTAGTCACCCACAGAGCAAACCACCCAGGAAAGGAATTAGTGTCCAAACACAGCCCAGATGGAAGGGGTAAGCCCCCATTATGGGAGCCAGGATGGACGGAAGGTAGGGGAGCCTCCTCCAGGCAGGGGGAGGCTCAAGGCTAAGAGCTACAGAGTGCTCATGGCACAAAATTATGTCCTCTAACTGAGACCCCAAGTTTAAGAGAATTTCAATGTGTTTTGTGGAAAGAGTAATGTTTGTCCTACTCAGACATCCCTCAGGGTTGCTCATGCAGTTGGCAGAGTACTGCATGCTCACATTTGTTTTTTTTCTCAAAGACCCAAACTCTAGTTTTCAGTTCAGGTTCCAGTTGCACACAAGTAATTGGTGACAGTGACAACTTTTGTTTTTCCTATGTAGCTTGAAGGGCTTTTTCCTGAGTAATATTCTCAACGAACTTGGCTCTTTTTGTCTGCTGGCTTTAGGTCCAAAACATACTTGATTATTTCCACTTTTTTCTTATGTTTGCTCAGGAAGACCCATCTAAACACCTGACCTCAGCAGGGTCCTAAGCTTTTCTGATTGCTGGCTCTTGTCCCTTCTCTCTGGTTTGCAAATCCTTGCCCGACTGCACGAATCTGTTCCTCCTGGACTGGCACAGCATAGAGCTATGCCACTGCTGGCAGTACAGCCCCTGCAGCCCCTTCTTCACTGTCCTGTGGAGAGATGTGTCTGCAGGGCCAGATTCACGCTCTGGTGTGCTGTGAAGTGTTAGCAGCTCAGTCATGCTCAGCAATAAGCAGATTGCTAAAGCTGAATCCACTTTGCTTCCACACTAGCTGCTCTGTTTGTATGTTGGGATGTGGCAGACATTCACTTTTTGCTTGTCAAACCCAATTGTTTTGCACTTGAAAAGCCCCTTTGTCACCTCTGTCCTCATTGCAGGCTTGAGGGTGGCTGTAGGGGCAGCACAAATCCACCAGCAGGGTCTTTACACCGACTTAATTTTAATTGGATCTGCTGTACACTGAGGTACTACTTGGTGTAGCTCTGTGCTGTTGATTTGTGTTGTAGAAGATGACAGCTAGGCAGCCAAAACTTGAATAAATACCTTCATCTGAAACAGAACAGCACACATGAGTAAAGTACCATGCTTAAAATCAGGAAGACAGAACAGTCATAATGAAATTGTGTTTCTTTTTTGATTCACTGGATACATAAAAAATGTTCAGAGTACAAGTTGAGGCCAAAAAAAGAGAGAAAACTTCCAAGTTTCTTATCAAAACTGAGCACTTTGGGTTGACCCAAGTGTTACACTTGGTAGAAATATTTGTTTCTCTATAGTGATAAAAACCTATTGAAATTGAGGAAGCTTTTTTAAACAGCAAAGTTCATTCTGAAAAAAAAAAAAAAGAGTGAAGAAAACCCCACATTGTTCCCCCTCAAATATTGCCTTTTCTGTTATTAAATACATTACTAAAAATATCAGAAATAAGAATTTCTATATACAAAAAGGATTGCCTTCAGTTTTAATTGCAGATTTTCCACATGAATTTGTGAATACATGAATATTCTCTGAAGTTCTTTTCCTGATGGATTTACAAGTAGTAGATTGTCAGCTGTTTTAAGTGGCAAATGTTGGAATACATCACAAGTTTGCTCAATCCATTGTGAGAGAGGAACCTTCTGTCTTTTCCTCAGTGATGGGACCTCCTCAGATACAGAGCAGGACTTCAGTGCAAGGTGCAGCCATCAGTGGGTAGGGCTCTAGCTCAAAAGCAAAAAAAAGAAAAAAGTTTATTTGCACCAAGTAGTCCTGCTCCCAGTGTAGGTTACTGTCCCATGGGGGTAAGTTACTGTTCCATAGAAGGATGGGATGGGAGTAACAAGCTGTTCTAAATGAGACCTGCCACTTTCAGAGTCAGCAGAGGTAACTCTGTTCTGTTTCTGTTTAGGAGCTTCATTCCACACAAGGTCCTATGTGACTGTTATCTCTTTGTGCCCTGGGAAGGCACTGGCTCTGCAGTGGCTGGTGTTGTTTCCAAATCAGGGGGAGAAAGAGGTCACTTAGGGCAGGGGGTGTGCTGGAAGTATCTGCAGTGATGGGTGAACTGGCTTGCCTCTGCCACAAGACAGTTTTTTCATTATACTGTACATGTGCACAGCAGTGATCATTTCATTACACTGCTCCAAATCCACATCCTTGGTCTTATCCCTCCTCTTCCTCTGGCCACAAGAGCAGGATTTCTGGATCTAATTGATCACCATGTGTTTGAAGAGAGGAGTGCTCTCTTCACAGCTGCTTATGCAATGCCCCACGCTGCCACGTTTTTGGATTGTCCTGCTCCACGTGATTTGTAGACAGATTCTGCTGCAAGCCTTGTGCCAAATGTCAGGGTTGGACCAGAGTGATGGACACCAGGGGCTGCTCCAGGGCCAGCTGCTCTCTGGCACTCCGTTGGCAGGGACCTGCTCTGAGACACTTTTTCTCCAGGAGTTTGGAAGGGAAACCCTAGCAGTTGTGAAGGAGAAGATTCTCTCTGTCTCCAGCTGAGAAACAGGCCCTTGGACAGTCGAGCTGAATCAGATGGCTGCCTTTGCCTTTGCTTTGGGAATCCATGGCTGAAAGCATTGCTGTACTTACCTAAGTCCTCTGACCTATGAAAATTAAGCACTGAGTCTATACTTGTGCTTCTGGAAGTGTCGTCCTTCAGGAAACCCTGCACTATAACATGACGAGGGTGAAAAAAAAATCTCATCTTTTTTTTTTTTTGGTACCAGAAAGTGCAAGTAAAATCCTCCTTTTGGGAGATTTTACCCAAATTCTCACTTAGTGTTGATTAGTGGCGCCATAGTGTTATTGAAAGTTCTTCATCTGGTAACAGTGTGGGGTCTCCTGATGAAGCCAGACTTCATTAATGGCAGCAGTCATGAAAACAAGCTGCAGCTGGATTTCACAGCTGTACTTAGTTTTAGAACCACATATAGGAGCATTTAGTAATTAGTGAACAGAAGGATGTGTGAGAGTCATGGGAAGTAGTAACCCATAACAATTTCAGAAAGGATCCATCCCTACTGAAAGCTTCCCTGTGTAGCCATGAACACACAACTTTCCTTTTCCAGTGACCAGGCCATTAAACAGAGGGTGGGACTAAATTCTCTTGGTAGTGACCTCAGCAAGACTGCTGGTGCAGTGCAACACCAGTCTGGTTTTCTCCTGCTGGTGTGAGGCAACTGCAGCATAGGTGGTGCTCAGTTAGGATGGAAAACCTGGAACAACCTGGGCAAGGGGCTGGAGCTGCTTCACAGACTCTGAGAGGGAGCCAAGGCTGAGATCCAGCACTGTGAGGTAAGGCAGGGAGGGACATGGGCAATCTCCTCCCTGCATCCACCATTGTCTCTGTTTTAAATTTATATTTGTCTTGCTACCCCCTTCAAGCTCTGTTAGAACTAATTCTAGCTTGATCTTTGAGCTCTGAGAATGTGTCTTGAGACTTCCTTCTCTAATGGGCAGTGATATTGGATACTAGATCTGTTGACTTGGTTATTAAAATAACAAAAGCTGAGTTTTTCCACCCCTCGGAGTGTGGATTTTAAGAAAGGATTAAGAAAAAAGAAACCTACAGCAGGCACATGGTTTTATGTCTATAGGAGAGGGACTGAGGGACTCAACCTCTCCCCTGGTCATAAACCTGAGGAGAAAGAAAGAAGTACCAACCTCCTCTCAAGTTCCTTGCAGCTGTAGTGGGTGGTGGGGTGGATTCATAAAAGACACATCTAATCTCACTCCACGGGCCCATCTGATCCCTACCACCTCTAAAATAGGAAGGGCAAAAGAGATCCATGTTAATAGCTTGGATGGGAACACAGCCACAAACGTGTGACAGTTGAGATCTTCCAAAGGTGTTAGGTTAGGAGTTAGGTTCCATCAACAAAAAATACCTCATAAAACTGGAATAACTTTTATTAGCTGATTTTTGAAGGCATACATTTTCAAGATGTCAATCTCTACTAAAAAGCAGATAGACATTGAAAACTGCTTAAAATGTACAACTAAGCAAAAAAAAAATGCCCCCATTCTCCTTTCTCAGGTAACCATTTGTCTCCAGAAGTTGGCGCTTTAAAGAAGACTTCATCTATTGGGAGAAATGTGATGCAATAGCAAGATTTGGCAACATCAAGGATACAAAAAAGTTCTGAACGGTGTGAAACTATGAAGATTAAACACTAGATGGAGTAGTAGGACTGGAATGAAATTGAGATTTATAAAGCAACTCTAGTAACAGAGCCACTGTAAATATTTTGAAATCAAGGGCTTAGTAGCAAGGCACAGCACATGAGAATACACTTCTCCAGGAGTGCCAGTTCAGGGAGTTGGACATATGCTGCTGGATTCTTGCTCTATAAACAGTCATCAGAAGGGTTCTCCCTTCAGCTTCTCTGTTGTGGGGTCCTGAAATCTCAGCAGAAAGAGGTAACAGGTTGGCTCTGGATGTTGCTGAGTGGCAGATATCCCTCAAATAAACAGCAAAGCAGCTTGACATTCTGTGGGAAGGTGTTCTGCTTCTCTCAGGTGTAAGAAAGGAGGTAACTCTCTCCGTGGGCTTCTTCCTCCATGGGCTCCTTCCTCCATCTTCTTTCCCCCCCCCCCTTTTCTCACTGTCTTAGGTTGTGATAATTTGAGGGATATTGATACTCCTGCTGCCATAAGCGTGTCTCGTGCCCACCCTGCAGCTTATCTCTTCATTCCCAACCCTTGCATCATCCCATTACTGGGGGGGCATTGCTGTCTGTCCAGCTGCTCACTGAGCGTGACTGGAGAGCTGGTACAGTAGAAGAGTCACCTGATCACAAAACAAAGGGATGCAGTTTAAGGAGCCTTCACCCCAGAGAAGAGAAGGTGCTGGGGGGATCTTATTGTGGCCCTCCAGTACTCAGAGGGGTCCTATAAGAAAGAAAGATGGGGACAGAGTTTTAGCAAGGCTGCTTGCGATGGCACATGGGGTGATGGTTTTAAGCTAAAAGAGTGTGGATCCAGAGTAGGCATAAGGAAGAAAATTTTTAGGATGAGGATGGTGAGACACAGCAAAGGCACAGCAGCTCTCTGTGCCTGCTCTCTGTCAGGAGCTCCCAGTGCCTCACCACATGGACAGGACAATGGGCAGTCTGTTTGGGAAGCAGGGCTTTGGAGGCCTAAAACAAACTGTCCCCAGGGCCAAGGACAGTGCTGGCCATTCTCTCCCTGGACAGACAGCCCTGTGAGGACGGCATCTCTTGAGAGCAGCAGTTGGTGAATGAGCTTTTGACCTTTTCAACTTATTGTATTGGTATCTAGCCAAACAATTTGAGTTCATCTGTAGTGTGCAATGCTCAGGAAACAGAGCAATGACATATATGTTTCCTACCAAGGAATAAACTGCCTTTTGTGGAGGAGTAAATCAGGCCTTTGCTGCTGATGGCCAGATGCCCTCCTGCGCTATGCAAGCACTGAGGGGAGCAAAGAAAACCCTAAAGAGGCTCAGAAAGAGGGATGTACAGTTAAAAAATCTTCTATTTTTCTTCCTTGTAGGTCAAAAGTAGATCCTAATGGCATTACTTTGTGGATGAAATCCTGACTCCACTGTAGCAGGGGGTTTGACATTGACACCAGTAGGGCCAGTACTTCACCCCATGTAGTTTGGAGTCTTCTTCAGCTTGAAAGACAAAAACCAACAGTTTATCCAGGGATGCTGATCACCACATGTCAGCCCCTCAGACTCTTCTGAGGGTAATGATTCTATGATTCTGTGATCTTCAGGCCCAAATTTCCTCCAGGGATTTGTATATTCGTCCCAGGGGACAGAAGCCCAGACCTGGCCATGGCACGCTGTGTCTGCAGCACCAGTGTGAGCCTGATAAGATGGCCAAGGGGCAAAGTCAATGTCCATGGAAACCTGTTAAAAAGATTTTCTCAAAAAAAAAACCAAAAAAAAAAAAAAAAACAAACAAACAAAAAAAAAAAAACCTAGGAAAGAAAGCAGTGTTTTCATATTCAAGTTATAGTGCTCAAGAAAACATCTGAGTTCAGTTAACAGGAGTAAATGTTCCTGGACTTTTCTTTTGGACTTTCTGGATTGTTTTTTTGGTTTTTTTTCCTAAACATTTTTTGTTTCCTGGACTTTTTATTTGCTTTTTGTTGGAAAAATAGGATTTTTAGCTACTTGTTACTTACATATCAACATGGCAGCATGTCTGAGGTCAGATTCCCACTGGCTACAGTCATCAATGCTACAGCTGCCAATGATCACTTTCTTCAGAGCTAGACACTGCTGATGGTCAGCAAAGATATTTGGTGAGACAGAACTTGAATTTCTGTGCTAAAGAAAATAATCCTTCTCTGTGAGGGTGACTAGACTTGGGAGCAGTTGCCCAGAGGAACTGAGAAGTCTCCAAACTTGACTGGACATAACCCTGGGCAATCTGCTCAGGCAACCTGAGCAGATTATTGTACTTGCTGATCTCCAGAAGTCCCATTCTACCTCACCAACTCTGTGATCCTGTGATTTTAAACACCCATCTTTTTATTTGCACAAACCTGGGCTGCCTTTTTTAGTGCAGATCCATGTTTCCCTTTGGATCTTTGCCCAGCAGCTGCTCACAGCGCTGGAATCTGTGCAGGTGGCTTTGCAGGTGACTGCGCAGAGGTTTGGCAGAGCTTATCTCACAGGGTGCCCAGCTGCCTGCTCATCCAGTCTTCTCTCAAGATGCTCATCAAGACAGCATTCAGTTTCCCATGAGAGGGTACTCCACAGGTGGAATGCTTTCTTCCTGTGTCGATGCTGGGGAAACGTCTCTGTCAACACAAACGAGCTCTCATTATGTGCTTGAGGGACTGGAGTTGCCATTTACAATACAAAGCCTGTTTACAACTTGTATCCTGGTCCCACTTTTCTCTAAGCTTTCAGTAGAGCCTAGTCCTCGTGATGGAGCTCTGTACAAGGGTGAATCCCTTGTACATTTCTCATTCTTCCTTTCTGTTTCTCTCTCTGTTGTGAAAGTTCTCGAGTCCAGTGGCCGCTTTTGAGTTATTTGGATGGTACAGTATGGTTTGTTGACTGACATAAGTATTTATCCAGTCTTTATGTCATATTCCTTCCCCCAAAAACTGTGGGACCAAAATTTCTCTTTCTCATAGGAAAAAGGTATAAACTTGACCCACATTGAGTCCCGACCTTCCCGTCTCAACAAAGATGAGTATGAATTCTTCATTAACTTGGAAGGCAAGAATGTCCCAGCACTGGACAAGATCATCAAGTCCTTGAGAAGTGATATTGGAGCAACAGTCCATGAGCTCTCACGGACAAAGAAGAAGGACACTGGTAAGGATATGCTGACAAGGTTAACATTGACATGGACTGTTTATGTCACATACTGAAATTACTTATTTTTCCTGTAGTAAAGGAGATCCACTTGGGTCTTTATGGCTACATTTCTCTCTCTGTGTCTCTATTTTTCCTGTACTGTAAACTTTTTAATTTGGAGGTTTTCTCTCAGTGTAAATTTTTGCCATGATTCTGACTAGGTCTCCTGGGAAACTAGGGAGGCTCAGCCACCCAGTTTGGTGGGAACAGGACTAACTCTCCATTACTGTAAGAAATCCCAGGGAGGTCAGTTGCAGTTCTGCCTTCGGAGGAAAATAAGGAAAGCTTTTTCTGAGTTGTTCCTGCTCCTATTTCTCAGAGATTTGCTGGAGTTGAGGCTGCTTGGTGCAGTGGTGGCTGCCTAGCAGATAGTCTGAGACAGATTTAAATGCCTCTTCAGATAACAGATGTGATTTTAATAGGATTTCAGACTTTAAATACTTTAGGCCTGGATCTTCCTCTTCCTTCCTAGGAACAACATGAAAGGACATTAATACCTTCTTGAGATCAGTACTGGTAATCCTTTTACCGTTTCCTTTGTCTCCTACCCATGACATTACATTTGAAGATGAAAAAGAAGAAGGCAGATTCTCTTTGGAGTCACTTTTCTCCATTCATAGACAAAGGGACAAAAGGTTGATTAGGTGATTTATGATCATGTCAGATCGAAAAGGTTCACTTTTGGGGGCTTTTTTATTTCCAGAAGAAAGCTACAGGACCTACCAGGGTTTAACATTCATTTTTCTAGTTACTGTGAAGAAGGTAATAAAGAATTTTATGAAATAATAAAGTTGTCTATAAACATATGACAGAGTCAGACAGAGATACAGCTCTAAATATCATCCAGAAAAGTCTTGCATGTGAAATTCTGACCTCACAGAAGTCAAAACTCCTGTGGTCAGCTGTAGGATTAGGATTTCACTGCATGTTGCTGTGTTGATCAAAGGAGTTTTTGAGCTAGATTATCCTGTCAGTGCTTCAAAAAGGGACTTGATCCTCTTCTGTCTGAGGGGATAACTTGTGTTTGTTAGTTTCAGCAATTCAGAAATATTATAAAATGAGAACAATTTATTGCCAAGGAGAGAGGGGGAAGATTGATATTTCTTCTTGCCCTTTCTCATTTTTTTTTTTCAATTTCAACTCCTCTCATGAGCAATAAGGGTCCAGTCAAACTGAAATCCTCCAAGGACCATATTTTGAAAGGTCAAACAAGCCCTGCTTAGGGGATGAACTGTGGGTGGCAAATCCTGGGCAGAGGCACTGCAAGGGCAGAGTGAGATGGGAACAGCCTGAGCTGTAGGAAGTGTGGTGAGATGCTGTCCTTTATCAGGGATGGCATTAACAAATAGCAGGCCTTGTGGTGCCTTTTAGGCCAGCTTGTCTTTCAAATGTATCCTCCTGGCAAATCTGGTCACAGTCCACAGATGTGCCTGTGTGAAATCTTATTCCCAAAACACAGAACAAGAGCACTGTGCCTCCAGGGAGCAAAATCTCAGACAGATGGTTTATGGGGATGTTGCCACACTTGTCTCAGTGGGCAGGTAAAGGCTGGGAAGGTTTTCTTCCAGAGGCAATCTGGGATCCCATGGGACTGATTCTTTTGCTGCAGCCTAGGATGCTGTCATTTCTTCCCCACAAAGGATTCATTTTGCTCCCGATCATGATTTGAAAAAGAAAAACCTTCTTTTTCTGTTTCCTGTGGAAAGCACACAGTCCCATTCTCGGGGCACTGCTTTGTTGGCACTCAGAGGAAATTTCTGTATTCTGTCCCTTCTGTATAGCTCAGTGTTAAACACTGTGTGCATGTGATTTATTGGGCAAGGGATAAGTGAATGGCTTTTTTTTTTTTTTTGGTCCTTTTTCCTTTTAACTGCTTTTAGTGTCTTTTCTTAACTAAATGCAACATTTAATTGACACATTCCAATAGTTACAAATATCAGACTTGATCAACAGTGTAATTTTAGGTGAGAGCAGGCCAGCAAAGTGTTCTAAATCCAAATGTAGCTTTGGAGCTTCAGATGAGAAGGACTGGCAGCTGCTGAGCCAAAAGCTCTTTGTGTATGTGGAAAGATTTGTTGTAAAAACACAGCACATCTCCTAGTGGGTCTTTTTGGAAACAAGATGGTAGCCGCAGTCCACTTGGAGCCCATGAATAAAAATAATTAAATATTATTCTGTTGCAGAATTAGGGAAATGCAGACAATTTATTGCATTTCTGAAAAAAGCTGGGAGCTGAGGATCTGTAGGGCCCTTGTTTGCTAGACCCTGAGGCTAGCCAGAGCACTTGAGAGTGTTTAAAAAAGGGCTAAACCTGGGCCTTGAACTGCTATAAATTGCATAGACCTGTCTTTGACCCTCCTCACAATGGTCCAAGTGGAGGATTCTGCAGAAGTCCTCGCTGGCCCTACTTTGCTGCCTCTCATATAAATGGCTTATTAGCATTCTGCTCAGCATTTGACCCCACGGTAATTTGGTCACCACTTGGGTGTCCAGCACCATCCCATAAATGCTGCTGTTTTACTTACAGACAAATCAATATTTATTACTGATCAGCCCATGTTTGCTGCTCAGACCCTCACAGAGGCCCAGTGTTGCAAGAGCTCGCCCTGGCACTTCATTAATGGTTGTGCAGACAGACAGCGAGTCTGGAGAACAGGCTGCAGGAGGATGTTGCAAACAAAATATGGGATAGATTCAGCCAGGGGGTAATTTGATTTGATCTTTTGAATAGTTTCTGGGAGGGCTGGGGACAGTGGCCTGGCACATCGCATCTAGGCAGAAGACCCACCAGCAGCCTTTTTTCACCCTGGCCCTTGATGTGAGGGCTGTATGGACTTAAAGCAGTCTTTGCCCCAGAACTGTGCTCAGAGTCTTGGATTCTTGTTTCCATAAGAGCTGAGAAAGCTCAACACTTTCAAGGACACAACAACTTATGCTGGTGCAAGCAGCACTAAGTCTCCTTGGGATTTCCCTTCCACAGCCTGCCATGTCCATCCAACTCTGCAAGCTCAGAGCTGCTCTCATTTAGCTACTGCTGGTGTTTGGGTAGGCAGGATCAGGACTTAGTGCCAGGAAGATGAGTTGCTTCTCCTGTTTAGGGAAAAAGCAAATCACCCATCTGCACACCCAGGACTGACACCATCAGCCTGGAGTCAGTTTTTCCTCGAGTCTTTAATGAGGCCTGCACCAAGTACTAAGGCAATCTTGAGAATAAGATATTTAATGAAAGTAAGTCTGTATGGAAAGTAAGTCAGCAATGGTTCAAACCCTGCCAGGCAAGTCCTTTTTGATTCAGGCCAGCAAAGCCCTACAGACATCACTGCCAAAATCCAGTGCAGACTTCAGCCCCCACCAATATTTCTACACAGCTTGGACCCTTCAGGTCATGGTGCATCCCTGAGAAGAGTGGTTTTCTCTCTAACACTGACAAATCCTTTGCTGTGGAGCTGCCAGGCAGCCTTTCTTCCCCAGTGCCTAACACAAAACCATTCACCAGTGTGCCACACCCCAGGCTGGTAGTGGGGAGTCTGAAGCACAAAACAGTGAAGCAATTCCCCACCATCACACAAAGCTCAGTGCTACAGCCAGGAGACAAACCCAGATAGAAAATGGATGTAAGTAGTGACCACTCTCTATAGATCAAACGCACCTTTTTCTATTCCCCGCTGTGACTAGTTCAAGTGAAGCGGTTGGGTTGCAGGAAGCTTTCTGACAGCGAGGGGAGAGAGTGTTTCCTTAGCAGCTAGAAGAACCAGCGGTACATCCAGCAGCAATGAAACCCATCTGGGGACCTTCCTGGGTCTGCTGCTGCCATCTAGTGACTGGCTCAGCTCTGGTTTTTAGGGCAAGGAGAAGCGGGCGCGTCTTGGAGAGGGGCGGACCAAATCCCCCTTCTGCCGTGCGGGGGAAGGCGAGGCACCGCCGCGGGTACCGCTCAGCGGCTCCCCGCATCCCGGGAAGCTCAGGCATCCCGGATCTTCCTGGCCAGCTGCAAACAAATGTGAAGGCTCCCAGCACGGAGCCAGGCTGGCGATGGGACAGCAGTCCGGAGTGTGGGTGCTCTCTGCCTGGGGCCCCAAATCGAGCCCTGTAAAGCTGCTGTTGCTTCTCCAGCGCCTCTGTGCAGGTGCCTCGCAGAAATCCAGTGCCGCAAGCGCCCTCCGTGCCGTGAGGCTCGGCACAAAGCATGGCTGAATAGCCCTGGAGACAGGGATCCTCTTATCCTGCAGGTGGTCCATCAGGTCTGGGATGAGCCCCATCACCAAGGCACTGCAGGGAACTCATTCAGCAGCTGCTGGCCGAGGATCAGGTTCACTTGGCACAGCCCCCAAAATAAGATGGGGAGGTATGGCCCAGCAGCAGAGCTCCCAGCTGAGCTGAGCGCCACAGAAGGGAATCAACTGTTTTCCAAGCACTGGCTGAGCAAGAAACACCCATTTGCACAAGAAAGTCTCTCGATCAATTGCAAACTTTTTACTGATAGAGGCTGCCCCTGTTCAATCCCCTGTATTGAATTGCCATGAAGGTGCTTGACTTACTCTTTTTTAAACTCAACACATCTCATCTGGAAATCCTGTTGTCTCTTATTGAAAATCAACGGCTACTGTGACGTTGGTAAAGGAGAGAGAATGATGCATCTGACTCCATGGATTTCAGATGGCTAATTAATTACTTTATTAAACTATATTACAGACATTGCATCTAAACGGAATGTGCCACGCACTCTCTGCACACAACTGCACAGAACTGCGCTCATCTCCCATTCTCTCGTGACTGTCAGCAGACAGTCCAACACACACTCTTGGCCCTAACAGGCCAAGGGAACAAAACATCCTCACTGTGGGTAAACAATCTCCATATTGCATTCTACTTTGGCACAACACAGGCACAGCAAGTAAGATAAGAATTGTGTTTTCCCTTTCTCTGAGGTTCAGAGAATGTGCATCTCAGGCATATTCTTGGGAAGAATTGTGCCTTGCTTTTCTCTATGTAGAGAATGTGGCAGCACCTTCTCACCTTATGTCCTTCTGTAACAAGAGGGTCACATGGACAGTACGCTCTGTGCGGCCAACAAGGTCCCTTCTCACATGCTGGCTGTGCCTGAGACAGTGTGTATATCATGTGAGTTACAAGGCAATAGAGAAATAGACCAAGAAAGTTAATCAAGTTAATGACTGCAGTGTTACGGTGCTCGTCTGAGGTATTAGGATGCCATTTGTCATTTTGTTTCAGAATCCTAGCTCAAGTGGGGCCACCAAGTACGTCTTAGAAAGTGTTTCAGACAGTCGAAAAATTATTTATCCTTGTTACGGAGTTTCTTGTGATTCCTTTGAAGGGGATGATTCTGGCTTATTGTGAAAATTTTCTGCATTTTGATAAGCTAAGACACCAGAAGTAATAAACAGAAAATAAACGTTACAAGCCAGCTCTGCACCAAGGTTCAGATGCTCTTGATGTTCTGTATTCTTCCAACAGTGTGAAACGATCACAAATTCAAGACAACTTGCTTGGTTTGTTCTTGTTTCCTACTGTGGGGAAAAGAAATAATTTAGCCCCTTGAATATGTTTTATATATATATATATGATGAAATGATGAAAATGTCAGAAGAAGGCAAAAAATCAAATAACAAAGAAGGATACCAGTCTCTATTTATTTTCTGTTTTGCAGTACCATGGTTCCCAAGAAGTATCCAGGAGCTGGACAGGTTTGCCAATCAGATCCTAAGCTACGGAGCAGAATTGGATGCTGATCATCCTGTAAGAATTATTTTTAGTGATTTTTCTAGTTATTGGCACTGATTTTTATGTCAGTTAAATTTGCTCTTTTTTAGTACAGATCCAGTAGACTAAATTTCACATGGTACAGGACAAGAAGGCTACCACATTTCTAGGGTTACAATCAGCCCAATCCCTGGTTATGGAGTAAATCAAACCAAAAGTTGCTATAATTGAGCAAATGCCAAGAGATCTTAAAAGTTGTAGTGGTTTTCAGAGCACAAGACCACCACAAGGACACATCTCACACATACTCTTCCCAGGAGGCTCTGATGCAGTGATTTCAGGCTCACTTTGTGTATCTCTAACAAGAAGAAGCAACATGGCATAGCCCAGAGAAAGACTTTTTTCATTCTTGATTACGTACACATGATTTAGCTCAGTGTATTGTTATGTGGATACTAAATCTGACATGGTACTTTTACAGTGAGACATGACAAAAGAAAATGTTCTTGGTTCAAAAAGTTTATGGTTTAAATGGTAGCATCAGAAAGTTTTGTTCATTGACTTAGATGATAAAAAAAATTGTTTTGCGGTTTTTCAGTTTTGTTCAGATACAAGAATATTTTCTGCCCCATTCCCTCTCCAAGCAAACAACAACTTACTTTCATTTGTCAAAACACACTGAGTTCCATGCAGTGCACTAGAAATTCCTGCTATTAGTTTAATTGAGATAGGGTGATTATAAATAAATTACATGCAGTGCACCAAAAATTGCTGCTATTAGTTTAATTGAGATGGGGTGATTAGTCATTCACTACCTATTGCTTAATTCAAGACGTGTTATGTACCATGTACAATGATTCATGATGTTCACTGTGGTCATATGAGAAGCAGAATGAAAAGAGATACACTGAGCCAATGGCCCCCTTGTGTGTCATGTGGGAATAGACCAAGATCGTTTTTGAAAAAAGAACCAAGAAAAAAAAAGAAAAGAAAAATCTATAAAAAGGAATAAAGCGTCTCTCCTCCAGTTCCTAGAATTAGTTAGTGAGCACTTGTGCTTTAAAAAAGAAAGCCAGCTGCTGGGATAAATAGGTGACAGTCCATAGAGTGCAGAAAAACAGAAACTAAAGGAGCCTGTGTTTTTAGTAAAGTGATGCATGGAATTTAATCACAATTAACTCCATGACAGCTTAACCTTGGACAGTGCATTTTTTTGGCCACTGACTGTTGCAGTGCGATGTCATGGCTTGTTTACTAATAATTGGTTACCCATTTTTTATTCACACTCATGAATTTACACTCCACTTCAGCTGCCTCCTGTACTTGGCTGTGTTTTGTGGCCCCTCAGTCCAGTTGTGCCGTTGACCACTGAGAGATGCATTTATGGACTGCTGCGGTGCCCAGGGAGCTGTTCCTATTTTTCCTGCTGAAGAGCATCCTAGCTTGGAAAGAGAATGTTCCTGCACTCCAGGTGGTGAAGGCACTCCTGGTCCTGAGGATCTTTTAGTCTAAACAGCAGGCACACTGGGGTGGGAGAATGGTTATCCCAGATGAAGATTTAGAGGTTTTCTTTCTTATCCTTGGTTTTATTGCTAATTAGCTGCAAAGGTCAAGCTCCCAGCCGCAAGGTCTATGAGACATTCTTTGTAGTCATTAATTGCCTTCAAATTGTTGAATTTGTACTACAAATAGGGGGTTTTGGCCTGCTAAGTGGCTACTGATCCTCCAGCAGTTTGAAAATGAGCACTTTTAAGTGTGGTTCCTGCTGAAAATCTGCCTAAAAGGTCTGATTGAGTTGATGAATGTGTTTCGATTCTGCTTCTCTAGGGCAGCCCAGCTGTGCCAGGGACAGCAACAAGCTTCAAGGGAAACCAGAAGGGCGTGGTTATCCCAGTACTGATAATTCTGGGTTGCTCTTGCCAGGAGCACCTTGCTGTTGCTGTAAAGGAACATGTTTCCCTATCTTATAGGAAGTGGAAATGAGAAAAAGAAAGGACTTGGGTGGTGGGGGTGGTGAGAGACTGTGGTTGCTCAGTGGCTCTGCAGCCCAGGAAGGAGCGCTGCCCTGGCTGAACAGAGGCAGCTTTCCCACCGACCTTGCCGCACTTCTTGGATGCACCAGCCATGCCTGAGGGTGCTCACTGGGAGGAAGGCTCTTCACCTTTTGCACTTACTGACCATTTTGCGTGGACTGACCATCACTGTTTCTCTTCAGGGGTTCAAAGATCCCGTGTACCGGGCCCGCAGGAAGGAGTTTGCGGATATTGCCTACAACTACAGACAGTGAGTACCCACTGCACGGGAGCAAAGCAAGCCCTCATCTCCTGCCCTCTCCTAGGGTTCTCACCCTGCTGCCTATCCCTGCTTTTCCAAAAGTATCCTTCTGCTGTTGGCTTTTCTCTGCCATGTGTTTAAATCTTCCTGTTCATGCATTTATCCCCAAATCACAGCAAAACAAAGGTAAATTGTTCCAGGCACTTGTTCAGAAGAGACATCATCTCCCTTCTCTCCCCACAACACCCCTCTTTCCCAGCTTTGTTGTCTAATTGAGCAGCAGACTGTTGCTGCTACAAAGACCTGAGCATTGAATAAATCTGGTATTCCCCATTTAACCAGGGCTGGGGGAGGCGTGCCTATCATTAACATTAAAGCAGGATCTGCATACACTATTAAAATAATGAATAACATATGGTTCTGATGCTAATCCAGTGTCTGTTACCCTACTTTGATCATGTCTAATCCAGCTGCAATCAGCAATTTAGGCTTTAATTTCCCAAGAAAAATAAGTTAATAGAGATGATAAATTCAGTTAGAACAGGCGTATTTGATTGCTTTCAATGATCAGATCTGGAGGAAATTCTCTGGAAATTCTGTTCCCAGAGACACTCACATGTATAGATCGGTACTACTGGACCTGATTCTTGCTGGGATTGGTAAAAACTGTGTTTGCAAAGAAAAAAATAACATATATTGTAAATTTTGGGCTACAATTTGCACAGGATCAAAATATAGCCCCTGAGCCAAAGAGCTAATAATGTAAATCACAAAAGGAGAAACAAAATTGGACTGGTTGATGGAAAGTACAAAATGTCAGGTGAAAAAAGTCAGAAAGCCAGTTTATAGCTAGAAAATTTGGATAAGATTTTTGTGCCCAGATGTGAACAGTTCTAATGTACATTCTTAGATATCCCACAGAAGATACAGAGAAGTGGACAGGAGGAGAGGCACAACCAAAGTTATCAGGCTTCACTGAAAAGGAAAGGGCTCTTAAGTTGTGAAGGTACTACACAGCTGCAACAATGAGATGGGTCAGTGGTTGCTTGCCTTGTATTCTTCCTAACATTAATTTAATCCTCTTCTGTATCCCTTCTTTTGCATCTGTTTTGTCCTCTTTGTTTATGCTGTTTGCCCCTACTTTGCCTTTGGTTTTTTTGCTTCCTCCCGTGATAGATTTGCTCACTGTTTTTGTTGAATGCTCAGTTTCCCTGATTTCTCTTTTCTTTGCTTTCAGCTTGCCTCTTCCCTCTGCTTTACTTTGCTTCTGGCTCCATTGATCCCTAGAACAGTTTTTTAATTGAAATTTGAAAGGTTTTAAAGCCATAGCTTCCCCCAGTAGCCCTGGAAGGTGGTTGAGGATTATTTAGGAGTGCTATAGGAACAAAAATCACCCAGCAATCCTCATAATTCAACATGATGTTTAAAGCTCCACAGATCAACGAGAGCTGATACAGAGAGACAGAAGGTGATGGTTCTCCAGAGGAGCTGCCCTGAGGCTCAAGAAAAAAAAAAAGAGAAAGTGGGAGATGGTGGGGTGTCATCAAGGGTTTAACAATGGGTCTCTGGGGTTTGGAAAGCTTCAGCATTGTTCCAGCAGTGTTGTTAAACCTATTAAGTTACTTAAACCCCTTTGATTTTTCAAAGCTGCTGGATTCACCTATGGCCTTAACATTATTCCTAAGGAATTGGTTATTCACAGGAGACCAAACTGCATTGCTTGTGATGTATAACTCCTGTTAGCTTCAACATGAGCTAAGCACGTGGAGGCCTGAGGGTGGGATTTAACTGATAATTACTCCTTACAATTAGAAAACGTCAAACTGGCTGGAGTCTGCATCTGTTATGGCACAGAGCACAGGACAGAATTTCTCTGCCACTGCAACAGATTTTTGTGGATCTGATGGTTTCATGTTTTTACAAAAACCATTAATATAATGCTCACTAGAGCAAGAAGTAAAACAGCTCCTTCGTATCAAGAAAGAAAAAATAAATTCAACAGCAAACAAGTATTTTTAGAAGAACACCTTTAAAAGACAAATAAGCACTGATTTATTTTTAACACAATAATGCAAGGAGCTGTCTGAAGGCCATTATCTTAGCCAAGGTCAGTAGAGTCCTTTCCAGACACTGCCTAGGGACAAGTGAGGCTCCTTTTGCACTTGTGTGTCAGCCCAAAAACATCTCCTCTCCTGCACCAGCAGCTCCTGGCCAGTCCTAGTAAAGCTTCAACATGAAGCAGAATAAGAAAACTGTTTTGAAAATGGCACTTGGGAAAGGACAAAGAGCATGTTGATGGCATAGGACATTTTCTGTGGCCACTATTGAGGACGTCCATTTTCTTTCTAGTGGCCAACCTATTCCTCGTGTCACCTATACGGAAGAAGAAAAGAAAACTTGGGGCACTGTCTTCAGAGAGCTGAAGAGTCTGTATCCAACTCATGCTTGCTATGAACACAACCACGTGTTCCCACTGCTGGAGAAGTACTGTGGCTACAGGGAGGACAATATTCCCCAGCTTGAAGATATTTCAAATTTCTTGCAGAGTAAGTTTGAAGCACCTAAAAGAACCAAATGAAGTGAAAGGCCTCAGCTATCAGTGGGGGTGGTTCTTCCAGGGAAAAACAATCCCTGATTCATCGAAGGCTCCCTATGATGTTTGGGCACATCACTTAGCCTGTGTCCCAGGTCTTGCTCTAATGCTTCTGGGGATACAATGGGACAAATGCTCAGATGCTGTGCTGGTGGTATTCCTGGGCAGAAAATTGCCTGCAATTAAACTCTATTTAACATAAGGAGATTTCTTGGGTTTTGTGTTGCTGAAATGGCTCACAAGGTATTAAAGTCTTTTTTCCCAGCCCTGGGACCGCAGAAGAAGCCGAGATTCCTCGGCTCTGCTTTTCAAGGTTGTTTATTTACTCTTATCTAATGCATTCTTTCTCCAACCTGCTGATTTCTGTCTGGCAGGTTGGTTTGTGGCACACTCCCCATCCTTGCGGTGGTGTTAACATCTTATACTAAGAACTATGTGTACTTTATTTACAGTAATTTTCCAATACCTATCACCTATGTGACAGTCTGTCTTTACTCTAAACCAATCCAAAAGTGCCACCATCACAGCAGAAGATGGAGGACAAGGAGAAGGAAGGACAGAACACACCCAAATTCCTCCATCTTGCCTCTTGAACCCCCATTCTAAAACCCCAAAATTCTACTTTTTCACCCTGTGACAAATTAACTATCATTCTACTTTAACTCTTGTGGCTTGTACATCTTCATACACACCTGGTAATTTTTTCCATGGGTTAAGTCTTTGACTCCGTGCCAAGGTCTCTGAGCCCCCTGCCAGGGTCTTGAGCCGTCCAGGGCAGCCAGAGGAATGTCCTGGGTTCCGACAGAGATTCAAGAAAAAAACCGAAACACCAACCATCAACAAACTTTTCCCACTGTAAGGAATCTGGATGAGGATAAATCAAACACATCAGCTATTTTTAAGGTGCTGTCTTTCTGTCCCTTCAGGCTGCACTGGCTTTCGGCTGCGTCCCGTTGCAGGCTTGCTCTCCTCTCGGGATTTCCTGGCTGGGCTGGCATTCCGTGTGTTCCACTCCACGCAGTACATCCGCCACGCCTCCAAGCCCATGTACACCCCGGAGCCGTGAGTACTCTGGCACACAAAGGGTGTCGAGCTGCAGCACACCAGCAGCAGGGTCAGCCCAGCTGGGAATAACTGCCTGGCACTCTGCAGCGCTCCTGGGAGCAGGGCTGAGGGAGAGCAGCCAAGGGACTTCTCTCTTCTGGAAACATTTATGGAACCTTTCTAGTGTGTTTAACAGTCTGCAGCTGCTTCTGCAAGTTCTCCTGGGGCAGATGAGATAGTTTTGCTACTGAAGGCCTGCTTGTGCAGGGGCTGGGATGCAAGAGAGCAGTGCACAAGGGCACTTAGCTGAGCCATTAGCACCCAAGTAGTGCAGCAGGGACATAACCTGCTGCAAGCAAGCTACTGGCAGTAAGACAGCAGAAGCCCAGACCACTGAACCCATATCTTTTTCATTTTGGAGTGTTTCTCTCTGTCAATTGTCCTTTTCCACTTGCCATTTTAAAAACAGATTTCTTATTCTGTTTCATATTGTTGCAATTCTTCCTTGGTTTTGTTTTGTTTTGTTTTGTTTTCTGCTTCCTACTTTCCACAAACTCTTTTTCCTTTCTTTTATTTTTTATTAATTATTCTGATTTTCTTTCCTGGTTTTGTTTACCCCATTGTCATCATGCCAGGCTGAAATGTCTTTTTTCTACCTTTTTTTCTTCTAAAAAGGTCTTCCAGAACTTTTTTGGACATCTTATTCCCTTCCCCTTTCCATCTCACCAAATCACTTCTCTGTATTTGAAAAATCTAATAGTCCCTGCTGCTGAGGGGATGTATGATGCAAAAGCACAGAAAACCCTGGGGTTTGCAAGCATTTCCACCATGAGAATAATTTCAGTGCAAAATGTTTTCCTGTGAACGGTATCTGCTGGTAGGAGCAAATGCACTGAGCTCTTGACTGTGTGCTGGTTCTAGGGAATTCTTCCAGCATTGCTGGACTTTTCCTGAATCACAGTTATTCAGATGTCATGTTTTCCTGCAGTGACATTTGTCATGAGCTGCTAGGACACGTGCCTCTTTTTGCTGATCCCAGTTTTGCTCAGTTTTCCCAGGTAAGTTATTCAGTTGTTATATTATGTATATAATTAAACACACAGTAATTCAGAGGATGGTCCAAGAGCTGTGAAGCGTGGTGCAGATTCACCTTTAAGCATACTGTGTAAGAGTGGTTGAGGTGGTTTATTTATTACTTGAAATCTGGACACAATTCACGTAGGTGAAAACATAAAGTCCAACTCCAGACATGATCTTGTGTGAATTGCTTTTTGACAGTAGCCATCATTTTAAAACCTTCCTGCAGATGTTGATCCTTCCGAGTGAAGTCACATAGCTCATGAGTCAGATGGATTATTAACTCATGATGATATTCAAATGTTAGGGAAAATGGAAATTTTGTTTTGTTTTCTGTTGAAGTGACATTGGAGGCTGAGTAAAGTGAGGAACTGTCTCAGCTGTAAGCATGGGAGAAGCTGGAGAGGAAATTTCTTTTTGGTAGTGTTAACGTCTCTGGAAAAGAAGCCAAGCCCTGGTAAAGCAGTAAAGTTGTGGCTACATCCTATCAAAAAACATGGAAATACACAAAGATAGAAAGGCATAAAGACAGAAAGACTGATAGAGAGAAAGAGGGAAGGAAGGAAGGAAGGAAGGAAGGAAGGAAGGAAGGAAGGAAGGAAGGAAGGAAGGAAGGAAGGAAGGAAGGCAGGCTTGATGCAACATCTCAAAAGTCAGTTTGATCTTGTTAGTAAGTTTTCAGTATTGCCTTTAGGCTTTGCCCTTTCCAGAACTGGTGTTCCCTTCCAGATGAGCCATATTGTACCTTGGCTTCCTAGGATTTGACATGGTGATAAGCTGTTCTAATGCCTTTGCTGTGTGTGGGGAGAGCCCTCTGATTTTTGCACTATGCAGTCCTCACTAGAGCAAATCAAGAAAGGAACCTGGCTATATGTAGTCTCATGTGTCTGTCTTTTGAATCCAACTATTTCATGCCTCCTGGAAAAATCTTCATTAGCTCCCAAGGTATGAATAAGCTTTTTCAAATCATGCCCTGTCATTCAAAAAAAAAAAAAAAAGCTCATTCAAGGCTCCAGGAAAACTCCTTTAATCAGGACCCATCAAAAGAAAGAGAAATATATAAGGTGTGTAGGTGTGATTGATTTGCCTCCTTTTGTCCCTATCATTCTCTCAGATGTTCATTGTAGACTTGATCAAAAGCCTGTCAAAACAAGAGGAAAATTTTATTTGACCTCAATGGGCTTTGTACCAGGCACAAAGGATTATGCCTTGTAAATGACATTTGGACAAGACCCTTTGTTCATTTTTGGAGAGATTTCTGGTTTAAAATTGATCTTGCATGATAGGAACATGTCCTGTAAACATTTGTGTGTGGTAGTAAGCAATGGTAACATTTAAAATGTGAGCAATTACATAAGACGGGGCAGGAAGAATGTTTGCAATAAACAGCTTGAAGAATAATAGTTTATTGTTACAGGAAATTGGACTGGCATCTCTGGGAGCTCCAGATGATTTCATCGAGAAACTTGCTACGGTAATTTAATAAATGAGGGCTCAATTTTCCAAAGCGCCCTGTGTTGTCTTAATTCTGCTGCCACTGAAGTCACTGATAGAACTCCCATAGAGCTGAATGGGATCAGAGTGAAGATCATGATTGGAATACCCTACCCTGAAACAGTTGCACTAAAGGAAAATAGCTTTGGCACCCCTTATTCAAAGTGACAGTTGTGATTAAACACAGAAGCCCAAACGAGATTTCCTCCAGCACAAACATATTGGGCAAGAAAAGATTATATGTTGCTACATCGCCACAGGAAATTTCAAGAGGCAGCTTCTGTAGTTATTTCACCTTCAAGCATCTCTTCCACTTTGCCAGGCAGGCACTATCCTCTGTAGTCAACATAGATCACCTGGATAGCTACTCTGAGACTACTGAGACCCAGAGCTGCAAACTTTGAATAGAACCGGGGGTATTGCTCTGAGATTAGTGCCCCCAGTGCCAAATGGGGGCCACCTCAGCAAAGAATTCCACCAACTTTTACACTTCTGATAGATGGGGTAATTTTTTCTGAGCCAGGGTAGGTATCCTTCAAAAGGACAGACCCAGGAGTCAAATTAGGCCACTCACCATCTTCCTCCCCTATTGCACCAACAGCCTGATCACTCCGCTGCTGCAGTCAGCTGCCCTGTGTGAAGCAGGACTCAAACTTTTCTAAAATAAGGTTCAAACTTCCACTGGGTTGGCCAGTCAAAATAAAGCTTTATTGCTGTAATTTCATTGCTCCTGCTGACAAAGATAAGCAGTGTAAAACACGACTTTGTTTGGCATGGAACTGAACTGATTCTCAGGCACAGATAATCTAGTACTGTGCTTCTCCTAGGAGAAGAATTTCAGTCTGAAGGGACATTTATTGCATTTATACACTTGAACTTGATACACATCATCATCTTATATAGAAATCAAAACTCTAAATGTACTCAAATAAATGGTGTATTTTTCATGTAGTAATAATAAGTTTCTGTCTCATTTTCTTTCCAGGTTTATTGGTTTACAGTTGAGTTCGGACTTTGTAAGGAAGGAGATTCCCTCAAGGCATATGGTGCAGGGCTGCTGTCTTCATTTGGGGAGCTGCAGGTGTGTTCTAGAAAATATCTCCAATATGTTTATAATTATTCAAATTTATTTTCTGAATATCTTCAGATCTTTGGTTTTGCTTCATATTTTGTGCATAGAAGTAGGATGAAATGTAGTATTTCATTGTAGAGCTCTGATAAATGTGTAGGTGTATGGATACACAAGGAACTCACACCTCCTTCTTTCCCAGTAAGTGGCATTATCACTGTCTACCACAGGAGAAACTCTTCCTTGTCTGAAATGGAGTTGCTCTTGATTTCTTTGACAGCATGTTCAAACACTCTTACACTGAAATTAATTTCTTACCTTTTTGTTCATAGTATTGTTTATCAAGTAAGCCTGAGATTCGGCCTCTTGTCCTGGAGAAGACTTCTGTGCAGAAGTACTGTGTTACTGAGTTCCAGCCTATCTACTATGTTGCTGAAAGTTTTAAAGATGCAAAAGAAAAGCTAAGGTACTGCAGCCATTCCAGAGAAGAACTCATTCTTGTCTGCTGCAAACACAGGGGATCTCATTGCCATAACAGGTCTTGGGTTGATAATCATGTTTTGAGAGGCATTAGAAAAATCTGTGCAATGCTAAAAGATAGCAAATGTTTTATAGCCTCAGAATCTTGAGCAAAAATGAGTAGTAACAGGAATATACCTTATGCTTGAAAAGAAGAATTTGTGCTTAGTGCAACTAAGAGCTTCATCTGTCTAACCAAAAAAAAAAAAAAAAAAAAAGGCTATTTGTTCAACTGCAGTAATACTAACATTTAAATTCTGGCTGATTAAATCTGGGTAATTAATGTAAACCAAGTAACTTTGCCATTACTAGAATTAACAGTTATTGTAAAAAAAAAAATCTTATAGTATCTACTCCTTTTCCTGTGAAGTTATCTCCAGATTCAGTTCTGATTCTTGGAACAGGAATGGCTCAGCCTGTGTTGGGGTTCAGCTTGGTTTTCACCTTGACAATATTTCTATTCCTGTTAAAACACCAACACACTGCCATATTTCTAGGTGTTAGTCAAGCCACTGGGGGCTGGCCTTGGTTCACACTCAACTTATTTTTCACTTGGAGATGCCACACACAGGCTTGTCCCAGACCTGCAGTCCCTTATCTTTCTACCTTTCAAAGATAAATTGTTCTGCATCCCAAGATATTCTGCTACCTCAGACTCCCCAGCTCTGAGGTCTTCCTAGCTCTCTGCCCAGCTGCTTCCTTAGCTCTCATAAGTCTGCAGCTTTTCCTTGTGTCCTTTTCTTTGGGGAAATAGCTGGGAAAGATGGCCTTCTCTTCTGGCCTGGGCTATTAATACCCTGCACAGAGCTTCTGTCTTCTCTGTATGTATCCCTGAGCAGCAAGCTCCTTGAGGACACGGAAAATGCTGCCTCACTTAGCTGCAACAAAATATCTTGGAGCTTTTTTTATTTGCTTCAGTGACCAAATTGAAAAAAGTGGTTAAATTGAAATAGAAATTCTGGGGTTTGGTCCGGTGCCTGCGTTAGAGGCTTGCATCTGGACATGTGTGTTTGTGGGTAACAAAATACCTTTCTGAAAAAATTATTCTGAGACTGACCTAAAAAATCTCAGCTTAAGACATTAATCTTCTAATTGGGATGTTGCCTTCATCTGAGATTTAGGAAAGCCATCTTCTAATGTGATCTCTCCTCTTAGAAAAACTAGACCAATGCTGCTAAATTCATCATAATCAACGTAATATTTTTTCACTGTCACACCTTGTGGCCTGTTGATACTGAGTTCTGTTTGAGACAATGTCCTTAATAAGGCTAATAATATGGTTTAAACTGAAGAAGCTTTTTGGGGGTGGCATCCAGCATATTCCACTGTTCTGGGCATATGGGATTTACCCTGCTGAGTCACAGTCTGTGTAGTGGGGCTCCATAATCAACTCCTGCGTGCTTCCCTTCCTCTTTCAGCAATAACTTCAGTAATACAAAGCAGATATATAAGCCAGTATCCTGCTGGGGTCTACAAGGAGCCTGGAACAATAGCTCTGACCATCTCATCCCATTCAGAGCCCTTCTTTCCGCAGTTCTGTGGTTATGCAAATTAATATTTTCCCAAGAACCCAAGTCTTAATGCTTTTGACATGGAATTAACTATTTTGCAGAAGAGAAAGCTGCTTCACTGGATTAACTATAGTCTAGCTCTTAAATTACCTGCAAACTACCAGGTAATTTAAGAGCTAGACCATGCCAGAGGTTAGGTGCCTGCTTGCTCCTTGGCATACCAGGATGACATAGATCCTTGACCTTAATTCCCCAGAAACTCAGACTTAGGTTAGATTTCCTACCTTTTGCACTAATGAACTAATGAAAGGAAAATGAGGTTTGCAAGCTTGGCAGAGCCCAGTTGCTACATAGTTGGCCTATACCAGGAGCAGTGTTGCCATGCCAACAGCTTAGTTCTGTTCAGAAAAAAAACCCAGAGGTGATAAGGACAAATGCAATTTCAAGTGTGTTGCAGAACATTGTAGGTCTCAGATCAGTCAGTAGGAATTTCAGTTATTTCCTCCCATAGATTTTCTTATCCCCACAATCAACAAATGCACACACCAAGAAAATAGTTGGTGAAAAAAAAAATTAAACTGTACATTTGTTTATGTTTTTTTCCCTCAGGAAATTTGCTCAAACAATCCCTCGTCCTTTCTCTGTTCGGTACAATCCCTACACACAGAGGGTTGAAGTCTTGGACAATGCAAAGCAGCTGAAGAACTTAGCTGACACGATCAATAGTAAGGAATTGCACATTTGTTACTTTGAATTCCTCAAAACTTGGGTCAGAAATAGGAACCACAAGGCGGATTCCATCTGGTTGCATTTTATGCTCTGAACCTATCCAAGATAAGGCAGCACATATCCCCTTTCTCATGAAAAAAATACTTCCCAATTCTAGCCAAGCTTCAACAAGCATTTCCACTTGACTATAACTTGCTAAATCTGAAAAACCCAGTTTTGGGGGAGATGCTAGGAAATGGCAGATGGCCTTGAGGACGATCCTAGCTGCTTTCAGTAAGGAAGAGAAGGAGAAGCATGGCTTTGATCACATTTTCCCCCCACATTGGCTGGCCTGCTGTGAGCCAGCTCCTCTGGTCCTGTGAGCCAGCCTGGCTAGTGAAGGCAAAGGGATGACCTAGCTCCAGTAAGACCCTAATACACATGTCCAGTTCAGCACTTCTGTGCTCATCTTATTCTTTAAGAGAATGGATATAAAGGGCAAAATACATACAGGAGAGTTAGAAATAGGCTAGTTCTGGAATTAACTGCTCTGATTATTTCCTTTGCAGGTGAGATTGGGATCCTTTGCAATGCCCTCCAGAAGATCAAATGAAGACTTGCTGTAACTTGCTAGTGACTAGAAGCCATCATGTGCAAGTGCCAGTCTTGATCTAGCCTCAGTCTATTATCTTCCAGTGAACTGCATCAATAATTATGTTATATATCTTAATTATTAGGGATTAGCAGAGAAATAGACATCTATATGTGACTCTCAACTCTTCTGCCCTTAAGACGCCAATCCATTTTTTCTCACTAATGTATAAAAGTTACCTTATTCCTGGAGACCTGGGGGAAGTCTGTACATGTTTTGTGCCAAAGGTTAGCAGAAGGAGATCTTTACCACGCAGAGCATAATCTGCTGCACCTGTGGATATGGGACCAGGGGAGGGATGTCAATGATGAACAGAGTGATCCACCTTGCCTCCTCTCACAGTCACTCTCCACTCAGGGCCTCCCAGTTGTCCAAGGTTCCCATGGAGTCTGGAACTATACACCTTTCAGGGTATACAGGGAGATCTTTTCAGGGTGCAAGGGGAGATTTCTCTTACAGGCATACTCAGCTGCTCACAGTGGATGGCTGGTGTGTGAAGGCTACATTCTTTGTGTGTCCTTCCCTGAGAGGTGTCTCTTAACTTTCTGGTCTCACAACCTAGAAGGTGGATACCAGCAGCTTGGAAATGGAGAGGAAGTGTCTGTTACAATGCAGCTGAAGATGCTGGAGCCTTCCAACTCCTAACTCAGTCTGTCTGTGGCTAGAGTCCCCACCAAAGCCATGGAAGGCCTGGGTCAGCTGTGCCCTGTCTAACTGCATTCAAACCCAAACATGTTTTCTTTCAAGACAGGTCCTAAGTAATGACATCTTTTTGTATCTCCGCTGCCCGTCTGAGCTTTAATCTCCTTTTTTATTTTTTTTTGGTGAAAGCAGTTTAATTTTTCCTGGAGTATATCTCAACTGTGTCAACAAAGGGAACTAAAGGTGGCTCCAGCTTAACTCAACGGCTGAGCATGGAGAGAGAAGAGTTTTCCTGTTCAGGAAGCTCTTTCTGTATTTATCCAATAAATTTCACTCAATCAACTAATCACTCAGTCCCTCTTGGACTGCTCCACTTTGTATAATGTCTCCTTGTAGCTCCCTGGTTGAAGGAGGGAACTCAGCATTGGAACATTGGAGCAGAAGGGAGAAAAGCAAAGCTGAACTGCATTTCCAGCTTGAAGCAATTCTGCATCATGACACTAACATGGCTCAGGGGTCACATTTCTGTTAGAAGATTGAAAGATGGAGAGGAATTTGAAAGGCCACGTCTCATACCTGTGATAGTGCTAATTTTGTATTTATAGTTTGAAAATCAATATGGCTTTAATGTAAGCATCATCCTTTAGGAAGATAGAAAGTACAGTTCTTTTCATTATATATATGGTAGGTAATAACATTAATTTAAGGATACCAGCTGGAATGCTTTTCAATAGACATATATTTATGCAAAATGGTATCATTTTGGTGCTTTGAAGTAACCTTTTTTATCTCAGTATCTTTTTATTCCTTTTTTTCTCATCACAATGTCTCTCTAGATCTTTCAATCCCACTTGACATGTATTTTCAGTGTGAAAGTAGCCCATATTTTTCTCTCTTAATATAATAGGGCCCACGAGGTAACTGTATACTACAAAGAGGCAATTTCATCCCAAGGGTAAAGTCTTTCAAACTAATCCTCAGGCAGCTTTCCAAGCTCCTCTGCTTCTGGCTTGAATGACAGCAGCAGTAGTTCTATAGCAATATCGAGAGCTCAGGATTCATGATTTTCTTTTATGTGCAAGTGGAATAGTTAGAGAATATTTATGCCACATGTCTGATTCTCTGTCCCTTAATGCAGGTTTAAATAAGCAATAGCTCCAGCCAAAGCAGCATAGCATGGCTGCTCAGCAAGACAGATGAGAAAAAATTAAATGTTCATCATTTTAAAAGCAGAGGAAATGTATGAAAAGTAGATTTTCTTGCAGAACAAATAATCTTGTACCTAAGTACTTTAAATACTACCAATAAATCACATTTTAAATAGTACTCCTTAATGGGTGACTTCTTATTTCCATGCCTAAAGAAAGTTCCAGCTTTGCAGGAAAATGCTTTTTGCATTATCAGACCAGTGTAAATTCTCCTTGTGTGGTAAGCATCCAAGTCAACCAGAATTAAATACTCAGGTAGGAGGTAATGCCCATCTGAGGTGCTCCCCAGAACAGAAAAAGGCTCTCTTGGGCTGGTTGACTGTCACTCATCCAGCCAAGATTATGGGACTTCCTGATGCGTGCCATTACTTAGAAATGCACAGCCAAGCCCAGCCTCCTCTGCATCTGCATACTCCAGAAGTCTTTGGGTGCTACTCTGACTAACCCACCCCAAACTAGTCTTTTAGGTAGCCTTCCTCACTTCTATCCCACTATGACCACATTTCTTGATGTCCTCATCTCCAGCTCAGTTTCAGGTGATCAAAGAAGCTTTTTGTGAGGCCCTTTCCTTTCAGTGACATTGGCCCAGGTCAATGACTGAGATGGAGGGAGGCCAGTCCGCACTGGTGGACTCCTCTGGGTGTCTGAAGATGCCTACATCTGACAGCAGCCTTGCAGAAGGGACATTTTAGTCCCAAAGACTGCAGACATGGTTGCAAAAGGGATTGAGCACAGGAGCAGTCCACAGGAATGCATTCTTTTTACAACTCCTTCTGCTGCTTCAGACGGTGCTGTCAGAGAAGACATCTTGATGTTCAGATGTAACCATCTAAATTAACCTAAATAAACTAAAAATATTAATGCTGCATCCATCCCAAATGAGTGGCCCTCTTCTCATACAGGATAAAGCTACCTGAAATGGTACCAGATTTAAAAAAGGGCAGGCTGTTTGTGGTGATCAGACATGGCCTTCTTCTCCTGTGCCAAACCTTGCCTCTGCTGCTGGGGGAATGTGGGAAGAGCTTTTTTTTGTCTTAAAGCCCATTTCTCCACCCAACTAATTCAGTTGCAGCAACCACCTCTGAGGAGCCCTTGCCCTCCTGGAGTCACCTGGGACACAAGCCAGGCCTGGAGGGTGCTGCAGTGTGCATGAGGGATGGGTTCTGCATCAGGGATGGGTTCTGCATCAGGGGTGGGTGCTGCATGGCAGACAGTGGCCTGCCCCATGGCCCCTGGGCCTGAGTTGGGCATGGCTGGGACATCCCTTCTCCCACGCTGGCACTCACCACACCTTGCAAAGCCCACTGTGCCTGAGGTCTGGAGGAGCCAACATTCCCCAGGATGCTGAGACCTCCCTCCTGGGCACAGTGCTGCAAAATTCCCCTTGGGTTTGTCTGTCAGCAGGGAAAGAGATGAGGAAATCAAGGCCTTCCTGGTGCTCTGTCTTGACCCAAGGGAAGACATGGTGCTGTCGTGATCCCTAGAGAACAAACTTTTGTATATCTCCCTCAGCCAGGGACGAGGTAGAGCACAATAACACTTAGGGGTGTGGCTGAGCCAGGTTAAGCTAAGGAGCACATAAAAATGGCTCCATCTGCAAAGGGAGGCCAGAGGAGTGGTCTTATCTCTGGACCTGCAGGATGACCTTCACAGGGGGTCTGCACATTGTAATTTGAGGTATGAAGATATGGGTGCTCATATCCAGAAATAATATTTTGATGTCAAGTGTAAGGGAAGGGAAGATGTGCCTGCCTTGTCAGGAGCAGAGATAAATCCCCCTGGAACTTATCCTGCAACCCACAAGAAAGATGTGACCCTGGTCTTTCTGAGAGCCTATTTCACTGGAGATAAAATCATGACAGAAACAAGTTCCAAAAGAGGAATGTAGCCTGGGGGCAGCACTCCACTCTTGAGGGGTAGGATAGAACAGGTTCTGATCCTGTGGGTAGGAAAAGCTCAGAAGTAGGCAGTGGGTTCTGACTCTGGCTGAGTTCTCTCTGGCTCTCCCAGAACTGTGTCTGTGCAGAGGAGCCAACACCCAGAATGGGCTATGATTTGGGAGAAGAGCCCATTGGTTCACTGGGGATGTAGACAATACAGAGAGAGTCCCAGTGAGGTGAGACAGAGTGGGCGTGAGGGACAGTGTCAGACACCCTGCAGGTCAGTCCAGACTGGGAGATGTAAATGGACCTCAGGCTAATTGGTTGCCTCTCCACAAAGGAACCCCTATGCCGGGCTGAACAGCTTGCAAACACCTTCAAACAGAGCAGGAGGACTGCACTTTGAAGTTGCACAGGGGAGGAGGGCCATTTTGGGCTCTTGCGCACATCCTACGCAGGCGGCTTCCCTTGATGTGTCTGGCACGGCCAACATAAACATCCCCATACCTAACACACAGCAGCCAGCTTGTGTCCCTGCTCCTGGCAGCTCTGAGCTCACCACAACAGACACACTGCATCTCCAGTCCGACCAATTCCCCTGGCCATTGCTCCCACACCCTCAGGCAGTTTCCACTCAATATCTGGCTGTTGCAATCCACTCCCCTATCTCCCGATGAAGACTGATTTGGTGGGGATGTCAGGCCCAAAAGAAGAGGCCAACAAGGAGAAGGAGATGTGTAGCATACAGTCATTGAACAGCCGAGGCAGCCTGGACTCCAACAGGGAGGATGGCAGAGCATCTCTCATCCTGACCCTCACGCTCTACAATGTGAGGAAGATTGAGCTCTCTAAGGCAGCCAAAGTCTTTGAGGTACAGACCTCAATGTCCCCTTCCTTTGCTGAGCCCTCTCTTCTGTCTCTACTGCCTTCATGTCTCACAGTCTGCACCTCTCCCTCTCTCACCCTTCTCCTGCTCCCTGCCTAACACCTCGTGCTGCCTTCCCCTTTTCCCACTGTCCTGGTTTTGCTCCAGCTGCTCAGAGGGCTGGGCTGGTCTCATGGTGAAGAGGGAGAGTGCTCTGGAGGGGGGGAGCATCTCGGCACAGTGTTTTAGAAGAATCACCATTTCCATTTCATGCAAGGGCTGTTTAGAGCAGATACCAATCAGTTGTTTCTTCCTAGCAGTTGTGGTGGCCGGCATTTCAAGCACTCAGACTGTGGGGATGTTAGAAGCCAGAATTTTCTCTGCATATTTGGCAGGAGATACAAAGACTATAAGAGCTGTGAACCACACAGGCATTATGTAGTCTGGACACTTGAAGTACCCCTACCAGGTGCTCACTCTTATCTGGAAAAATGAATTACTCTAAGGAAAAGTGTTTTGCTTGTTACTTATTTCTCACAATTATTTAATGATTATGGTGCTATTATCCATCAATAGATCTGCTTTCATTCTGGCAGGGTTTTAAGTTACCCAGCCACTCATTTGCTATTTCTGCACAGATGAAATTCTACAGTCAACAGTATCTCATCTTTCATCTCCTTCTTTCTCTCCCCAATGCTATAATGTTTAATCTTTAGCTCTGTCTGTAGTTTAGCTCTTTGTAAATCAGATGTTATCGGGCTTCATTGCTTAACAAAAACTTCTAGTTAATACCTCTTTTAGTCACCTTTTAAAGACATTGTAGAAGTGTGCCTAAACTTACCTGGATTTTCAGTCTTTGGAGAAGCTTCATCATATGAACACTTGGCTCTTGCAGATGTTTGAAACTCAAATCTATCACTTTGAATCCCATCGAGCCGAAAAGCCCAAGAACTCTGTGGATGATCTTGACATTTTTGTTGAATGTGAAGTTCACAGTGCTGATGTTGGTATCCTTATCACGTCCTTAAAGAGAGTAGCAAAGGATGTGAAAACCAGCAGAGAAGACAAAGGTAAGAAATGTATGCATCTTTTAGTGCAGTTCTTTTGGAGTAACTTTTTTTGTTTTAGCTTCAGCTTCATAATAGCAATTCAGTTTGTCTGGAAAGCCAGTGAGTGTGCATTCATTATTTGTCTCTGCATGGCCGCTTTCCATTGCCATTGGAGCAGAGAGGCACTTTATCATAGCCAGTGGAACTGAGGTGAGAAATGTTCCAGCAATCAGGGAGGTGAGAAGGATAGAACAGCAGAATAAAAAGCTGAGGAGAAGCTAGAGACTCCTCAATGACAGGAAGATTTTGTGCTGAAAGCTGTGCAGAGAACTGATTGTTTCTAGACAAACACAGAGGCAGATGGGTATTTTTCCTGTTTGCAGGCAGGAATGAGTGAATAGAGCTGTTAGAGACCTTTAGTGCAATCCTGAGGTGGCAGATGAGAAGGCTGAGGGTCCAGCTCACAGACTGAGTTCTCTGAGTACAGAATTGCCATGGGGTTCCCCTCTCTTGACAAGGCCAGACTGATATTCTCAGAGCACTTTTAACTTGCACACAGTCCTGTTTGGGCACCTTTGGGTGTTGTTTGAAATTCACTGCCAGGCTAACTTGAAGGGCATCACTATTATCAGGGAAACTGGAAAGCCAGAGAGGGTTTTGGAGCTGGAGAAGAATTTCTTTAGGATTTCCTTGGGATTTGAGAGGTTTCAGACATGCCAGGACTTAGAACTACAGTAAAAACTAGGGATTGTTAAAAGAGGGTGTGCTCATGGTTTTTTGTTTTTTTTTTTTCTCTGTAGGGAACAGGCAAGATGTGTATGGGGACACAGTGGGGCAGCTGTGGTCAGGTCCAGGTTTTGAGGGTATATGGCAATAGATGGCAAGAAAGGCTCCCTGCATGCAGAACCACTGGTACAGCCAGAGACAGAGTCTCAGGAAAAAGTTCTGGGTGCACATAAGGCACCTGTCATACTGGTATTTCTTCCTACTTATCACAGAATTGGTTGTAATGCATGAAAATTACATAATTTCCCCAACATGCATGAGTATTTTTAGATTTGTACTTCTCTAAACTTGATGTTCTTGCATCTAAGATAATACAGCAAAACTTAAATTTACCAGTCAATAGAAAGATGTTTGATGTCTTGTTTAGTATGAGATTAAGGTGACCCCAAATGGACCTTTCTGAGTTGTAACACAGAAAGTCTGATTACAGCATCAGTCTGACCTCGGAAAGCAATATCAACTTTGTGTTTTTCCAGCAATTCTTTTTTTAAATTAATTTCTCATATATGCTGGCATTTAAAATAAAATTATCACATTTCATTTGCATTTTAGTCACTGTAAAAGCTTCTCACTTCATGAGAAGGAAGCTGTTTGGAAATATAGCTAAAGAATAATGTTACTGCAAAAAATAATGAGCCAGAAGGAAAAAATCTTGAAGATTATTCACCTCTTTGGTTTCTAGAAATTTTATAAATATCATGTATTCTTTTTAAAATATTTTCTAACTTTTAAAAGTATGAAAACATAAGACTGCTTTTTAGACAAGATCAAAATATATTCTTAAATCCAGAATGTAGAAATATATTTCTTGTCTTGTGTCAGACAAAAACTACATTTGATCTAAAAATATTTTTGCCTTCAAAAATTATTTCTACTAATTAAAACTGAGAGATTATCACAGCAACTTAATTTCAGATAATTTTTCTTCTAATCTGCCAGTTTGGCAAGCAAGCAAGTCAACTACTGAGGTGTATGACAATTATGGTAACATGTAGATATGAAAATTCTTAGATATTGATGAAAAGAATTTGTAATCTTCAGCACAGCTTTTAATTTTGCTCTAAAATTTATTTGATTCTCTCTCATTTAACTCTTTCTGCTTTCTCTGCAGTGCCCTGGTTCCCAAAAAAAATCCAAGATCTGGACAAGTGTCACCATCTGATCCCTAAATATGACCCCAGTTTGGACCATGGTCACCCCGTAAGTTTAACATTTTTGTAATTTCATCTTTAAAAGAGAAACTCTCTGTAGGGAGCTTGTTGTAAGGGAAACTTCAGGAGTAAAGAAATACTAATGAAAGAAGAGAAAAAAATCACAGGGGCAGATAAAAGCTCATCTTCATTGGAATTAGCGGCTGCATGTGTCCCTGCAGGAATGGACCACAAAAGGGTTTTACTGTAACAGCTTTATGTGTGCCCTCTTATCCACACCCTAAGCACAAACACTAGGAGAGGGAAAGAAAAATGCACTGTAGAGTCCTGCTCTAGTGATGATAGTAAGGCAAATTACTGGGAACAAACAAACACTTATTTCTCATCAAAGTTTTCCAGCTTTAGTACAGATGAGATGCGAGTGAGGCACAGACACAAAAGAACCCCAAAAGGCCATTTGTCTCTTGGCAAGTCAGGTCACAGAATCATTTTATTCTGTCAAGCATCATATAGAAGCTATGCATGGAAAGGACAAAAAGAAGAGATATTTTGCAGTGAGAAAAGTAGTGAAGATGTAGATGTGTGTCCCCAGAATCTACAAGGAAGTTTTTGTAATTCCCTTCTCTACATGTCTGAATTCTATTTAGTCCCTTTTATTAACCTACACCATAATATGAAACAGACCTTTCCAAGTCTATAGTCTATTTTCGAGAATCGCTTATTCACTATAATGCTCTAGGAGAGCTTCATGTCCTCCTTAACCAGGACATCTTTCATTCTTCCTTATTTCTTTCTGGACAAACAGTCCAAGTACTTGTAATTTTCCTGAGCTAACTCTTAGGCCGTTTCTCATTAGATAAATGAACACACATAGGGAATTCTTTGAACTGGACTAAGTTCCCTCATCCTTTGCCAAATAGAAGGTGTGAGCACTGAAGAGGTTGGGAGAAAGCAGCAGTGGTGCTCAGTTACTGAAGTATTGAGTGGGGATAAATCTAAATTGCAAAATGTAGTGCAATTTAGAAACACCTAACAAGTTGAAAACAAGTTACCTCAGGCACTGAACATCACTTGTCTGTGACAGATGGGCTGGTTTACCAGGCTTCTGAGCAGGGCTCAAAAACGGAGAGGCTGGAGGAAGGCACAAAAGAAGCTGATGTACAGGGAGCTCAGCAAAAATTTTGCATATACGTTTCCTACCAAATAGACAGTTTGGGTTGTTTCTCTCCCCACCTTCAGTTTGTTCTTTACTGGCCAAAGCAATCAAACTGACATTGCTGTGACACCGATTTCTGGGCCACCCTGTCGCTGGCTGCAGGTTCCCCAGGGAGGCTCCTACTGCCCAGAGGGTGGGTACAGAGCCCACGGGACAAAGCTGGGAAGTCACAGCATCTCTGTGAGTCTGGCCCAACAGCTTTTCATGTGTTTTACATGGACTTGTTACAGCCACTGACAGGCAGCTGAATGAACATACTATCCACGACACACGACATCCCGACATGCTCTCAGGATCCAGCCCTTTCCTCAGATTCATGCCTACAACACTCATTAACTGCAGGGTTACTGGTATCATTGCTACATTAAAAGTTATGTGAATAAACCTAAGGGACAAATTTGGCTTGCAGTACACAAAGTGGTTCCAGTAAATGCTGAATATTTTAGAATAATAAATATTTGCACAGTGATGCTGATCAACGCTGTTTCATAAGTTACATTAGCACACAGTCCCAGATTTAAGTTTTAATTCCTAGTATGAATGATGTAAAATTAAAAGGAATGTGATTCCATGTCTGCATGCATATTCAATATCTGGCAAAGACTGCTTGAAGTTTCAATTCTAGTAAACACAGAAGGAGTAGAAAGAAAATGCTGGTAAACTTCCCCTTTAAACAGACACCACTGAGTCTGTCTTTATCACAACATAGTAATAAATGGGCAGTGAGAACTGGGTGGGGGGGAGCCTCCACTTCCCACAGATCTGATGGTAGTTCTGATGATTTCTACTTATGCCCACAGCTCTCTCATAATGTAAAACTTTTTTTCCTAATTATTTTCTAACGCAGGGATACTCTGACCTGGAGTACAGCAAGTGGAGGGCATTCTTGCTGACCTGGCCTTTAACTACAGAGCGTAAGTGCGAGGCTGCTGACGGGACATGCAGTGCTCCACACTGCCAGATTTCATGTCCAAGACATGTCAGAGATGTCATATTCTGTCCATCAGATCACTTTTGAGACAACAAAATTCAGCCACAAAAGCTCTCACTCCATATGAAATAGACTTTTGTCATGACATAGCAAATACATTTTAAGACAAAATCTTAAGATTGCATTCACATATCCCATTCCAGTACTGGATTTTGTTTTAGCAGATGTGATTGCAATATGATCCTTTATTTCAAATTTTAAGTTTCTTTTAGGACTCAGTCCTGAGCTGAGGCTAATGTTTTTCTAGGAAATTTGAGGAACAATATTTACAAACATATTTTTGATGGTGGAAAGTAGTTTACTATTTTTGGTTTTTTGCTTTTTAAAATGTCTCTGTCTATGAACACTGACTACCTAAAAACATGAAAAGCTCTCAGTTCTCCTGTAAGTGATGGAAAATGTTTCTATCTTTATGTGTAGAACTTCACCAGAACTACACTGTTTTCTGATGGGGTTAATCAAAGGTATAGGTACAACTGGTCATGGATTATCAGCCTCATGCTATCCAAGAACTGGTGAAGTCTTTGAAGTCTTGTGAGACTTCTGAATACAGTTTTCTCTCTTCCATCAATTATCAAAGTCAGCACAGCTCAGAGCAGCCCAAAAGTAGAACTGGACTGACTCAGAGCTACAGAAGAAGCAACAGTGAGGAAGAGGAGAAAAGACCACTCATCAGAGAATCAGTGCTAGCCCACAGCAAGCTCCTGGGCAGCCCTCTGCTCATGGGTTTCTGAAAGCTTCTCTGTGATGGTGCTGAGCTGGTCACATCCTCCAGGGAGGGCTCCTCCAGGCACACACTGTGTTTTGCTTCCTAGATTGCCTTCAGCAGAGGTGATGGCAAGCCTGGAGGTCTCTAATTCCATCTGTGAACCAGAACACAGCTCCCTTTCTCACATATCTCTGTTTCCTCCCCACATTGTAATAGAAGAGAGAACACCCACTTTAGAGCTGACCAAGACAAATGGATGGTTCATTATTTACTATTTCTCTGTTTCTATTTTCACTATGGCAAAAATTCATGGTGCAGGCAAAAAAAAAAAAAAGCCTGGAAACTGAACTTGAAATCTCAAAACATGTGTCATATTTCTTCTCTTCATTACAGAGGAGACCCTTTACCTCACATTGAGTACACAGCACAGGAAACAGCAACGTGGTGAGTTTGGTACTTATGGGCCATTCCATAGCAGTCCCAGGAAAGGCTGGCAATGTGAAACAGCTATAACCTTTTTAAAATGTTCTTCATCCACCCCACATTTTACTCTTTGGTTAAATGTCATCTTTTGGTCATTTGGCTTTCTGCAAAACATTCTCAGGGCTGGTCTTAACTATTCACTTTCTAGAGCAAAAGGCATTTTCCTGACTATCTCCCTGCCTACAGATCCCATCAGGATATCAGAAGCTAGAAAACATCTGGACCCTATAGAATAACAGACAGACCTCTACCTCACCATAGCTATGGTGCTGGCAGAAATATCACATTTTCAGACTTCTTGTCAGGAGAATACGCCCACTCACAGGACAGAAATTCACTCAGAGGGCACAGCTAATTCAATATTCACAGGACAGAGCAGCCTTGCTTGTTCTCCTTCAAGTATTCATTGTTTTTAACATGAATATGTAGCATTTTCCAAATTGAAGGTAGAGGAAATTTTGAAATACCTTTCTAATACATGTTATTTACACTGTAAAAGGGCCTTAGATAACATGTAGATATCATATGAAATTATAGTAAGTTACTGTTACAAGGGTGCAGCATTTCTTCACTGGGGCTTTGTTGCTCCTGAAGGTCTGCCACTCAAAAAAAAAAAAAAAAAAGGAAAAAAAAAAAGCGCCCAAAACACAACCAGTGAATGAAACAAAATTAATTCAATTCGAAGTATTTTTTAAAGCACTATGTGAAATATGTGGCAGATTTGAAAGGGAGCAGAGCTCTTATTTCAAATCCCTCTGTTTCCACTTTCTGCCACTAACTTGAAGATATATCAGTAAGCAGCAAAAATTCCACATTTGTGTGATACTACAAAACATTAATATGTCCAAAAGTCTCAAGTAAGAGCAGAGTCCTGGGATTGTGCAAGGTGCCACATGTGAACAAAGAGACAGTCTTTGTTCAGAAATTTAAATGGAAAGAAGGCCTAAAGGTGGGGGAAAGGAAGAATGAAACCACATTTTCTAACTGTGCCACTGAAAACCCTAGAACTCAAGTAATTTGTCCTAAATCACATCATCAAAGTTTATTCCAATGCCAGGACTTAAACCCATAGAATTAGATGTCTCATGCCAGAACCTCTCTGGCATCCCATCCCTTTTAATACTTCAAGTAAAATCTAGTTTGCCACAGAAAGCCACAACCACATAAAAACCTTGCCTCCAGCTCATCCAGGAGGACATGCTTTTATTAAGCTCAAATAGGTTTTTATAGCATCTTTCAATAGTCAAAGATTGATGATCAGTGTCATGCTCATGATTACTACCACCAGCCAACAATCTTGGCATGGGATGGTGTGTGGGAATGTCGTATTTAAGAAAATTTAATTTTGTGTTCTTTCCTGTTTTTCTCTTTTATTGCCAACCTTCGTCATTCCAGCTCTTCTCCACCTAGAATTAGACCCATTGTGGCAACAGAATACAGTTTTAAAGGAGTATCTGCCCATTTCCTTAAACAGCCAACCCCAGCAACCCAGGTTGTCTTGTTATGTAAAGCTGTCTCCAAAATTAGCCCTCCCAATTGTTATCACAGCCCCCTGAGGCTGTGCCCTGAGGTCAGCTGCATTACAGCACAGCTTAATTGAGCTATGCAATTGCAGGGGAAATTCATAGCACAAACTAAATTCCCTTGGTGTCACTCTGAGGAGTTGCTGGATGCCTTCAGTTTGTAGCAACGTGGTTATAAAAATGAAAACCAAGCCAGCGAAGAAATATGACTTTCAGAAAACAGAGGGTACAGATGATCTGAGCTTTTGTTTTCAAAGCAACTTCTTGGAAGGCCCTGAAACTAAGCAGCCAGATATGCCATATGGGTAAAAGCTGTGTAAGAAAAATGGAGAATTCAGGGGAAAATTATGGGGATGCACCTGTTGCATCCTCATAATGAAGCTGACTAGTGAAAAAAATAAGGAAAAATAAGGAAAAATAAGGAAATTTATGTAAAATTAGGTTATTATCTTTAAAGTCTTTCAAGCATCTGGCTTCATCTTTTGTTAGGATGCTCCTTTCTAGAGTTTTTAATAATGTTGTCTTCCAGCAGTGCCAGCAGCATACCTGCTCCTCTCTTAACTTTGGAGAGTTCACTTGGATGATTGTCTTTGGGTAATTCATCCCTGGTCCCTGGGACTGCCTGCATTTCTGTGGTAGCCAATGTTTGGACACACAGCAGAGTGACACTGATAAAAGAGACCATATGTGCACAAGTGTAAACAAGCCTGCTCTCTCTAGACTCCAGTCTGGGCATGAACCCTGCACTGGTTCAAATCCCACACAACCCCACTGGAGTCAGTAGTATTCTACGAGGAAATAAGCCAGGGCAACGCTTGAACTCTAGTCCTCCTCATTTTTTCCTAATTCCTCCGTGGAAATGGCCCAGTCTCCTGTGGCTTGTGCAATAGTGACAGCAGCCACTGTTTCCCTCTGTTCTTTTAATTTTTTTTTTCTCCTAAGGTTTTCCTCCCCCACTTCATTCTGGTTCATTATTACTCCCACACTGCGTAAGACATTTGTACAAATAAAGAGCCATTACCAGGGACTGGCTATCACCTCCATAGCAACAATAGCATCACAAAAAGGAGAATAATAATAATAATGGTAAAAAAAAAATTACCAAACCAATGAAAGGTCATTTCCTGTACCGAGCATTTCCAAGAATGATCTCAATTTTCATAAAACAATGTTTATAAAGTTGTTGAGACCCTAGGGCCATGTCTGAACAAAAATAACCATTTCTATACGGTTCTTTGCCATCCTATTACTACTTGCTTATTTTGCAACAGTTAAATATATTTCAAACCACAACTCTAAATCCAAGTACCATCAAGTTTGTGAGAATATTAAAGCCTGTGTCCAAATCAGGTAACATATATTATTTCCAGCTGGTCTCTTTTTGTATAGTGGGATAAATGCTTCAAGAAGTTGGCATATCTTTCAAATACATAGCCCCTGCCAGGCATTTTGAACTTCAAAAATACAAACCTCTTCACCTGTGCTGATATTACCATTCAGTATCAGAAAATGTGTTTTTCCCAGAGGCTTTTAAGAGAAAAATCTAGGCTAGGCTTCAGGGTGGAAAAGGAGGGACCAGCACTTCAAGTTGTACCCAAACATAGAAAGGAGGGGAATACCTGATTAATTCCTTTGCTAAACTGAGCAACAGAGTATTCCAGACTCAGCTCTCTTCCTGGGATTTCCCTGCCTCCAACACACTTAGCAAGAAGGTGCCTCATCAAGAAACACTTCTGTATCTGAATTAGAGTTCTGTAATATTAAAGGGCACCTTCTGAAGGAAAAGTGAAACAAAAAGCCCTTGTGGTTTGCTACATCAAACCAGGACCAGCGTTCAAGCACCAGCTTTCAAATCCCGAGCTCAGATTTTTGGACCATGACCCCCATGCTGGGGCTTTACATCTCCTGTGGATATGTAGATGCTACAGGTAAGCACTGCTTTATTGAGGTGTCTCACTCTATCCAGTTTTGGATTTTCAGGAGAGAAGTCTACAGGAAGCTGAGGAGCCTTTACCCTACTCATGCCTGTTCCCAGTACCTGGATGCTTTCCAGCAGCTCGAGAAGCACTGCGGCTACAGAGAGGATAACATCCCTCAGCTTCAGGATGTCTCCAGATTTTTGAAAGGTCAGTCATTATAAATTGTGGTTTATTCTAGGGTTCCCTGCACATATTTGTGCATCACAAGCCATTTCCTAGGAAACAAGCTGGTGAGCAGAGCTGATGAGCTCTAGCACAGGGCATTAATTCCAGGAATATGGAGGGACCCAGCTGGAAGTTTGTGTGTGTTCTGTGAGCGGCAGCAGCTGCTGTGGCACTAACCAGCTAATCCCTGCACCAGCAGCACTGCAGCCACAGCAGGCACTGCTCAGTACGACTTCCACACTGCTTTTTTGTGGGTATGGCTCTGTTTTATGCTTCTATAGCCATGCTGATAGTAAGACCCAAACACAAGCACAGGTACATACCTCTCAAGTATGCTTTTTTCCTGATCCACCTGGCAGGATGGAGATGTGTGCTAGAGAAGATGATTTCCAGGAGATCCTGCCAGTCAATCAGGAGCTGCCTTGAAACAACTCTGCTTCCTTCTGTCCCTGTAACACCACTTGTCACACCAAACTTTTTGGTGCCTGCCCTGTGGCTGACAGGAGCGCACTGAGGCTGTGGTGCTAGTCCATAAAGGCATGAAGAGGTCACCTTAGAAAAAGGAGACACAAGTCTGCCAGGCTGACCTGTTAGCTAGGGGCTGACTAGCCAGGAGCAGGAGAGTGAGGGGGCCTTGCTTGTGAGGCCACAGGCTGCATGGATTCCCAAGGATTTCTGTAAACCACCTGATCATCAAGAATTGCTAAAGAAAGTTGATCTTTAAAGCCTCCTCCTCAGTGAAAAGATGTGACAGAGAGAGGACAGCTTATCACCATGATTAAATACGCAATAAAAAATATGGCTTAACTTTAAATAAATTGTACCTAAATGCAATACTCAGGAAATCCAGTGACCTGCTCCATATAAGAGTAGGGGACACCAGTCAGCTTGAATAAGCTTTCTGTGTCTGAAGAGTTTTCTAAGCCTTTGGAATTTCTCATGAAGATTAAGTTGTTTGATGACAAGGTTTTCATTGCAAGTTCAGTGTGAGGGAAGGGAGGGTTGTCATGTGAAAAGCATCTTCCATGAACACCCTTGCACCCAGCTGTAGGAATTTTTCTGTGCAGGCATTAGGTATTTTCTCATGTATTCTCACTTCTATTCAACTACCCATCTTACTTCCCTCTTATAATAACTGGGCTGATAAATATTTTTTCTCTTGAAGTAGTTGATCTCATTTAATTTACACAATAGCTGACAGCAGGGAGTTCCAGGAATTGTGATTCTGATTTGATTATCACAAATATTCATATCCTTCAAGTGTATCAGGTGATTTCAAAATGGGAGGATTTAAGGTAGTGCAAGGCTATGCTGCCATAATCCTATCTGCATTGCTCATGTTAGTTGACAGGATTTGGTTGCCTGGAGTCTGCTCACTTCCTTTACAGGCTCTGGTTCTAAATATTCTCTGTGTCATAAAACAAAACAAACTAAACAGCAACTCTGACAAACCTGTCAATAAGTTTGGAAAGATGTTCTCAGTGAGTTTCAACTCATTACTATAAACATTAGATGTCTACTCTAAGCTAATTGTATGAACTACCTGGGAATGAGTATCAAGCATTTCAGAAGTATTTTATTCCATTCTGAAATGGACAGCTAAGGAAAATGTAGAACTATTCATAGTTCTTGAGACCACCTACCCTCATTAAACTGTAGATTAAAATTGGATTACTTTAGCCTACAGGTTATGTATGAATGAAACAAATTTTTTTCAGAAGAGCTGTGTTAACAGCTAGACACAATTAAGAGTGAGGAATGTATTTTAGTCCCGTTGAATGGATATCTTGGCTCACTTTCCTCTAACAAGCTCATTTCACTATGCAGAACACTTTCTAGAACAGCATGAAGATTTACATTATTGCAAGGCCCAAACTCTGAGTTTGAGTCTGAGTCAGGAACATCTGCAAGGTCTAAAATCTGACCAAAAGTTAAAGCATGTTGCTAAGGGCATTGCTCAAACTCCTCTTAAATGCTGTCAGGCTTGGGGCATTGACCAGTTCTCCAGGGAGCCTATTTCAGTGTTTGACCACCCTCTCAGAAGAAATGCTTCTGAATGTCCATTCTGAACCTCCCCTTGTACAGCTTTGAAAATAATAAAACATAGAAGGCAGAGAGAGAGAGACAGAGAGAGAGGATAACTGGAAAGAAAGTGATCATGTTAAAACCAGCCCACACAGCCAGATAAACTTCCTTCTTCTCTACAGCTTAGCAGTATCTGTGAACATAAGAAAGCAATTCCTTTTGATTTGGTATGAGATCTGTCTGTTTTTACCTATTAGTGAGGCTGGCTTGAAGAGAAATAAACTGTACTTCATAAATATTTCACAATTACTTAAAGGGAATTAAGCAGTTAACAGTGTGATCGCTTACAGATGGCAAGTGTTTTCCTAAAGGGTTAACTAGATGAACCTAGGCGCATCTTTCTTTCTAGGAAAGATGTTTGGATTGAGACAGTCATTGTGCTCCACAGCTGGAAGAAATTACAGCCAGTGAACTCAAGCAGGCTCACACTACAATGCACAGGCTGCCTGTATACACCAGTTTTTAGGCCAAGAATTAAACCTTGCAGATCACTTTAGGTCAACTGCTCAAGACCTTCTCTGCAACACACTTTGATTTCCCAGATATTTGGGCAGCAGGTCCAACCAGCCACACCCCCAATTCTCTACTGATTGCTGGTTTTATTGTGCAATCATGAACAAGGAGTTCAGGTTTTGCAGATATTACCTTCAGCAGATAACTTTTTCCTAGGGCTTTTCAAGGCAACTGGCCAAGTCTGTTCCGTCAGCGACTGTCTGATTCACTGTCCTCTATTTAAAAGGACATCTCAGGGAACACAAGCTGTAATTTTCATTTTCCCTCCTTCTCCTCCAACATGGATGCTAAAGCTATATAAATTTCCCTAGACTCTTTCATAGACTTTCCAAAATTGAGTTACTAAAGTATTGGTTTTCATATCATATATTTTTCAGCTAATGTAATTTTCACTCAGAATCCAGCCCAAAGATTACCAGATTTTGAAATGTTCACATTCCTATGGATTGGACCAGCAAATAGACAAAGGTAGATAATCTCTGCAGGATTTTGTTTTTAATTGTTCATTTTTGAGGCAGTTCTGTACTAGTTACTGTTGAATAGAGGGGAGCAATAGAAGATATCTGTGGCAAATGCCCACCACCTAGTCCATCACAATGTCAGGAAGAAGCACTTCTTGCTGTCCTCTCATTCCTCTATTTCTCTTATATTTTGTCACTTTGAATTTCTTTTCCTTTTTTCTTTCTCTGGGTGTTTTGTTTTGTTTTGTAATGGGAGAAGTACTAATAGTCTGACAGAGTAAGACAAGAAATACTGGAAGAAACATGAAAAAACAGACCAAAACAAATCTCATAAATGGCTTGGTTTCTGGGTGGGATTTTTTTGTTTGTTTTAAAAAGGAAAAAAAAAAAAAGGTTATAGGCTTCATGACACAATAGAATATGGATGAAGAATTGAGAATAAAGCCATTTCTGATTTTTTTTTAAAATGCAGTTTTATGCTTTCATGAAGATGAGATGTCATTTACGGGAGCTGAGAATGAAACACTGATTTTGAATATAAGACTTCAAAAAGATTATCATTGGCTCACTTTGAAAGCGGTGATTTTCAATTTTCTGAGCTCTGCAGACCACCAGCATGTTTCCCATGGAAATGTAGAGTGTGTGTTCTATTGACCACCAGACTGGTTATTTTTTTGTTTATCTCTCACAGTCCTTTCCAATAATACGGGTGCTCTGGGGTAATCCTGGATGTACAAGCTGAAATCACAGTGCAAAAGTGTTGCATTCTTCTGTGTGCTGGTCTGTGGACATGTACAAAGCAAAAGACCTATGATTCCATCACTGGGGGGCTGTGCAGTGGGTTCTAGACAAACATAATGGTATAAAAAAAAAACAAGGGAAAAAAAAAAGAAAAAACACTGGTGTTGGAATTTCAGGATCTTTCTTGTTCCAAGGCCAGGGCGAACAATACTCAGGAAAGGTTGTTTTTGAAGTCTCTGAAGTTTATTGTCCTTATCTATTACAAACTCACGAGGTGTGAGTTCTCCCTAACAAGTCAAGAAAGTGCCCTAAAATGGTATCTGTTCAAGGCTATTTAAGTCCTAATTACCCAATAAACAGTTGACATCTATATTATTTATGCTTCTAACCTAATTATGATCACCCAAAACTCGTAATCAGACATCTTTCATCTAATTGAGAAAATCACCCAGATCCGTGAAGAAGGAAGGAGAAGGTAAAGAAGAACAACTTGCCTCCATCCTAAAACCTCCATCTTTCTTTGTATTTATTTCTATATTCTAAAACCCTAAACTCTAAGTTTTACACCCTGTTATATTACACACTTCTGACCAGCTACACACCCGTAATCCCAGTGCTATTAATCAATTTTGGAAGTCTTCTCCACAGCCTCAGGTCAAACGCAGTTCTCTCTTGTGGGTCTGTGCCTTTCAGCACAGAAAGTTTGAGATTCTCAGCATCCAGGGTTCCAACACACCAGAGGCAGGTTCTGTCCCCTGCTTGATCTGAAGGACTGTGAGTGACCTCAGACACACCACTGTCATGTGCAACGTAGAGAATTGTGTGTATATGTACAAAAATGCACACTGGGGTGGGCAGTACTCCCACACCTCGTGAAACTGCTATGGAATGCACACAGGATGGATGGATAGGTGATTCCATGTTTCAGGAACTGGTCCTATACCAGCACAGGGGCACATCAATCAGATAAGCCAAGGTGTGCCTGCTATGCTTGGTGGAGGGAACTATTCCAACAGAGCAGGAAGGACCCTGAAACCACTTGGCTAAAGTAAACAAGCTGTTACCCTAGAGACAGCTGAATTTGGTGTCCCTTCCCTTTGCAGAGAGAACAGGTTTCCAGCTGAGACCAGCTGCAGGACAGCTGTCTGCTCGTGACTTCCTTGCCAGCCTGGCATTTCATGTCTTTCAGTGCACACAGTATACGAGGCACTTCTCTTCTCCTATGCATTCCCCAGAACCGTAAGTTTGATGCCCTGACATAATTCCATCCTTCTGAATGTGTTGGGGATCATTCTCTTGGGACTGGCTCTGGAGTTCCATCCAGTAGTCTAAAGAATAAAACAATTTGAGAAACTGATAGCTGGAGAGTTAGAAGGGGAAGTCATGCATGAGAGGGTGTGGTTCTCTGTCTATTTTGCAAAGTTGTCTGGGCAAGGAAAAGACTAAAGAATATCTGGTTTAATCTTTTCATCCTGCCTTCAGTTACCATCTGCTGGGGTTTGATTTCCTGCTGTGAAACTCTCCCAGTAAGTGCTGGCCAGACAACAACAATTACATTTCATGAGAAATTACAAGTTCACACAGACGCTTTTGTTGTATGCTGGGACAAAACAGGGACCTTTCAAAGATGTTGTGACATAGAAGGTTAGTGCCCATGCCATCCCAAGGAGACAATAGACAAGGTGGCAGGGGGCAGCTGGCTGCCTGCGGCTGGAAGGAATGCTCTGATCCTTGCAGAGCCAGGCCAGGTATGGAAGCAGTCACTGTGGAGTGGCACTCACACCAGCTCCCTTTGGGGTCTGTTGGCTAAAGTCCTTCACAAGGACCTCATGAAGGGCAGGAAAGGAAGCCTTTAATAAACAAGAAGGTCACTTATTTTCCAGAGACTGCTGCCATGAGTTGTTGGGTCATGTTCCCATGCTGGCTGACAAGGAGTTTGCCCAGTTCTCACAGGTAAGAACATTTTCTGCTGACCCTTTAACCAGCTGCTCTGGATAGAAGAGCAGAGTGCCTTAAATACACACAGCTCACCATGCGATGCAGTTCTAAGGCTGGATTGTGCCTGAGTCATGACCTCCAGGCGTGGTGGGCTAGCAACGACCTGGGAGATGTTTCCTCCAAGGGAGGGGTAGCACTGCTCCCTACAGACACAGTGTGAAAGGAAGGGCAGGCGGATCTTGTGGGACTTCTCTGTGGGAGGGCTGTGTCAGTCTGGGGAAGGATGTCTCTGTGGGGCTGCAGTCTGAGCTCTGCTGACCGAGCTGCTCCCCTGGCTTCCTGTCCTCCACCACATGAACCCACACAGCTGAGCCTCCAAGCTGGTTCTGTCTCTGGATGTACATTCTTGTCTCACAAGAGACTTTAATTGTGTCCATCACCATGTCATTCATCAGAGTTGTTTTTCCCTTTACAGCTCACCAGATTCTCACAGCATTGCTCACACTGGTGAGGAGGCTCCAAAAAGCAAACAGAGCTTCTTTGTACAATAAGGGGCTATTTAATAGGAGCAGTCAGTGTCAGACCCAAATGAACTCAATGACCTCTCATAATTAAAGACTTCAGAATTTTGAGTGCTTCTCAAAACCATAGCTGAGGGAAGAAGACATCTCATTGTCCAGGCTTATCAATCAGTGGCCAGTATGGAAACTGGGGATAAGATCGGATGGGTAACATGATGTAGGTCCCAACGTGACCTAGGTCCCTGAATAATAAATTAAATATCTTTAAAAGAAAATCAGTTCACCTCATATGATGTGGTTTCCAGTTGTATCAACTTAAATACATGCCAGTTACCATTTTGATCATAAATATTGGTTATCAACAGAATCAAAAGAGTAGTCATCCTAGTCATCTATAATTTATTCTGGAAGAAACCTATTCAGTTCAGCTCAATAATGGAACTTAAGACATATTAAAAATAAAAGACTACAGCAATTTCAAAGATTTCAATTTTCTTCTTTTCCTATCAATAGCACAGACTATACAACATGATATCACATTCAGTGAATTTTCACATTTCACTTTGGGTCCCCACAAAGTATTCTCACAGTTGAAATTCACCCCATGAAATTCTTTTTTGCTCCATTCAGTATGAGACAATGAATGGTGAAAATGCCCTAGTTCTGTTTGTTTGTTGCATGATATGGCTCCTGGGATAGCAAAAAAATGAGATATCTACAGTTTCCTATTGTGAGAATAACATTTAACAGGGAGCACAGATAAAAGTAAACAGAATCATCCCTGCACAGATCTGGCCTGCTCATAAGGGCTGTCAGAAAGAGTGAGGGACAGAAAGGTAATGGCAAAGATAAAACCCACCTTTGCTTCCTTCCTTCTCATGACTCCCTGTAAATTTTTGCCTGGTGTAGATAGTCCAGCATTAAGACAAGAGGTGGTTAATTTTACACAGAGAACACTGAGGATTAATCACTCATCTAATGTGTCTCCCAGTGGTATGTAGCTGGGGGCCAGGGAGAGGTAGGCATCCTGGAAGCCATGGAAGGTCATTTTGGGTGACAAAAACAATGAATAGTTCATGCTATTCATGCTAGAAATGATGTGGCCCTCCCCCTTCCCCTCTTTCTCTCCCTTGGGCTGAATAATCACACTAGTGTAACACTGTCTGCTTGCTTACTTGCTTTAGGATATTGGACTGGTTTCTCTTGGATCATCTGAAGAGGAGATTGAGAAACTGGCCACAGTAAGTACAGATGGCAGTTTAATATTAGAGGCAAGCCCCAAACGATTCACTGCATATCCCTTGCTGTGCAGGGAAGGCTCTTTTTGTGCCTCAGACTGACTACAGAAATGGGAGCATCGGCATGATTGTCTCTTCTCCTCCACAGGTTAGGAAGGTGCTGGAGTAGGGACTAGAATCCCTCTTGGGGAGGCCAGAATGGTGTGATTCTACCTGAAGAAATGCTTACACTTCTTGATTTTATAAGAATATATTTCTTAAGCTAAGTTTGTACAATTTCAGGCATAGGATGGTCCCAACTCACATTCCAGATTCACCTAAAACATTAGATACCCAGTGTGATACCTGTATTTTCTCCTACACGATGTGCAGGGAACCATCACAATTTGGTTCACCCCACATTCATTAACCTCACCAAATGGGTGAGCACTTACAAGCAGTTTGGGAGCAAGTACTGCCATTCATTTCTGAGTCACTAGGCTCTCTGCAGCCACCAAAATTATCTGTACAGCCCCTTACTGCCATCTTAACTTGTTCTGAAAGTTGTCAGGAGACCAGGTGATTTTTTTTCTGATAATGGCACCCATTTACCAGTCTTGATGATTTTTTCAGAGGAGGAGAGGAGCCTTACCCCACCAAGCTCTGTGAGACTCATTTAGTACAGGTAGTGAGTGAGAGAAGAATGTCACTCCTGAAGTTCCCTACCCAGTCCAAACTCTCACTCAGGAAGGAGGTTGCGGCTCACCTAAAATCCATCTGCGCATATCCATCCTTGGGTTAGGACTAAGTAAAACCACTACTATTTTTGAAGACTGCTACAAGTGCTGAATCCTTTGTGATTTCACCCAGGTCCTGGACTGGTGAGGCGACAGTGACAGTCCACATTTCCTCTTCCATGACCCGGGTCTAGAGAGGCTAGAGTGAGATTAAGATCCATGGCTTTGCTTGGGTTAAAAATTCCAAGTCCCAGAGAGCCATTTTGCATCATTCCCCAGGACTTGGTGAGATTGGGTTGAGGCCTGTGGTTTATAAAGCATTCCTCTGCAGGCACCTCTTCCTGAGCCTGAACTGAATAGGCCTAGACAAGAGATAGAAGATCAGAATTAAGATCAGAATAAAGGGTCTCATGAATGAAACTTTCTTAGCATCATCTAGGTTTGGGGAGGTAGAATAAGGGCACTTTTTTAAGGGCTCCCTACAGTTCAGGGCCTGTGAGAATACAATTTTGTAAGTGCCATTCAAGTATTCTGAACAGTAAACCTATTCTGGATTAACATCCCAATAGTCAAATGCTTAAAATTTCTGTACCTAATCTAGGCTCACTCTTTGAGTTCCTTTTCTAAAAAGTGAAGATAGAGGAGAAGCTGAAGTGTATTCATTATCCTGACATGAAAGTCTAACATGAATTTTCAGATTATCTCTCAAAATCCCTGTCATTCCCTGTTCTTCATAAAGACAATTTTGGTAACTAGCTTAGAAGTTTCTTTAAAGAATCTCAAAACTGTTGTTATGGTCTAAAACATTTGTAAGACAAATTTTGAAATGCCATTATTTCATTCAGCCCCATGACTTCTCTAAGCAGGTGGATCCATGCACCAGAGATGAGAAACTGCCAGTGTCCTTGTCATCCAGATTGCCACTAAAACATTTTTAACTCTCTTAAAATAGTGAGAGCTTGAAAGAACCTCGCTATCCAAAATCTAAATAGAGGATATCTTAAGAAACACTAAAAAGAATTCCTTCTCCTCCTATGTCTCATTCTGCAGTCAAAAAAGTCTCCTGCAATATGAAGAGATACTAAAAAGACTTTTCATTGTGAAATAATAAAAATCAAGATTATTAACAGAATATAAACACATAATTATTTGCTGAACTGTAAAGAAAGCAACTCAGGATCCTGCAAAAGGAAAGATCCTGGCACGTTTTTAGTTCAGTGATAATTTTTTTTCCTAAGTGGGACAACAAGTTTTGAAAAATTACGTTACCTTTAGTGTGTTATATGCTGAGGGAAAAAAAGTATTTTCTTAAAATATGCAATTATAACATTTGAAGACACAACAGTATTAAGTAATGAGGATAAAAGAAAATTAAAGGAAAAATGAGAAGCTTAAAAATTCCTGCCTTTTCAGATTCTTTTTCACAAGTTGTTCTAATTCCCAGCTTTACTGGTTCACTGTGGAGTTTGGCCTCTGCAAGCAAAATGGATTGATCAAAGCTTATGGGGCAGGACTGCTTTCATCTTATGGGGAGCTGATGGTAGGTGTCAAATGTTGAAAATATTGAAAGATTTCTATAATCCACTTTCCTGAACTCTGGTAAAAGCAAACTATGTTTTTCTACAAAAATTAGTATGATTTAAAATTCAGATTTTCCTTTTGCAAAGAAATAATTCTCCCTTCACAGAAGCTACTGCATAGCAGAAAAGCTACTGTGGTATTGCACCTGTCTTTCATCTAAAGAGATGAAATTCAATGAAAGAAACCATCCCATAAAACATTAGATTTGTTTCTTCCTGCTTCTGCCAGTAGTGATGCAGCTGACTTTGACACAAAATTCACATTCCTTTCTGAATTACTCACTAGAGGGCAATATTATGCCTATTATGAGCTTGGCTATTTTTTCCATGCCACTGACATTCAGACACATATGAACCAGAAAGGCACTGATTGACTGGACCAAATGAAGGGCAAAGAAATAGGAAAGAGCATGGACACTGATAAAAAGAAATTGTTTTAGTATTTTTTCTTACTAAATACATTTCAAAACTAATGTCTGCTCTAGTTTTACATAGACCAAAATCTGCAAGCACAGGTTTCATACTGACTTGCTTAGGTAGATTAACTGTAGAAAGAGGACTTGTACACTTTTACAGAAAGTGGGTTTCCCCTCCTTTGACCAAACAGCTGATAGGAAAGATTAATTTCTCCTTAATTTTGAAGAGCACTGATGCAGGTGATCACTTTTTAATTGCAGAAGCCCCAAACTGGTGTCTGTAAGGCTCAAATACTTCAAGCTGTGTGGGTATTGGATGATATTTTTTAAATTGGTAAGAGCCAAAGGAAAAGAAATACCACTCTTTTAAAGCATTTTTATAAACCAGAAACCTTTTTTCTTTTCCATGGGAGATATATTTTAAGCTTAACACATAAACTCAGCAGCCTAGCAGCCAGATGCATGATACATTCACATGGAATTGTGGCTGAATTAGCATAGCTTGGACTCCCTGAACTGGAGATAGTTGGGTTGTCATGACAATAAACATTTTACAAAACTCTCCCAGTTGTGTACAGGTCAGCCCACTTCCCAGTCAATTGACAGGAGGGAAAACCAACATTTTGATGTATCTCAAGGCATTTCAAGTAGGAGTCCCCAGAGAAGGGCAGCTGAAATTAACACAAGGAAAGGGAAACCTTCCCAGACAACAACCTTCACTTTTACCACTTGCTGAGTTTAGGATTGCTTTTTTCTTACAACGCTTGTAATTTGGAGATTTTTGTGAGGTAACTCTGTGGAGAGCTTTCTCTCCTGGTAAGGTGAAAGGTCTGCATGTTCATTAGCACTCTAGAGGAATAAACACGACTTCCTTTCTACATAGCAACCTGATCTTGGCCTGATTGCTCATCAGCTTCACACTGAAGCTGATCAACTACTGCTGAAGCTACTGTTTATCTGGGAATCCTTCCGTACCTCTTATTTTCACTGACGATAAACAGGAAACATAAACTTGCTTTCATTTACCCGGTAAAACCAGAAACGTCCAATCAAAGCACAATTCAAGGCCGCATTTATTCTACTCTGCCTGGCTTAATACTTTATGGTTCTAAATCAAGTTCATTTACATGTTAAACAGGGTACTAAAGGGCAGTGGTAATCATATTGCTGATATTTATGTAGCTTTCATAGCAGTATGCGTAACAAAATCCATCTGATGTGGTTACTTCCTTTTTCTGTTTAAGGTTTACTCAAATGAAAGTAAAAATCTCATCAGAAATGCTCCCTTTTGGTGTCTGTAGTCAAACTCAGCAGACTTGTACTCTCTCTTCTCTATTTCCACCCTTTCCCTCCTCAGGCACCAACAAGCTCTTCTGCTTTTGGTTAAAACCATAGGCAAGGACTGCTTGTGCACAAAACTGTGCTATCTACATAGAACAAAAAAAAGTGCAATCTCAAACTCCCTACCTCTGAGGCTGAGAGGGAAGTCCTAACTGTTCCTGAGGTGATAAATGGCAAGTTTTTGTCACTACTTTTATCACTGGTAATTGTTGAGTAAAGCTACAGGATAAACTTCGGATAAAGCTGTGTCTGCCTCTGTGTTCATCCATTATATTAGTGAAAATACATGCAGGAGTGATAGCATTTATACTCAACAGGTAAAGAATAGGATTATCCCCCTTTCAGTGTGTTCATCTTGTATATAACACCGAAATCAGAAGACGAGCAAGCAGTTAACCAGCAGTTCTGCTATGAACCCTGCAGAATCCCTTTGTGAGCTCTGCAGGTTCCTCACTGTGCATCTTCTGGGACAATGCTTTAGTGGTTCTGTGCAAGTCACCTTGAGCTCCTGAAATTTAATTTGTACACAAGTTAATTATATCCATGAACTTAAGTGCTGAAGTTTCCTTCTTTAGCTGACTGATTTAATCTCATTGATTTTTATTTAGAACAAAACCAAAATATAGAAATATTTCCGTTTATTCATTCTAATCTGCCTGTGCATCTGATTCTAACTTCAGTGTAGGCACTGGCAGTGTGGGTAAAGTGGTGAGGTCCAATGCCTAAGCACCTGTTAGCAAATTGCAAACCTGTACCAGCTGCTTCTTTTACAGCTAAATAGAGAAAATGTGTAGTGCAGTGCCTGTTTCATAGAAAGGATTTTTTTTCAGAAATAAAGCAGTGTCTAGACACATCTGTCAGAGAAGATGAAGATTGGAAGATAGTGAGGCTCATGATAGACTTGGGTTTATTGCTCTAGATAAGTTTTGTTGCTGCTTGGCAGAAAGCCATTATCCAACCTAATAATTATCTGCCTTCTCATAGTCTTCTCATGGGACCAGACGCAGAGTTCTTCATGGAGCTCCCAGACTTGATTCGCTGTCATTTAGCTGATCAACATCTTTGGCACAGGCAGTGAAGTTTTTGGCACTTTGTTGGCAGTGAACATAGCAAATCTTGTAGGAATCTCACTGCAGGTCGTGTGTTGAAGGAGACACAGCAGCAGCCTGGGCAAGGGAGGGGTTTCCTTGGACCTGGAGACTTCTAGGCCAGGAGCAGCAGAATGATTCAGTCAGCAAGGAGGGAATAAGGGCATTAGTTACTGAGGTTAGATGGATGGCTACAAGAAGATAACAACTAACCAGTGGGAGAGGGCAAGCAGCAGTCACCCAGCTTATGTTATATGAGAATTTAGCATCAGCAAGAAGCCTGGGAACATCCCTGAGCTGCAGCCTGGACTGACTGACTGTGGGTGTGTGACTGTAACCAAGGGAACCACATCCTGACTACGAAATCTCTAAAACATTTCCCTTTTCTCCACAGCACCCACTCCTACAAGTCTGAAGTCAGCTTCAGGTAGATATTTTCTGTGGATGAGTTGATCCTGCCTAAACTCAGGGCATAATTTGGGGGTAAGGCAGAGGATGAGAGGAAGAGCTAGGCACTTCTGCATGAGTCTTGCACTTGAATGCCTGTTATCTAACAAAGCATTTAGTAACAGCAGCTAGGTATCAGAAGGATAACCATCCCCAAGTCTAAACTGAGCAGTTGTAATGTGTCTGACTGCTGGCCAAACTTGCCTCCTCTGAACTGTAAGAATTCCTCCCCAAAAGCTCTCAGTATTGCACTGTTTATTTCACTATATTCTGTCAGCTGTTCTGCATTATCCCAAATGCTTCTTCTGTTAACACTCAGCTGGACTCTATCCTACATACTGTAAAATCTTATGGCTCATACCACAATTCTGGCAACACTCAGTGCTACATATGCTTTTCTTGCAGCACACCCAGTACTTAACTTGTAGAGGCCTTTAAGGCCATCCGGTTTCAAGCTGAACTTCACTGAAATCAATGGGATTTCAGTTCTGCTTCAACACTGACAGTATAGTGGGACCCCTGTCAGGTTTTGAGTTACTGAAATCTTTTCCCATTAGTTCCCCAGAGCTTCTAAGATTCTAAGAGCAGCCTCATGTTTGTGTATACCAACCATCTTAGGTTGTATGAGTGCTATCCAAGGTTTACTCTTCAATTACACACTGCAAATGAAGAGCAAGAAAAAAACACCATCTTTTATATATTCTTGGGAGTTTTTGTCTTTTGCGTTTTTTTTTTTTTGTTTGTTTGTTTTGGTTTTTTTTTTTTTTGTGTGTTTTTTTTTTTGTTTTTTGTTTGGGTTTTTTTTTGGTTTTTGGGGGTTTTTTTTAAGCCTGGTATTTATTTCTGCACCTGTTCATTGAAATGTCTAAATATGTGCTTAGGAGTACTGTCTGAATTTTTCCAGCTAGCAGATTGAACTGAAAGTCTTGAGCAGCATCACCCACTCTTACCAGTTACTTACAAGTAGCATCCTGAGAGTTGACATTTGGATTATAAAATAGTGAAGGGAGTCTCCTGAAGACTGGGGAAGAAGAGAGAAAGGGAAAGAGACGGATCTCAGAGAAGGGTGGGTGCTAAAAGAATGTCCCCAGGTGAATGGGGCCCACTGTCCAGTCTGAAGGTGAGAAAAAAGGTCTCAACATTGACGGGATGAGCTCCTTTCTCCTTTTGGTTTGTACCCAGGACACTTCACCAGCCTGGCCAGCTGGAGACCCAACAAGCTTTTAGGAACATTTGTGATGCAGCTCAAATGTCACTGGGGCTGAGCTATTCTCAAGTATCTCACTTGGGTTTCAGGGGCGGACAAAATGTTTGGGAACTCACTTTAGACCTAAGCAGAGCTGCCTTCCCAGGACTCTGTGCAAGTGCCAGACTGGTGGCTGGTTTAAAGGGCATTTCCTGTATTTGTAAACAAACTATGTAGATGTACCTTTGACTGCAGTGTGGACAGAAGAGGCTTCTATAAGCCTCATGTTTGCCTGGGGCAGGCAATGTAAGAGAACAGTAGGAAAACACATACAAGGACCTCTGTGGGTTCAAAAACACAAATGTGCACATGCAGTATAGTGTTTATTTATGTATTGGATTTCAGGGAAGATTTTAGGTTGCTATACTGGCCTGGGAGCTGTGCATAAAATACCAAAAACATTCTGTCTTCTGATCTTCATTGCTGCAGGAAGCATGAAATTTGTCACAAGGGCTAGGGGACTCTAAAGTAATGCTAGACAGGACTGTGAAATTCTGTGATACTATTTGAAAAAAAGCAGCATGATATTTTTTTCTTTTAGATATCTATATTTTGGGGTGTGGCATAGAGTTTTCCCTCCCTGTCTGAGGACATGGCTGCGCTATCCAGTTGCACATCACTGTAATATAGGAAATATATATTTCTTTTTTTTATCTTAAAAAAAAAAACTTTATTATTTGGTTTATTAACTGCTAATTATGAAAATCAGCTCTGACGTATGAAAGAACAGGACTTTATATTACCCCTAACTATTCCCCAAGGAGAATTTTACTGCCCAGCAGGAACTAATTCTTTCTCTGTTCATTCACCTGCTCTAACCGGTGTTGTTCCTGCTGCAAAGTATGCTTTGTCAAACAAGCCTTTTGATCCAGAAGTGACTGCAGTTCACCCCTATCAGGATCAAGCCTTCCAGCCTGTATATTTCATAGCAGAAAACCTGGAAGATGCCAAGGTCAAGCTTCAGTAAGTGAAGTGTTTGTGGGTATTTTCATTGAGGGGCGCACGCTGGGTTGATTCTTAATCTCAAATACATTTATTTATGTATTACTGCAACAACCATACCAGGCTGTCTCGCTGCATCTGCATAGTGGCTTTTGCACAACAAAGTTAAGCCTGAGCTTGCTTATCTCAGAAAAGGTTCACAGAAAGCTAGAATTTATTTTTGCTATGCCCTGTCCCGTGCTTCATCTTAACAATGCTTCATTTTAGCACCTTCTGAAGTAAATTCTGTAACTGAACTGTGAGAGTGCAATCCCACCCTGTGTGCTAGTCCATACAAACAGGAGGTTGTGAAGAACTGATTTACCCAAGGTCACATGGAAATTTCATAGCAGTCTCTGGAATTAACAAGGATCAGCAGGGGGCTTAAAAACAAGATTGCCTTTCTCCTCTGATTATATCTGCACAAGAATCCAGAATCAGCATTCACAGGCAATCTAATTTCTACAGAGTAGCTGTCTGCACCCTAAATAACATAATTTCAAATTAGCTTGAGGTGTTTCTAAACACATTTCCTTAACTGTGTGATGTTATGCAGTAAGGATGTTTTTTTCTTTTTTCCTTTTTTTTTTTTTTTTTTTTTTTTAAAGTAAGCGGGGTTTAAATTCTGGCCTTCGTCTCCAACAGTTAGAACAACATGACCATCCTGGCTGGAGGCAGGATGTTGGTTGTGGAGCTACTGGGGAGCATGCAGGAGCTGAAATGAGGAATTTATTAGAGGAAGAGAGCCTGAGCCAGACTTCTTCCCTACTCTCCTCGCCTCTTCCCCAGAAGCACTGTCTGCTGAGGCTATAGCCATGGTTAATTAGGCTCATCATCTTAAATCTAAATGTTCACATTAAATTTTTAATACATGTAAAAACGTGGGTGAGAACTCACTGGCAGGAGAGAGAGGACTTGCAAAGTATTTGACTCAAGCAAACCTGCAAAGAATGTACGAGGACAAGGAATACACCACTCTCAGGCATGAAGCTTTTTCATACATTTTTTCAAGATAGTTGCACAGCCAAGGCTGCTCAAAATAACTGAAAGCACAAGAATCTGTCAGCACGGAAAACATAAGGCAACAGCAGTACAGGGGGTTCCTACCAGCGTGCACTTAATGGAAATATTGTAGAAAATGGCAAGCAATCATGTTTTTTCTTTTAATAGAGACAGAAAAATAGCCCAGGATGCCTAGTATCAACAGGTTTTTAGAATATTACACAGAAAGAGCTGCTCCAGGTTATTTCTTGGAAGTGAAGGCGGCAGACATGCTGTGCTCCTGCATTCCTCAGCTTGTGGTTGTAATAACTCTGACTTGTGTGAACGCAGAGCTGTGAGAGCACAGACGGGACTCAGCCAGCCAGGCTGAGACCAGGCACTGCAGATCTTCGGGGCTGCAAGTGGTTCAGCCGTGGGCAGGGTGTGCTGCACCAGGCAAAGCTCAGGAGAAGCAGTGAGGAGGTGTCACAGCAGCCTCTGCTCCCCAGTGAGGCCAAGACTGCACCCTGAGAAACGAGGTCCTGCAGGTTTTGCACTTGAGGAAATGCCTTTTGAACCAGAAGCTCTGTCCTGTCTCCCCACAGGAGCTACGTGATGAAGATCAAGAAGCCTTTTGCTCTGCACTGTGACCCCTTCACCAGCAGCATAGAGGTGTTGAACACGCCACAGAAAGTCAAGAGGGCACTCCGCCAGATAAAAGAGGAACTGGAAAACTTCTGCTTGGCCCTTGAAAACCTCTCTTAAAACCCCAGCAGTACATCTCACCTGTCACTGAGATACCTGTAGGTGGTGCTAGCACTTGAAGGCTTAGTGATGAAGTTGTACTCGCAGGCAGAAATTTTAAATGCACAAACCAGCTCAGTACAGATAATCTTTTCACTGTAATTTAGGCTACTGACTTAGATGAAATAATGAGCTCCTGCTTAGAATGCTTCAATCACAAACAAGCCTTACTCCAGTTTTTGGTAGGTAATATGAGCATACTTATGTGTTAGGGAACTCACACAGGTTTTTTTCCTTCCCTTGCCACCTTTTCAAGTTATCTGTCATAAAATACATGGTAACTTTTCATCCACACAGAGTTGTAATTGCTGCCTTAATAGTATGATCACAGCCTCTTAGGCTGGCTAGCTGTCCACAATTAGCAGCTAACTAACTGCTGCTAACTAATTAGCAGTCCTCACAGCTAACTCCTGGCTGCTAGCAATTAGCATCACTTATTGCCCACAAATGGTCCTCAAAAATATGCAAATACAAGAGTTTGTTAGAGGAGCACTTCTGCTCACTATTTCTTTTTAAGTACTCTTTCAGTAGCCTTGAAATACGACAAAATAATTTCTTGTCACATTTGAGATTACAGAATATTTGTACCTTCATTGAAAGAAAAAAAAATAAAAGGTTCAAGGTACTTTGTCTCTGTCACATACAGGGATTCTTAATTTGAATGGGAAATCTAACTTCTAGGAAGGAAATTCTTGTATAAGGAAAGATTTGTAAAAAGCCTGTTAGCAAATAGGCTTCCATTACTTTTTTTCATGGAATTCAGATTCCCCTGGATACCATTAGATATCTTTGCCTCTTGTTGATGTCATGATGATTGTAGTAATGATCAAAAGGTCAAATCTATGGAACACCTGGTGGAAAACATAAGATCAACCACTAGCAGCCATATAACCTTGCTATAGAAAAAATATCTGGTATATTCTGCAAGACATCTCATCTCCCTCTCCAGCTCCTGAGATGTGCCTGAAGTTTATGTTCCACAGGTCACATTTCCCGTAATCAGTCTTATTATTGCCTATTCCAGACTTTCATGCTGTTTATGTCCCTTTCCTTCCTCTACAATGCACAAATAGAGGGTAGCTCAGGAAAAGAGGATGATGCTCCAGACCAGAAGGGCTCCCTCTCCTCTCAGCAGCAGTGCAAGCAGATGGGGTTGATGCAGGTAACAGGCATGGCATAAGAAGGGAAAATGTGGATCTCATGGCTCAAGCTGATAGTTATCTACAAATGTAAAGGCAGATTTATCCTGTGCCACTTAGAAGCTCTACTTATTTATTCTAAATTATATTTAGCACGTGGCTGCCTTGCCCACTGCTACCCACCAGCTGCCCAGTACCCAGTGTACAGGGTCTGAGCTCTGAGGAAAATGCGAGGTGGTTTGGCTCTTGATGGAAAAGGAGTTATCAGAAAATGAGTTACCATCTCTGCCTGAGCTGCTCGCTGTGGGATAGGAACATGTACACAGGCAGTTGTCACAGAGCAATCCACAGGCTGTTATTTCATACAGACCTTATCTCACTGTCATTTTTCCACTTGTCAGGCTCTATAGAAACTGTCTTATTGAAAGTTAATAGAATGCTGGTTCTTAAAGCTCCATGTCTACAGCACTTCCAAAAATTTTCCCATGAGCAGCAATATTCAGGATCTGTGTATCTGCTGCAACTGCTCCGTTTTATTAAAATGTAGTGATGCCTGAAAAATTTTGAAGTATCTTGGAAAAATGGCTATAAGACCCCCTTCCTCTTAGCAGCAGGAACATCCCAATCTCCTTTTTTATTTTAATTTGTTTCAAAATTCTACTCCAGGAGAACACTTGCATATCATAAACCCTGTTTTGCTAGAAATTCAGCCAGGGACAGAGCTGAAGTGAGTTCCTTTGCTTCCAGTATATTTCTGCTGTGATGGAAGATGATCTCTCAGCATGCTTTTATGGGTTTAATTCTACTTATCCTGCTCATAAACACACACACACAAATACCATTCCTCCTCAGAGCAATTTGTTTTCTTACATATTGTAATAATTTATCTGTCTGCTTCCTGCCAATTGGTGCATAGGCAAAAAATATTTGATAGTTCACAACAGATTGTTTTCAGAAGTATTATTTTCATCAATCAGTCCTTTTACAGTGAAAATTAAATCATGTGCTCGAGTTCTGTGTGTTTTCCTTTCCTTTCTTTTTAAGTGGAAGATAATGCCAGAGCGGAAGAGCTATCAAAATATTTTCTATAGACGGACTCTCTGGGCCATAGGGTCTTTTTCATGTATTCCCTCTGAAACGGCTGAATGTGGAATTTAGACTTGAGTCTGGCTATTACTCAGAACAGACCTATATTTGGAAGAAATGAGAGACCTGATGGATTTGTTTTGCCCAAGGCCTCACACTTTCTTTGGAGGGACTCCAGGCCCGCCCACACATCCTTGTCTTTTCCAGGTCCTGTAGCAAGGAGAGAAAAAGAAACCATTTTGGAGCCAGATTCTCCCACCCTTACACATGCTGAGTAGTACCCAACCTCTCAAGCAATCCCAGCGACAGCACTGAGCCTGTTTAAGGTGCTGCACACAGGCAATTTTATCAGCAAGATTATCAGAATCACTGTGGGTGTACTTGCTTTTTCCTGCCTCAGTGATGGTCAGCTGGCATACAGGGCTAGGGTCGGCTGCAGTGAAACTTGGTGAAGCTGCAGAAGTAATGGATTTGGCTACCTGAACTATTAAGATGCACAAATATTTTTCCAAAGGACGTAAATCTTTTCCTCCTTGCTCAGGCAGAACCTACCCCAGGCTAGCCACATTTGACACTCCCCTCTGAGAAGGTCCAAATTCTTTTCTTTTGATTCAGTGTAGTGACAAAACAAAAGCCTTCAGGGTTACATCCTTAGGAGTTACACTGGTCATTCTGCTCTTCCAATTGTCATTCTTGCATTTCCTCACAGAAGCCAACAAGTACCTCATCCTCCTGTCAGTCTAAGGCAGCAATGATGGGAGAGGCAGTCATGGGGCCTCCCGATGAAAATAATGGCACAGAGGAAAAAGCACCAACCAGTAAAAATATGTCTTTTTGTCAGTTTGCATTTCAGCAGTTTCATATTAATCTTGCACAGAAAAGGTTCCATAGCCAAGTAAAACACATCTTTTGACTTGAAACTGAACTGATGAACTCCCCATGGGCCCTTTGCTTATCCCGATAAACTTATTTTTTCCTAGATGGAGTGCATTTAGAACCAAATAGTGTATGTTATTAAATCTGCATTGTGTTCTTCAGTATACATGGGAGAGTTAGTAAATTCAGTTTGTGGGTTTGGGTTTGTTTTGTTTTTTGGCAAACCAAGTCTGTCCTCTACCAATTTTGGTCCACCTTCAAGCCTCCAGCTGCTTCACTGCTTCCCTGCAGATTTGCTAGTGATGCCAAGGGTACCACTGTGTTAGGAGAATATGCAGTTATGCAATTTGGGGAATTTGGCAGGACAGCAAGGGGAAATTTAGGCTGGCCTCCCACCCACTCCCATGAGAAATAGTATTGTATTACAAGGCAGTGCTGTCATCCTCAGAAAGAACTTCTCAATCACTTCCCTCTGGTTCCCTTAACATTTTGATCTTTGTACTACCTGGTGAATATAAAACTTTCTTAACCATTTCAAGAAAGGCTGGGGTGGGGGGGTGAGGTGAAGGAAGGGTGAGTAGAGAAAAAAAAAAAAAAAAGAAAGAAAGAAAAAAGAAAAAGACCTTCCAAGAAAGGAAACCTCATTACCCTCAGTCTTCTTTGTCTCTGCTGAGCCATGAAGAAAGAAGAAAACAAATCAAGCTTCCATGGAAAAGATAGTGTTTCCCAAAGAAACCTACATCATTAACCTCTTCCATGTACAACTTCACACATGAAGATCTCCTTACACCCATTACTGAAATGCCATGACTTCCCCAGTGAATCATGACCACCAATTAACTGTGCACAGAAGTGTTACATGACTTCTTGAGTCAGGAAATGAAGCTACCAGGAAAAACCCTGCAGCAGCTATGCCTTACACACCTACTGCAAAAACAGAAGGTTCTCTAGAGCCTGCTTCCTTACGTATCCTACAGTATGGAGAAATTCCAGTTGGCATAGAGACAGAGGGGTACACACACACATCCCCAGTAATCTCAGCCACCACTAATCAGGAGTTTATACATGGGCTTCGAGATTTAGTCAAAGACATTACTTTGCAGCAGTCTTCAGCTGGCACATGATCAGAGGTTGGCAGAAAGGGTTATTGGCTGTATCATATTAAATATACATTAGGTTTGGGTAAAGCTGGTGGCTGAGGCCCAAGGTGAAAGCAAATCTCTGGCACCCTCTCCCACCACACAAACTCCCCAGGAGAATGACAGACTAGAAAAGGAGCAGAAAGGCTGACAACTGGCAGAGCAAAGGCATGAGGAACAGAAAGGACCCATAGATATGCCCGAAACATGTTTGCTGTGCATAGGCTGTTTCATTGTATTTGAGAAACATTTCTGCCTGAATGGGAACTTTTTAGCATAAAGGACACAATTTTGTACCTGTTAGAGTGTGGAGTAGGTCACTTAAGATTTTTTAACCCTGCCTGAAAAACATTAGCCTTATCTGAGGTATTTAACTTTGAACATGGGATATAAAAGATAGAAAACAGAAAAGAGTTCTTTAGAAAAGACGTTTTAATGTGGTGTGTGCAAAACAACACACCAAAGAAGGGCAACAAGTCTTGTGAAGGGTCTAGAAAACATCTTATGTGGAACAGCTAAGGAAGATGGTTTTATTTAGCATCAAAAAGAGGAGGCTCAGGGGAACCTCATTGCTCTCTACAACTCCCTGAGAAGAGGCTGTAGGCAGGTGGGGGTCAGTCCCTTCTGCTGTGCCTGCAGAGAGAGCACAAGAGGAAATGACCTTCAGCTGAGACAGGGCACATTCAGACCAGATATGTAAAAGGTTTGTTCCCTGCTAGGGTGGTCAGGCATTCAAAGAGGCTGCCCAGGAAGGTGATGGAGTCACTGTCCCTGGAGGTGTTCAAGAGTATCTGGATCTGGCACTGGGGGATGTGGTTTAATCGTCCAGGAGTTACAGTGGTAGTGCTGGGTGGACAGTGGGACTGGATGACCGTGAAGGTATCTTCCAACCTTAACAATTTTATGATTCTATAGTTCTGTGAAAGTTGAATCTGACACGGCCTTGCTGCCTTGCAAGACACAGGAGTCCTAAATTTTGAGTGAAGGCTGCCTTAGGAATGAAAAGGGAACAGCTGGCCAAGCACTGCCCTCTCAGCAGAAGATGGTAAAATTATTGTTGCTGTAACTGTATGCTAGGTGCTGTCTTTTACCCTGTTTAACCATTTTGTCAAGGGCTTTTTTATTTGCATTAGTTTAAAATGTTATTTATTGATGTCTTTGATTTGTGCTTGCAAACGGGGAAAATTAGCTCATTAAACTTGGGAAAGTTCAAGATTATTTTCCCAAGGTTTTGGGTGGAACCTGAGCAACACATGGACATTCTTAAATGTAAACCTGGCCCCTGATGAGGCATTAAGACCTGGCAAAATGGGTACACTTGGGTAAAGAAGGTGACAGCTACTATCTGATGTATCCAAAACAAATCTCTACTCCCATCCACAACCAGTGGTGTTCGTCTTCAAGGTACGTCTTTCACAAGTAAAATAAATAAAGATAAATCTATCACAACTGTGATGGACCTAACATAAACATCTAAATGTAAAACATAACACCTAACACTCGTCAGGTACAGTTACTAGAAGAATCCTGCCTTAAAACAATTTTGGGTGCCATTTACAATGGTGTGGTCTATTTCAGCTGTTGCTGAAGCTGTGGAGTTTGGGCATGGCATGCAATAAAACAGGATGTACTGCTGACTTCAGTGAAGCCAGTTTGACTGATCTCACTTGCAGACTCAGACTGAGCAGCTAAATTTCTGTTGAGCAGGCTAATAGCTAAAATGTGGAAGTAAAAATAGAGGATGCATTTGCAGTCATATCACTGTGCAGATTCAGTAGTTTCCTATTATACTTATTGAGAAAAAAACCCCAACTGTCAGTATTATGAAATATTTCTTGAAGTGGTAGACTGCAGACTTTAGATACTCTGCTATAAACAGACAATTAAAATGAATTCATAGACGGAAAATATCTATTAATCTGTTAATTAACAAATGCTGTCTTTCAATAATATCTCACAAGATGACACAGATGATCAACGTGTTTTGTACAAAGCTGTTAGGAACAGTCTCAATAGAACCTGTAAAATAAAAAGAAATAAAGAAAAAAGGCCTGTTTTTAAGTATTTCCTGAATGAATCCCAAAACTGATGGGTTAGAAATGGAATGTGTGTTGGATGATGATATGAATTTTGTACAGTGTTTAATTCTTCTTCTTCAGACATTTCAATTTGGTTCTGACTTTTGAATTAGTTCATATTTCTTGCTTTAAATCTGAGTAAACAAAATTATTTAATTCAAATCCTGTGTCTCTAGTGTCCTACAAAGGCAGGCTTTGCAACTGAATCTGAGGTTTAGCCCCTTTGGGAAATGCTGTGTGAGCTGCAGGGAGGCTAAGGAGGAAAGGGTGTTGTAAATGAAATTTGTTAGCCACTGTTGCTTAGTAACTTTCCTCCAATTACAATTTTTATCCTTGGGCAGAAAACAAATTAAAGGTCATCAGAGTGGGTTTTCTGTCACTAATGTGTCATCCAATATTGCTATCATGTGCATACACAGTTTGGGAATAATTCCAGCCCATCACTAATATGGTACTGGCTTTCTGATGATATTGGCTGTCTGGGCAATTTCTCTGTACTTTGTGATACATCATTAATTTCTGTACTGCTATATTACTCTGATAAATGGAGCTAAATATAGATTAAGAAAAAAAAATTCAAAGGAAAAATGCAATAGGAAGTCAAAGAAAATTTTCTTCCTATTGCCTTGACATCTCTATTTGTCCAAGAGCTAGACTGAAAACATGAAGCAAAGAAGCAATGATGTCATTACACAGAAACACATCACTCTTTACTACTTAAATGGAAAAGATGGACTCTACAAAGAATTTGCTGATGAAATTCTGGAAATTCTTCCTCACATTCTAGAAGTTTACTAAAGCCTTAGAGTGTTGACTAACAGTTGAAGACACTAAAATTATAACAGAGCACTGTGGGGCCCTGTATGATTCATGCCAATGACTTAGTTCTGTATTAAGCTGATAAAAAGTGGTATTACAACAGAAGAGCTGTTGTAGGCTATGCTATATTGTGTGCTATGTTGCCTGAGAATTTAGGCAAGTAAGTTCAGGTCTTTTGCTTTCTAATATAACAGATTTGATATTGTGAAATCCTGTTTATATTTGTGTGCAACACAGAGCAAGATAAATTGTATAATTTAGGAAACATGAAACGAGAGGAAATATTTTTGTTCATAAGGAGCAGCGCTCATATAAGTGAGGAAGAAGGTACTCATGTAGCTGGGGGCACCAACAAAAACCATCAAGAGCTGTTTTACTCTGAATTCCTCCTACAACACCATCACAGTCTTCTGCTAGCAACTTCCCTCCAGAGAAACAGGTTCAGCATTTGTCACATTAACAGACTTCCATCCTCAGCAAAGGAGTTATTTTGAGCATGACATGAAAATCTTTCACTAACAAGATCTTCGTAGATGAAATTAGCACATCCTCAAGATGTGTCGTACACAACCTGTTACTCCACTGCAGCTCTGCTATTTCACACTATTGGTCAGTGGAAGAGAGAAGCAAAAGCACAGCAGGTGGGAAAAAATGGGAGAGAGCCCTGGATGCATGGTAGTTCTGAGCAGCAATTTTGCTGTGCTTGAAGCAGAGTAAAGGGTGTGTGATCTGCTCCTGAATTAAAGGACCACTCTCACACACAGCTGGAGTGGAAGAGTGCCTACAGTGCATGTACTGTTCTTCATGCCTCAGGAATATCCTGTGCTTATGCCACACAAAACAATAATATGTACTTTAGTCTTTTCCATGCCCTTGCTAGACAAGCTGGGGACAGAGATGAGCTGTGATGCTTCAATAAGTTTCCTTGAGCAACAGGAGAAGTAGGGCAGGTAAAACTGCTGAAGAGAGCATGAGGACTCATGTCCTACAATAACTGTGGGCTGAATGTTATCCTGAAAGCAGAATCAAAAGATAGAAATGTTTATTTCTCTGCCAAAAAGGGAAAAAGAAGTTGTACACAGAAGAACTGGTCCTATCAGAACTGTGCCTGGAATAATAAATGTGTTACTGTACAGAATCACAGAGTTTGGAAGGAACCTCTGGAGATTGTCTACTCCAGTAGAGAGGATCAACTAGAGCATGTTGCTCAGTATTGTGTCTAGCTAGGCATTGAATATCTCCAAGGATAGACACTATACAAACTCTCAGGGAAGTCTGTTTTAGGTGATGGCCACTCACAATAATTTAAGAAAAAAAAAAAAAAAGAAAGAAAAAAAGAAAAAAAAAAGTTTTAAAATTTGAAAGGAATTTCAGGTATTTGATTTTTGTGCCCATTGTCTTGACTCTTTTCACAGGATACTGCTGAGAAGAGTATCTACCCTTTTTTCTGTCTCCATCAGGTATTTATACAGATTGTTCAGATCTCACTGAGCCTTCTCTTTCCCAGGCTCAAAACAGTTCCAGCTTTCTCAGTGTCTTCCTGTACATCACATGCTCCAATCCATGGATAATCTTCATGCTCCTTCATTAGACTTGCCCCTATATATTTTGGTCCTCATCCTTGTGGCTGCAGCACTCCAGACATTGTTTCAACACTGGTGAGCACAAAGGAGAGTTCACCTGACTCCTTGTGCCTGCATCTTCATTCCATCCAGGATGCTGTTTGGCCATCTTTGCTTCAAGGGCAGATTCCTGGCTCGTAGTCAATTTGCTGTCCCCCAGCACTCACAGGCCATCAGGGTCTTTCTGCCAAGCCACTTTGTTTGCAGCTGGTGGATCTCCCTGGTCTGTACTGGTGCCTGGGGTTAATCATCATCAGGTGCACTGTTTCACCAAGATTCTGGTTGTCCCATATTTCCAGCCAAAAAGTCATCAGTCTTTTCCATGGTCTCGTTCAGCAGCAAGCCTACATTCCACTCCCCCACCCCTTTCTATTTTCCTGTAAATACACTCGTAGAAGCCCTTCCTGTTTTCGTTTACATCCCTTACCAGATTCTACTCCACCTGGGCTTTCATTTTCCTAACGTCGTCCTTGCATGATATAATGTGTCTGTATTCCTTATGCGAGATATGAAACTAATTCCACCTCTTGCATGTTTCTTTTTTTGTCTTTGAGGTTTGTCTGGAGCTCCTGTTTCACCCATGCAGGCCTCTTGGCATCTTTTCTTGGCTTCCTGTCTGCCAGGATGGATCATTCTTGAGCTTGGAAGAGGCAATACTGGACTAAATGCTCACACTGTATTATGAAAATGTAGAGGATGGGGGAGGTGAAAGAGAAGGAAAGCAGAAAGGATTTTACTGCCTTCCACTAAGGCAACCTGTAGTCATGCTAGAGACCCAAGTTCACATGCTTACTCCAGCAGACACCTCATTTACCATGTGAAGTGGTAAATGAGGTGTCTGCTGGAGTAAGCATGTGAACTTTACCTCATTTACCTGCTCCAAATGAAGAGCCATTGAGAAAGGCTTGTTCTGTAACATCAGATTAACTGGGCTTATTGGACAGGTTCTTTGGATGTGGAAACCCTCAGTAAGATTGTGCATCTCATCCTGCCCCAGAATGTGGCATTGGTATAAATCTGGAGCTCTGGCATGTTGACTAACAGGAAACTCAGTTCCCCAAAAGCTTTTACCTTGTGCCAATCATAAAGTCAGAATCATTAAGGTTGGTAAAGACCTCCTTTGACCGGCTGTCACCGTACCAACTAAAGCACAGCACTAAGTGCCAGGTTGAGTTGTTCCTTGGACAATTCCAAGGAAGTCTTTGGCTTGTAACAGATGTCAGAGAAACACTTGTTTTTCAAATCCCTCTGTAGTTATGCGTGAGGAGGCACATCAGACAGTACATGTGATTGTGCAGAGTCCCAGATTTCAGGGAGATTCCTTCAGTTTCAGTGAAAAGGAAGATAATGTTTTGAATAGATATTCTCTTGGAATCTGTTAAGTGCCATGGAGTACCAAATCCTGAAGGGTTGAAGTGGATACTCTTATTAATAACACTCAATAGCTTGAATTTTAGGTGGCTTTCTTATTTCTATTCTTCCCTGAAGCATGGTACTGAAATTCAAGAGAGCTGCAGCAATCCTGGAATGTGGAGACAAGACCACGGAGGTGTTGGTTCTCCAAGGCAATACACTGCCAAGGGACTTGTCAGTGCAGTTAGCAGGTGGAAGCCAGTCAAGAAACTTGTAAGTAGCTCTGAGGATTGTGGTTAAGAGCAGGCAGATCAGAAGAGTTACTTTATATAAAGGCATTGGTACTCTAGTATAATAGGAACATGATTCCATCCTACTTGCTTCTCTTTATATCCTACAGGAATACCATACTGTCACATCCCTTTGAAGGGTACCCTTCACCTGCTATCACACTTCAGAGCTCCAGCAGATTTTCACAATCTGCTCGGCTTCTCTTGGCTGCCCAGATCCCGAAGTGTCTCAGCCTGGAGGATGCAGGCTGTGCCGTCCTCGAAGGGAGGCTGTAGACAGGTGGGGGTCGGTCTCTTCCACCGGGCAGCAACTGACAGAACCAGAGGACACAGTCCCAGGCTACATCAGGGAAGGTATAGGTTAGACATTAGGAAAAAATTTTTCACTGAAAGAATAATAAAGTACTGGAATGCTCTTCCCAGCGAGGCGGTAGAATCACCATCTTTGGAAGTGTTTAAAAAAAGACTGGACATGGCACTTGGTGCTAGAGTCTAGTTGAGGCTCTAGGGCATAGGTTGGACTCCATGATCTTTGAGGTCTCTTCCAAGCTCACGATTCTGATTCTGTGATTGGGCAGCAGGCTGCCCCCGATGCCCTGCCCGGCCGGTGCGGCGCTGGTCCCGCAGGACCGCGCCGGCAGCGCAGCGCTATTTACCTTCTGCCCACAAGGTGGTAGCGCAGCATCAGATTAATGTAAACACGGGGCTTGGCTGAGCTCCTGCCCTCTTACCTGACACCTGCCCACTGCTGGAAAAACGTGGGCAATTTTCTTCCTGCCCTCTAACTTTCTAATTAAAGAACAGTGTGAATAAGGATAAATATTTGAGAATAAAGAAGATATATCTATTCCATGCCCCAAAGGGCTGTGTGGAAAGAATGAGTGATAGGGATAAAATCATGTAACCCAGCCTGGAGATTTTGACTTGTTTCCAGAGCTGGGGAGGCCAGATATTATCAAATGCTGCTCCGGGGTGATGAACCAGTCTAGGCTGCAGTGGTCCCTATCATCACACTCCAGTGGTTGCAGAGTGTGACAGATTGTCCTTTCAAGGCCCACCAGAATCCGTGTCCAGCAGCTTGTAGGACAATAAGTTGGGCATCTCTCTAGTGAAATATTTGAGGTCTTTTCTAAAAGTACTTTAAATGACAGTTTTGTCCTTGGCTCTACTACTACTGCTACTGGTTTCAGACAGTCCCATCTAAAACCTTCTCTGACTTTCCACCACTTGCTGCTACACACCACACCTGGCATCATAACTATGACAGATCAGGAAACTACTTTGCCATTATTATTCCCTCCATTATACATACTGCATTTCCTCAACCAAATTCCAGCAGTGCAATGGTATTTCAGGAGCTGCTGTGCCATCACAAACAAGCAGATATTCTACTTACAGCAGAGGGTCAAAAGAGGGGAGAAACACATTAAACCACAGCTAAGCCCATGAATCCATTTTATCATGGACCTATGCTTAGTTTCTGATGGTGAAAAAGCTCTCCTGCCAGGATCTGTGTCTTATTTTTCAGTCTGTTGTACTACATGAGGTAAATTTCCCTTTAAAACGTAATTCCCCTTAATGTTACAGAGATAACTACTTAGAAAGTTATTTAATAACAAAATAGCTATTCATTTTAATACCATTATTAAAATACAGCCAAGCCAATGAACACTTCATGAGTATTCATACATGCTCAAATCCTCTTCATAGAATTAGATCACAAAATAAATGTAAACTTTAAGAGTGTTTTTTGTACAGTTAATCTGTTGTTCAATAGAAAATCAGAGTAAACCCTTCAAGGTGACATCCTATCCCAGCAACTTGTGCTCAATTCTGGGATATGTAATCTAATCAAGTAGTGATTTTTGCTGGAGACAAAGAGGTAGGAAGTGAGCTTCATCTCCTAATTAGTGTGGTCTCTCTCATCATATGACATAAGTTAGGGCTGATTAGTAGGGCCCTCTCTAGACTGCCTAAATTGCTATCTCTTTCAGCAGGTCCAAACAAAGTGTCTCTAGCCTCAAAGCCAGGCTGCTGGGCTTCCTACACAGGGTTGAGAGGACATGGTGTCTCAGTACCAAAGAAATCAAAATAAGGTTTTCAACCTGGCTGGTACCAACACCTAGTACTGGAACAAAAATTCTATTGTTTGAGTTTATTTACCAGTAATTCTAGGTGGTCTCCCATCAAAGTGCTGGAAAGTCCTCCTCAGTGTCATAGTGACTGCCCACAACCCTTACAACCAAGACAAAGTGTTGCACAAACTACACAGGCTCTTGATTCCCTGGGGCATCACTTCATACCATGGGGCTGACTACAGTCCTTCATCTCTTACTGTAACTGTAGTAGGAGGCCTTTATTTATGTCAGAGTACCCTTACAGTGTGCTGATAAAGTATTACAAAGTATTCCAAGGAATGGACATAGCTGTCTCCAAGAAATGGAACTGCTGTTCCAGTCTGGTGAAACTATCCAGTTGAGTGAAAATACTTGCACTGATAAAAACACTTTTGCCAGCATGCTCATGCCACCGTTGGGGATCTCACACTCCTGACAGACAGAGCCTGGCAGGAATTTGGAGCATAGATGGGACCTAGATCAAATGAACAATTTGGAGTTAGAATCATATAGCAATGATCCTTTCAAAATGCTTTTATTTACAGAAAACCTCAACTGAAATAAAGTCTCTTAACAGGAGGTCTTGATTACTTTTCCATTTCCAAACCACACATCATAATGGGGATGGAATGTGGTTACCATAAATTGTTGGTTTACAAATCGTCACTGACTTGTTAGCAACAGCTAGGATGTTAGAGTTAGAGCAACAGTTTGGATGTGATAAAATAGCAAGGGCCCATTTTTCATGGCATTGTTGGAATGAATATAAATGAATTCTTCCCAGAGATTCATTGTGGTGGTTGTGGTAAATAACAAACTGCATATTTCCTGCTGATGTTGAAATCAATGGGAGTTTTATTATTGGCATCAGGAGAAGCAGGATTTGACCTTAATAGAAAAGAGAAGAGGAAAAGAGAAAAAGATGAGGAAAAGAGAAGAATGAGATTGAGAGTTCTAACATGACTAGTGCTTCAGTTGCCTGGGTGGAGGCACTTCAAAAGAGGAGTCTGAAAAACAGAAAACTGGGGCCCCTTTTCATTTGGATTTTCTTCCAAATTTTCCTTTGAATTCTCTGTTTGTGAACTTTGAAACTGAGGAAAAACCAGTAATAGTCACTGCTGAAAATGCAGATTTTCGTATTTTCCTTTTTCTTGGAAATGTTTCTGCCTCTCTAATGGCACTGAAGAGTTCTCTTATTGAGTTTTGGATGAATCGTATAAAAATCAGCAAAGGCATTTTTTCAGGGAAGGCTGCACAAACTTCCTTCCATACTTGTATTTGTTTCATGACACAGATCACTCTCAGTCATTTAACCTTGCTCAAGTAAAATATGTATTTGTTAATAGGCAGAATTAGCAATCTTGCCTCTGTCATAGAGGTAAATCTTTACAAGAGAAATTCTGCATTAGAAATAGAGAAACTAAGACCTAGCCCAAAAGAGGTCACTACTCTCATTTAACTTAAAGACTAAGCTATAAAATAGACTAAGACTAAGCTATACAAATTCATGTATTTCTCCTCAAATACTCTATAGAAATAGAATAAACCAAACAAGATAGCAATGTATGCATTCTCACCACATGGAACAACACATTACAAACTTTCATTATCATGTGAATTCAAAGCACTCACCAGCATCACAATTCCTAAATATAGTTGTTTGAACATTTAAAAGACCAAAACCTGTCTTCTAAAGTTGACAGAAGAATTCCCAATTACTTCACAGAGACCAGAAGAGATAACTAGCTGAGTAAATTCAATATCAGTGGTGTTATGTTAGTCTGTATTAGCTGAACAATTAGTACTTGCCCACTTAGATTTTAACACAACAAACATATAAGCATCATTTCCAAACTGTAGATGTCCTTAAAAATACCTAATGGGAGTTGCCAATAAATATACAAAGAGCAAATTCAAAGAATAATTCTTCTGCCCAAAAGAAGTATCTGTCCATTTGATTGATGTTTTATCCTTCAATACCCACAAACCTCATCTCCCGAAATACGAATCTATGTCCAAGGACTCTGCTCTTTAAAGTTCACCAAACTACTTCTCATGCAGTTATGCAAGGCAGGATGAATTTAACCTTTGCTAAAACCCGCCAGAATTTGCAGTATAAATTAAATGGTCTCTAGCACATGGAAAGGGAGAAACCAAGCCCCAAACCACCTTTTTTTATTGTAAAGGGCTAATGGAGTTCATTATTTCCCATCTGACTTTTTTTTTTTTGTCATCTATGCAAAATTCTCATTAGTTGCAAGGCAGCCCTTTAAATAGCATATGTTGTCCCAATCAGATGAGGAAGGTTTACAAAAGAAAGTTGTGTCTAATAAATGTAACTTTTCCTTAACAGATTCAGACAGTGTTGAACTTTAGCATGTAGGAGCAGATGATCCAACTGAGATTATCACAGGAAATCCAAGAGGAATTTAATCCAATCCTTTGAACTTTCAGTAAGATTACTTAACTGTGAAGCACACAAGGAACTATGTTGACTATTGTCGTATTTGGCTAAAGACCCCTCATTTTACCAAAGCCTTCTCTAGAAAATGATCCTTTATCTCCAGAGTGTTTTTGCTGTTGCCTAAAACAGACAGCAAACACAGTTGAGACTGATACTGAAGGAAGTGCTCTTCTTGAAGGAAATATAGTGTTCTAGAAAATCCTAACTAGTCAAAATTTCCCCCTCCCGGGCAAAAGGTAGTTCGTGCTTCTCAGAAGATGCACTTAAATTTATTAGCTCCATTTAGCTTTTGCCTGGACAACTTATCCTAAATCTAATCACTGGAGTACACAAGGTCTCTACTGAAGAGGCAGCCATTGCCCATTTCACTAATGTAATAAATTTGTTTCTCGTTCCTCCAGAGTGGAACAGAGGTCTTGGGTCCAAAACAGCAAAATGCGTGCATTCCACAACAGGACGGCTTTTCCTTGTCAGTGCCCTGCTCTATGAGGATTTCAGAAAGAAGCATTTCAGCTTCACTACTTTCCCCTGAACACTGGGATGTTCAAAAGAGAAGCATTCAAACTGGTATCTTGGAGGTCTGTGGTCTTCTTTTTTTAGAAATGTGTTTGATTGCACTAGATTGAGTTAATTACTATGACTATTTACACACTGAATAAGTCTGGACTATGGTTTTACTAGGTGGTACAATTTCCCAGACTCATAATGAATAAAGGTACTGCTATTAGAGGAATTTCTAAATGTTCCAACATTTCTCTACGTGGCAGATGGAATGGTTTTGCAATGTAAACTTATCTAACCTAAGCTGCCTTGCTTGCACACCGGTAGCTGACTCACTGTGCCAGCAAGGAGCTTAGTCAGGGCTAATTTGCCCATCTTGGGAGAGATTTGCAGCCTCTGCTGGATTTCCTGCTCCCATGACCAGAACTGCCCTGCTGGCACTCATCTGCAGCTGCAGGCCAAGTCTGCCACCTCCACGTTTCAGTGGAATCACGGCTCACTCAAAACTCACTCCTAAGACGTCCTAGTATGTGCCACACTAATACCAGTTAATAAAGTACTTTCCTGACCTACATCAGTTTTATTAAGAGCAGGACAACACAAAAAAGCAGGCTTAGGACTCCAGGAAATATAGACCAGACCTTTTAGATGCTGTGCAGACCTTCCATGTCAGAACAAGTCGTCTTTAAGTGTACTAAAATTCAGGCATAACAAAGTCATTTTCTCTAACAAGGTGTTTAGGTCCAATTTGCCCTAATTCTGTACTTTTCGTATGTTTATTTTCCAGTACCTGAACAGTTCAGATAATGTTGTTATTTCAGGATTATCCTTTTATCCACATTCACTTCCACATCCCCTTTCAACTACACTTTTCTTCTTGGACTCAATTCTTGCTTAGAGAATGCCCATATTTCAGCATTCTGGGGCTTAAGAGAAATGTGTGAATGCTTCTTAAAAGCCACAGTTAATGCAGGGAACTACTCCCAGTCAAGCAGTGGGCTGGGAGGAGGGCTCATTGAGACCTCACGTTTGGGAGGCACTGAGGGAGGCAGCCAGCACAATCCTAAGGATGCCCAAGAAGTTGACAGACTCTGTAGAAACTCCTGTGGAGATCACAAGATGCTTCAAACTGAGTGCTTCTCACATCCTGCTCTATGGATATAATAGCAACTGTTCAGGCATCTGGTTGCCTTTGGCTATGTGCTTCCAAAGGAGTGTGTAGTGCTGCACACTGGTCAAACAGCACAAAGGCTCTTGAGTCTGTGGTTTATAAACACGCCAGAATGTGATATTTGGAAAGCTGATGTGTTTCTAATGTATGTAGACGTTGTTGTAAGTAATATCTAAATTATAAACACTCCCCCTCCTCCACCTTCCTAACTGAGTCCAAAGTACCAATCCTTGCCAGGGACAATAAAGTAGCCCAAGTTTGGAGCTTCTCGGTCGAGATACTTTTGAGTCATGACATTTCTTTAAAATAAACATCAGGAAATTATCCATAAAGTGAGATCACCCCACTTTGTAAAATATCTTTTTATCTCCCAAATATTTTGCCTAGTATCAGTCACGTTTTCCTGGAAAACTGTAGTCTGACATAGAAGTTTCCCTGTGCAATTTCAGGTGGATTAATTTCAGCTTGACAAAGTCAGGGTGGGGTTCATAATCAACCTTAAAATGGAAGATCTTGCATAAATCTAAAATATGGAAGAGCTTCTCCATCTCTTATTTTCTCTCAGCCAGCTCACAATAACTGTGCCTCTACTACTGAACATCCAAGCCAAAAAACAGAAAGGCAAAAGCCAAAGCCAAACCAAAAGACAAGAAGCAGAGACAGCAAACAAGACAGAGAAAGAAGAAAACAAAACTACCTCACATACAGACCTTACTCTGAAAGCCCAAAGATAAGAAAAATAGCCTCTGTAAAAAATAGTTTCAACATTAGGAGATGACAGAAGCAGAAGAGGTGGCAAAGCACCTAACCTGACCTACTGTCAAGAAAAACTAATAAAAAAAAAGATGGGAAAAATATGGCAAGCTTGTCACTTTAAAAGGAAAAAGTAATTTTTAATACCGAGTGTATTCAAACCTACAAAATACTCAGAAGCTGGATCAGTTCCATATCAAAGTAACTCAGCCTCTAATTACATGAGAATCAAAAAATGCCAAAAAGCGTAATAAAGATACTGCAGAGTACTTTGTCTTTTGTGGAGCAAGCCTGTTCATGCCACCAAATAAGGAAAAAAAGTTAAAAGGAGTTGAGCATTATGATTACCAAAAGGGAACCATAATGCATGGGAATGGGCAGAACTGGGAAAGAGAGAGGAAAATGGGCTGAAATTAACAGCAGTAGTGAGAGTAAAAAATGAGGCAGCTGTGTACAAGACTAACACCTGAGAAAAATCAATACCAATCAAATCTTGAAGAAATCCCCATATCTAAGTTTGCTGAGAAAGCTAGTATCTCACATCAGTACAACTAGTACTTTTAGGAAAAGAATAAGCATGTCTTGAGAAAAATAGATCAACCTTCAGGTATGAAATGGGGAAAGGATTTGAAATGCCCTGAAGATTGTTTGAATTTCCAACAATACAACAAGCATACCACCACTTCCCACAATATTCATTTTGCCTGTATACTTAATCCCTCATTGTTATATCAGTAAGTCACTAGGAATCCCCAGAACAAAGAGTCAGATATAAATTGATCCATCTGCACTGAGTAAAGTGATTGCACATCTAATTTCATCAGCTGATAAACCACTTCAGGATCTGCCCAGCAGCAATGCTTAGTCCTAATTCCTTGACAGGGAATGCTACCAAATATGCTCATCATGTATCTTTGCTCCTATTGAAGAGAAAGGAAATCTTAACCTGTCATTTTGGTTGGAGAATGATGAGGCTAGCTTTGAAAAATCACACCTATTTAAAAGAAAAAATTCTGTGCCTCATAGATATAGCCCATCATTTAAAAATCAAACATCTGACTGCATGAATAAACTCCTTTTTTGTGTATACAACATCAAATATTTTTCACATTTCTTCATCAGACTTTGAAGTGTGTATCAAAAGAATGCAAATGGAGAACAGGAAAGCAAAATTATCACTATCTATTCTACCCAATGGCAAATGGAAGGATCAAACCCTCAACCAGGTAAAGCCTACTGGGTCTTCAGAGTGCACATTCACACAAAAGGGACAGCAACCTTGAGTCCCCAGAAGCAAGCTCTTTTTCTTCTTGTAGACACCCCATTTAATCTTGGAACATAAATAATAATCCTGAACTTCCTGCATTTTACCCCAGATCTACTACTGTCATCAATGGGAGCATTGAAGGGGGAGGGCATAGGCACTGGGCTAAAGTTTTAGGCTAGATCCAAGTCCATGTCATTTTCTGTGTCTAAAAAGTGCCCACAATTTTATGGGTAGCCTATAAAAACAACTGAAATAATTGTGGTGGTCTTACATTGTTTAGATTGTTTTCTTTCCGCTCCCCAACAACGCCATGACAATGATCTATTAGAGCTGGGGCCAGACTCGCTACAGAAAACTTAGTATGACCTGAGAACCAAAATGCAGTCACAGCCCCAAACACCTCAGGGGTGAGACGAATTCTTTGTCTATACTGTATCCTAAATACATCCAAATTATTCCAGTATCCATATATCTACGTGGACCACTTAACTCCCTCTTGAACTCTCCTTAGTGCTTTAAATTGCTTGTCAGCCACATGTGAAAATATCTCTCTCATCTAAAATTTACATTCCAGAGTTTTCTATCACTGATTTCTCTCAGCAGTAAGGTTTCTTCTGATCTCAGTGCCACTGAAATGGTGGTACTGAATTTTGCACAGAGACACAGAATTTCGTGTGGAGCAGAAATGTAACGAGCCCTGGGTCAGAATTTCAGCAGTCCCTTATTTAGGGCATCAGCATGGAGGGAGGCTAGCTGAGATAACAAGGTAATATGATTGCTGCTGCTGGCAAGAGGACAGATGTCAACATTGCCTCTCCTTTTCACAGAAACATACCTGGCTTTATGAAGAATAGGTTAGCAAATATTTTAATACAAATAGCAACCTCAGCAGAGCTGCCAAAGCAGGCTCCAAAGAGACTGACTTGTTTACAGTCTGGACCAGTGCCTTAAAACCTGACGTGCTTATTCAACAGAAAATTAACCCCAAAACGGGTATCATCATTACTGTAGGGAGAAGCTCCAGAAAGATAATATCCTAACTCACTCCAGCTGAACTCAGGACATTGTCCACTTTTTATCACATCCAGTGCCCTTGTAGTCATTCAGAATAAACAAGCAAATAAAGAAGTGAGGTATATCACATGTGATAGCTTGGGTCACTGGGACTGCATAGATGTTTGGATCTAGCCCAGCCTCCTGCCTTCACTTGAATTACTACTGGAATCTAACTTCTTGCATTGTTTTAAGAGACTAAATTGTTCTCTGTCTGTACTTTGGTCATCCCAACTCAGATGTTATCTTTTCCTTTCCCACTCTAGTTTTTGGCCACAAAAAATACACATAAAGAAGAGTGCTGAGAAGAGCCTTTTTTCCCAGCTGCAGAGTGTTTGTGTGTGTCTATGGTTCTCCCCAAAAAGCCTTTGACCAAAAGTGTCATTTATGAGGTCATTTGTTTAAGAAGTTACTAGTGATCCTCAAGAAAATGAATACTGCTATAGATTTGACCTTGGAAGAAGCATTAGCAATACTAAACTGGTGTAGGTTAAAAAGGAGAGAAGAAATTGTTTCCAAAGTTACTGTAGACATGCAGTGACAGAAGAAACTTTCACAGGGAATGGTCACTGCTCTGGAAAAGTCACTCTGCAGAGGTGTCATAATCTTTAGCTATCAAATTTCTTGGAAGATGGAAAGACTGGTCCTGGAATTATTATGCAAAGGCCCGTAATACTGGATTTACCAACAGAGACCTCGGCCAGCTTTCATTGCATAAGTCAGTTCATTTTGAGCAACCCCATGGGGGAACAAGAGGCAGAGCTGAAGAGAGACAGGTATGAGCCAGGGCTTTCCTGTGTGACCCGGTGCCAGAGCTCTGTGTGAGACCGCGCATTGCCCTGCATCCCAGTTCTTTGTAAATCGACCTCAGACCTCCATATAACCTGGAAACTAAAGTAATTGAGTTTGGATTTCATGCAAGACTTCATTTTTTTTCTTGCAAAACTTTTATTGAGACTAGAAAAAGAAGGGTTTTTTCTATCCCAGACTATTGCTATCCCAGACTACTGAGATAATACCACCAATATTAAGAGACAGCAGTTGTGATCTAGAAGAAAGGGTGAACATGGGGAGTTATTGCTTGGGGTGGCCAAAGGTGATAATAATTTGTGATGGCCACCCTTGATGACCAGCATGAAGGGACATTACTTACTTCCTTGTTTAACTACTCTGTCAGTGAATTTGTAGCTGAACACCCAGGTTTCTGCATGCAGCAGCAGGCCATTTCTTGTAGGGATGGAATAACAATCCCTGTCAAAGCAGTAAGCCCTTTAAGAATGCAAAACTGAAGTAACCTGCAGTTATCAGGTCACAGGAAGTTTTGTGGATTAAACACATAATCCAGCTGGGATGTGGTGAGAACTGAAAGCACATACTCACTTCCACTGAAAATACCTGCCAGCGCCTCCTTCGTACTGCAAGTGGAACAGAACACAATGAGAGCGGAAAGGTTTCTCACAGTAACCTAAAAAGATTTTTAAAAGAATTGTATCCTTTTGTAGAATTCTGTAACTGTTTAAAAACTAAACCAGAAAAACCCAACACTGCTTCCTCTTGTGTCTGTATTTTTAGAGTACTATCCACAGAAATTTACTAGAGCCAACCCTACTAAATTCCTTTCAGTTGTCCCACAAGGGTGGTTCTCAAAGTGAAAATGGAGAAAATTGCTGGCAGTTTATGTAATGTCTTTTTCACTTATACAATCTGAGAAGATATCTAAGAATTTTAATGGTGTATGAGTCTCTGGTGACAAGAATCAGTCTGGAGAGCTTTCTCTACAAATTCAACCTTGTTTATCTGTCCTCTTGTACACCTTTGCCCCATCTCTCTCTCTGCTCCTGAGAAGACAAAGAAAAAATATATTCCCTTGAAAATCAATAGACTGAACTAGAATGCAGTATTTGAACAACTGAAAAAAATCCAAAACCAAAACCCCTTATACATTTTATAATAGCTGCTTCTGGGTGTGGTTTGTTTGAAACAAATATTTGCCTACTGAAAAGCCTGTTGGGTTCCAGCGGCATAGTAAAATGTTCCCTAAATAATCCTTACTCAATTCCCTGCCTTTCCTGTAAGAAGCCCAGCTTCTTTAAGCTTTTCTATCAAAACTCAGGAGCATAGTCCCCTCCTCTCTCCCTTGCACCATACCTAATCTGGAATTCTGGACCTTGAAATGCCCAGCTTGTACCCTTCTTGCCATTTAGTGCATTGATGACTCCACACCTGTGCTATTTTTCTTCCTCACATGTCTGATACAAAATGTTAAGCATCCTTGTGACCTTTAAATATCCTGCACAGTTCTCCTGTTTATGTGATCCAAACTCATTTCCACCTCCTGTCAGAAAATCCTGTGCATGCACCTGGCTTGATTACATCAGCATATCTGCACACAGCTGAGCTAACACATTTCAATGAATCTACTGCAGAAGCAAAAGGAAATGAATACCTTTCCTTCTTTCTGCAAGCCAACAGTTGCTTCACCATGGTATCAGTTTGGCACTAAATGAGAGTTGTCTGTAAATGCATTTCACTGCAACCTGAATGCCATGATGTAGAACTGGAAAAAACCAGCCTGACAAGACTTTGATGGTGGGCACTAAAACATAAAACTATTTTATTTCCCCACGCTTGAAACATCACCTCCTATTGGTGTTATTTTTTTTCCTTCCTTTTTTACTAGATGAAATAACCACTTATTCCAGGAGTAATATGTGAGTAAAGCAAAAGTTGCATGAGAGACACATACCACTCCCTGAAAGCTGCTACGGAATTCACATTACATGCAGACAGCCCACCAGCTGTATTTCTCGAGAACCCTGCTACACTTATGGCATTTTGCAATATTGTTTTACTGTACATGAGTAGGTGATGCCTCTTGCTTTAACCTGGACAACGAGCATGCAGGAAACAGCAGAAAGAGTCACAAGGGTCATATAAATGTACACACACAGCAGCACATTTGATCTGTAATCCTGAGTTTCACTGTGCATACACAGACCTTTTTCCTTCAAGGGTAGAGGGCTAATGGATTGCAAGGTTCTGTAAATAACTTCTGACTTCTGCTGAGCAGGATGAACCACTGAACAGAAACACGTGTTCATCACAGGCACTGGTTAGCTGAAGGAGACCAGCGCTGCAGGAAAACAAGTGTTACTAGGAATAAAAAGTCTGCTCCAGATTCTTGTTCTGAACTTGACACCAAAGTACCAGGAAAGTCTCTGTGGGAGAGTTTGGAAGACTTCAATTCATGTCTGGTGGAGCAAACAGCAGTTGTAAAATCTCAAGAGATGAGGGCCACCCAGAGTGTGTCAGTTTATCAACTGGACAGCTGTGGTGTGTCTACAAATGCCAAACCATAAGCACATTGGCAGGGGAAGCAGGAATTGTGGCCAGCACACAGAGAAGTGGCTCCTGAGTTTCTGAATTGCCTGCCTCTCAGAGCACACTTATGGTCCAGGCCAGCCTGCCAGCTCCAGCAAGACTACTGTGCAGCAGCCCAGGGACAAAAACACACCTCACACCTGGCTCCACAGCCTCTGGGAAGGGCTCTGCATTGGAGAGGATGGCAGTTTGAGAATACTGCAGCACTCAGCTCAGTTCCTGCATTGGACAGGGCAGGAAGATAACAGTGTAAAAGGAAAGACCTTATAGACTTATTGCTCTCTAGCTTGAGAAACAGCCCTTTGGGAGCTATGAGCAGCATAAGAAAGGGACTTCCTGGTGGTAGAGAAACCACTGAGAGACTTGATCAAATGCTCTGGGATCACAGGGCTGGGAGCAGAGCAGTAAAGCCACTTTAAGGCACCAAAGTGGTCTTACCAAGAAAAAAAAAATAGAGCTATGTGTCTTCAATGCAAGAGAGTCACGTGTTGCTGATGGGCATATTTTCTACCCACTGGAAAGCTGAAAATCAAAACAAATCACTCAGGAGAGGAAGGCAGAGAATTATGCCTCACAGAGAAATTTGGGCTACAGCAACAAGATAACCAATGTCGACAACAAATGCCTGAGGAAAGTGAATGTGGAGTAGAGTAACAATTGAATGAAGTGTTATCTAAAATATACATGGTATTTTATATCAGTCTTAGGTGTACCTCAGATACTTTATTGGCTGTAATATTTATGATTATTGGTGTTTATAGTAATAACAGTAGCAGCATTAATGTATCAATAAGTTGTGAAGAGATAAATTCTATTCCTAGTGTATTCCTAATGGAGTTCTAGTAAGTCCTAGAGCATTCCAACCAATCCATTCTGAAGTCATTGACTAGGGCTTAGTTTGTTAGGATTTTAAGCTCCTAACACTGGAAGAAGGGGCAGAAGATTATCCAGGCTTCTTAAAATCCTCTAACCAGTTAAGAGTTAGGCAAAGGCAAGGAAAAATAGATGCTGTTTTTGCTGATTCTCTGCTACCCTCAGACCTGGCTTTGTGGGCTGTTAGATATTCTGGCCAGAAGCTTCCTCTTGCTGTTCTCTACTTTCTTTGGAGAAGAATACAAACCAGCAGGTTGGGATGCACCCTGGAAATGCCTGCAGCTCTTCTGAGGTTAAGGGAGAGGGAAGGAGGTTTCTAGATACTGACAAAAGATCCAGCCTGCCTCTCCACTGACTGCTTTCCTTGTGAAGAACCAGTGTCCTAAGAATCCTTGAAATAACATGGACACTTCATCTCTGCAAATATGGAGAAACAGACTTGGGGTATTATATCAAGCAGGAATCAAGGACTGGTGATACTGGATCCTATTGGTAAAAGTTCACAGCAACTACTCAAATGTCCCAAACTCCAACTTATGGTGAGTGCTATGACCACAACATAGAGAACAGCACAGACTGATTTAAATTTGTTTCCCAGAGAGAAGATTAATCAACACATGATCCACATCAGGTGGGTTGAACTAAATGACCATTAAAGGTGCCTTCCAATCCAAACCATTATATGGTTCTATGATCTCTGAAGTTTTCCAGTAGGCATTCTGGAGGTAACAATTTGAGAATGGGCATTGGATGCCATTAGGAAGCAGGTGGTGATTTGGGATATCAGGGGACCTCAGGACGTGTGCTACTGAGAGAACGAGGGGACTCCAGAATGTTGTTCTGTTCCTCCACACCTGCCAGATTTTGAGTGCATTTCTTAATAACTGACCCCTGGTCCAGGCAGCTCCTCCAGGCTGGTGTGAGGGAAGGCAGGCAGGGCTAAGCAGGCTCCAGCTCTGGCCATGAGCACAGCTGTCAAGTAACACTGTCAAGGAAAATGTTAATTGCCCAAAAAACGTGGTCCAGACACTCAGCTGATGAATTCTTTCTCTGCGAATCAAGAGGATGTGAGACCACCTGACAAAGCATGACTCTGGTCATCTTAATCCCTGGATTAATAATCCAGGGACTATTAATCTCTCATAATCACAGCAAAGCATGAAAAAAGGGAAAAAAACCACTACAAAACCAGCCTCACTTGTTAACTCTTTACCTGTAAATGCCGCACCTATTAAAATAATCTTTTGGCTACTAAGATCAGAGTGAGCAGTCAATTTTGCCTAAAAAGTGTGAAGAGAATGAACTTCCCATTTGAAACTTCTATGGGAATATCCAAGCACTGCCTTGCAAAAGAAAAAAATATCTGTCTTATTAGCTACAGTGGATAGCTACAGATCTTGTTAGGACAGCTCTAACAAGACAAGGGGGAAGAGGTTGATGATTAGTCATTAATGAAATGCAGCCACAAAGAAGATGACAGCTATGACTGTAGCATGTTTTGCTAAAGAAAGGGAAGCATTATTGTCATTCCAGAAAGCTTTGGCAAGCCTCCACTCTGAATACAATACAATTCTGACCACCCACGTGTGGCAAAGATGTACTGAAAATGAAGCAGGTACAGAGAATGGCCACACAGCTGATCAGAACCTGCCTTGCAGAAGAAGGCCTAAACCAACTGATAGCCCAGCAAATCAAAGGCTGCTGGATGTCCCAATGATTATAGGTTCAGCAAACATAAGGAGAAGTATAAAACTAGATAGAGAGAAGAAATTTGAAAATCTAGACAATGTCAGTGGTTGCACATTGGCTAGGATTAAATTTAGGCTGGAAATTAAAAGGTTTCAGATTTCTGTAGGAATAAGGGGAGCTTTGGTGCTCCTCTCCCTGCAATCCCCACTCTGCTGTTCATGGTCTCACTGAGTGGCTGTTGGTATTTCTCCTATGCAAATATGAGCCAGATTAAAACTGGCTATCAGACTGAATGGGGCCTCCAGCTTCCATGGCTCCCAGGAAATCACATTCAGTGAGTAGCAGCTGTCCTTCTGCACTAGGAGTGAGCAGGTTTTTCCCTATCTGTTAATCCATAGTAAAGTCAAAGGGCTCACATTCCATCCCACTCTCTAAAACAGATTTACAGAGCAGAACACCTTTTTTTTTTTTTTTCCTAAAAAGAAATCCCATAACTCTTAATGGCAAAACCACAATGCTTTTCCCCATAACAATGAAAAAGACATAAGGAAAATCAGATTTTTAATGAGGACATATAATTCAACAGAATCACTGAAGGATGAGGCTGGATACTTTAAGATTATCCACCTTCCAGTACAAAATATGTTTCTTACTAACTGCTCCATACCAATTATTAAAATATCATTCATCCATTCCATGCACTGCTTTCATCTCTGTCACACATTACAAAATGTAATACCAAAGATAAGAAGCCATCAACAGCAGCTCCACTGCTCTCAATAAATCTGCTTTCTACTCCTCTAAGAAACAACACCAACATCTGGATTAATCTTTAGTTATTTGCAGTAGTAAATCCTTATCTTTAGTCTGAATTCTGGAATAAACTCATATAAACAAAGACTAGTGTAATAATATTGAAATGCATTTTATTTATCTGCATGGGAACACGCTATTTTGCCCATAAACAAGGGAACTGTCATATTTAAATATTTCTCTAGTACAGTCATAAATCTTTCACAAATGAATGTCTGAGCTCTCTCTTTGAACTTTATCTTGCCTTTACAGAAATGTATTGTCTATGGTTTGGTCTTTTGATTTTTATTTTTTTTAGTTGTCTGCTTGCAGTTTTGTCTGCTGACTTGCAGTTATCTGTGACTCATTGAGTAATCCTATATTACAAATGAAGACACTATGTCTACAAACATAGGTGTATAGGAGGATTTATACTGGGCATATGATATACTCATCATCCTTATCCCAGATCTAGTGAAGCCAGAATCAGTTTTTACCCACTCCATTTATTTTTAATTAAGCTTTCTAAAACAGACTGGCTTTTTTCCCCCTCACATCAATAGAGCTGATGTGTAATGTAAAAGTCAGGATAGTTGTTAGAATATGTTCCATAGGTCTGGTGAAATTCTTGTCTCCATAGCTTAATACTATAGAAAAGGAAAAAAAAAAAAAAAGAAAAAGGAATTTCACTAGAGTCTACTGGGTCTTGAAAAACCTAGTACTGGAATCCAAGAACTTCACTCATTAGGATGTAGTACTATTCAAAACACAGCAGCAAAAAGTTAAATGGTGATACAGTGCCATTTATTGTATACTGCACCAATAACAAAAGCCTGGAAAGCCAGCCACTTCTGCAGGAAGGTTCTGCTCTAATCTATATATTCTATACATCTCCCCTGAAGTTTCTGAAATTTCTATAAGGAGGTTACATTTTCACTTTCTGTTCTGCTGTCCACGATCAAATATTATAGTGCCAGATGTCACTGCTGGCCATGAAAGGATTCATATGTTCATAAAATGAATGGATAGTATTGCTATGAGATAAAAAGCTGAAGGAGGGAAAAAACAACTCTATTAACAGCACCAGAGAAATTAAATTCTCAATAGCCAGTATCACTGTAAACCCTATTTCACCACAGCTTTTAAAAGGGCTGTATCACAAGACACTAGTCTTTGCCAGAGACAATCCCCCTTGTTATCCAAGGCAAAGCCTGCAGGGAAAGGTTGGACAGACTCTGCTGGCTCACTGAGGTAAGTGCCTTGTTATCCATTCTGACATAAAGGAAGTGGGAGTGATCCCCCAGAGAAGGGCTCCAGAAGACAGGGGAAAAAATCTGGCGGAAGGAGTGCTACAACCAGACAAGCCCGGGGAATTGGCAGAATATATGTGAAATTATTGCTAATGCATGGATAAGTAACAAAAAGCCCAGAACAGATGGACTCTTGGGATCCAGCTTCAGATCCAATAGGAGTACCATTCCCCATCCTCTAATCCTGTGCCACCCATCCCAGGCACTTTGAGGGCCAGTAGGGTTCTCTTCTGATGTGCTTGAAGCACATCCAGCCATTGTCACTTTCAATACCTCTTTGTAATGTCTGCAGCCCTAAAGTCGCCCTGTAGGAAGAAGCTGCTGTATGAAAAGGGAAAGAGCTTCCACTGGAAAAAAACCCAACAACTTCTGTTATTGAAAATAGTCATTACTTCACCACTCAGCATGCTAAAATATTAAATACAGGAAATTGCCTCTCAAATCTAGTATTGCTAGACATATCAAAAAATACATAGTATTTTCAGGGCTCCATCTTTGCTACTCTCAGTTTAAATATCAACTTGGGCCCCCTGTGGAGGAAGCAAGCAACTCCATGAGTACATCTAATGATATAGAAACTAGCAGCAAGGCCAGTAGTCTGCAATGAAGAGAATTATGAAGGCCAGAAAATCTTCATTAAGGAGCAGGTCGTTCCAATGATGCCTTCTATGGAAGACCAGAGCCCAAGACAACCTTCATGCACCCATCTGTTTGGGTCATCAGAAAAAAATAGGGGGATACAACAGGAAACCCAGCAGACCTCCTAGATCATCTCAAGGGAATATTGTTCCTACAGTATTACCAGTGCCTTATCATGATGTGGAGATCTTTCCAGTCATGCTCTCTGAGGAGTATTTACCTCAAAATGGTTATTGCAAACTACCACAAAGCACAAGCCAAAAACTGTGAAAAAGTGTCAAAAAGAATTTTCCTCAAAAGGCACTAGAGCCTTAGTAAGAAATACTTGCAGTTTTCTTTTCATCCTTTTCTTTTGGCCATGTTTTTATGTCTTTTCCCTGGACATGTACTATCCTAACTTAAAGCCAAAGAATAAGTAAATGTATGTGCACATATGTAGTAGGGTTACTGAATGTTGAGGAGGGGAAGGAAAATTTATCAGGTCAAGGTTTCAAATCAGAATTAGATCTCCTCCTAAAAGATACCACAGCAAACAAAATGAAGAAATATGTTAAATAAAGCCATTTCTAGGGAATAATTTATGGCTAGGATCATACAGGAAAACCTTCAAATCAAAGGGAAAGATTCAATACAGGTCAGTAAAGGGGGATCCAAAACCATTCGCCTCTCAAACAGGGAAAATTTCATCCCCATGGGAGTTGGGGCATATGGCAAACTTTGAATTCAGCTGGATCCAAGAGCCAGTACCACTGAGTTGGGATATGGCCTCTGGCAGCTTCTCCCACCCCCAGATTCCTCTGAGGTCTCTGTCCAGGGAGAGAGGCAGCCAAGCTGCTCTGTGCCATATCAGACTACATCTTCTTTTGGGCTCGTGGGTTTTGAGGTGGTTTGCCATAAAGGAAAGCAGGGACTGGGCCTCACATGAGTGTGCTAATAGACACAAGCACCGTCCAGAGCAGCTGTGCCAAACCCAGTAGCCTGTCTCTGACAATAAGTGCCTGGTTAACTCTTTGAACCAAAGGGAAAGTACACTGTATCAAACTCCCAGAGCTCCTTTCAAACTCTGCATTTGGCAAAAGGCATTCTGAAATACAGAACAGTTCATATGGGAGAAGCAGCATCTCTGAGCCAGGATGTGTCATTTCCTCTGTATAGAAGGTCTTAATGGGAGCAATCTTTGAATCATTGATGTTCTGGGGTAGTGCAAAAAGAGATATCTCAAAAGAGAATACACTTGCATTTAAAAGAAAAGGAAACCAAAACACACCACAGAATTCACAAACTTCCATATTCCCCTGAAATCCTTGGTGTAGGAAATCTGATTAAATGAACAGAAGTTGTTCTTTCTGCTCTTCCAGAATTAAAATCTGTGAATTTCTATTATTTATTCACCTTTTCATCATTAAATGTGTAGAGGGGCTTAAACCTCAGAAACCTCAGGAATATTTTTTATTGAGAGACAAAAAATTGTTTCAGTTTCTTTACATATAACACAGTAACTCATCTCAATCTTTCTTACATCTGATCCCTATCACTTCTAAGTCAAGGGCCAAGTCTGTAGTAGGAAAAATAGAAATCACTTTATACTGGAAGAAATGAATATTTGTTCTAGTTGACAGACTAGCAGGAACTCAGTAGAACAATATAAGAGACAAATCTCAGAGCAGGTTATTTATTCTTATTCAACCACAGTACAGATTTCCTGACGAAGCTGGAGTTCTGGAATGCTTGACCAGATCTCTGTGAACCCTCTTACCAAGGCTGAAATTATCATGAATTACTATTGTACTCATTAGTGGAAGCTCTTACAGATATTAAGTCAACTACTGGCTGACCTTCTGAAGTAGTAGATTTACATCACCCAAGACTCAAAAAATAACAATATCAGCATTTAATCACTGAAGATTTTTATATAAATCTTGTCAAGTTAAATCAAAGGATTGAATATATCAGTCTAAGAGACTGGTATTCACACCTGCTCATTATTGATTAAATTTTGCTAGCTGGGTTTCCTTTTAATAGATTTATGCCAGGTTAAAAGTGACAGCAATCCCTGATGGTATAATACAACTTCAATCACTTTTTAAAAGACAGCTCATTTTTACATGCAGGCCGATAGCCAAAAAGAGCATTTGAGTTGGGACTAGAAGCATTTGAAACATCAGTGGCTAGTTCTTACTTACATCTGAGAAAATGACAGTATAGAAAAGTTGAAGAATGCCAAGGGTAAAATCTCAGCCATACTAAGGTTAAATGAAACCAGAACTTCTACCCTAAAGAAGGTTTTTCAGCAAAAACTCTCTCAAAGTTTTGTAAAAATTAAAGTGGTGTGGTTATGACAGTTACATCCATCTTAACAGGCAAGAAGTTTGCATAAATATTTGAGGGTTTGGGCTAGATTCATTTGAAAGTAAGTAACAAAACTGGAACAATTATTCCCTTTTCTTCCAGATCTCAAAAGTTCAGGCAGTAGCTGGAGAATATCGGATCTGACCCTTATTTCCACCTTCACAATTTAAGTTCTAAGTGTACCAAAGAAAACAGCACTGCTCTTCATTATGGTGTCTTAACAGATCCTTTCAATAACTAATCACATAGATTTCCTAGTGATTTTCCTTTCTATTTCTTTTCCTCAAAATGCCTGATGTAACTCTGTCTTTAACTTACCCATAATAAAATAAACATGACTCCTCTTCCCTGCTGTTCATTTTTAAAATTCTGCAACTTCAATCTCATACAATTCTCTGGCTTTCAATCTATCAGCAGAATTTCCCTAGATGTGTACAGATACAGCTACAGTATATTTTGTTCTTCATTTGTGTTGGACATGAAATTTTAGTTTGGTGTTATGCATTATGGAGAGTCTGGAAGGGAACTTTGCACTTGGCCCTGAAGGTTGGCAGCAACACTGCAAAATGACTTTATTCCCAAACCAGATGTTCAAGTTGTTTTAATAATATCTTATGTTTCCTTCACAAAATAAAACAAAAACTCACTGTATCAGAATGTTCCAGTGTTACAGCAAAGGGATTTTTGCTGTCTGCATTTTGCCCACCAGATGGTAGCACTGAAATGAAATCAGAACTTTTCTTATCTAAGCACTTATCACTCTCATAGGTTGGACAAAATTCTTCCTTTGCAGAAAGATAGGATTTAATTGCAAGTTATTCCCTAGGGCATCTGTACAAGCTTCTGTATTATCTGATACAATACAAACATAAGTAAAATGGTGTAAGATGGACCCTGTTCTTTCATGGATTAGGTGCTATCTAGTTTACTTGCAGTTTATATCCTTCTTATTTTTTTCTTCTCCATTTCAATTTTGTTTCTCATCACTATAAAAGAGACTAGCAGAAGGAATGTTATCACATAATGTTATGGCTAACATTAGCAAAGTTTAAACTCAGTAAAGCTGAAAACAGCATTGATTTTCTATGAAAACCTTGTTCTTGATTCAGAGAAGGTTAAAGCCAACCAGAGGACTGCTAAAAACACACAAAAAGTGTAATGTGTTGTCTTAGAGAAGCTACTTTTTATCTCTGTGTGTTACCTGCTTTAGTCATATTCATGGACTAAAGATGCTATCCTGGTTCACTTTTTTGATAAGAACATTGCTCAGATGCTGTGAAGGGTAGTTTTTCTCAGCTCTTAATGGATAACAGGCAGAACCAGAGGCAACAAAACTTCTACCTGAGATCCTTCAAGCACATCTGTTCATATAGGCTTTCAGAAAGAAAAAACTTTTAAATACATTTAGTGAATTCAAATTCTCACTTTTTTGTTTTGAATGTTTCATTCAAGTTTCATCATTAGCAGATTTTCCCAAGAAGAAAGGCTTTATTGAAAGTATAGGGATTTTTTTTCATCTGACTTAATTCCAAGCTAGTGACTACCTAGTTCAGGCTTAAGCACAGTACTCAAATTCTATGAGGAAAGCAGTGCAAATATTTTCAGTGAGATTTGAGTCAGGACCATTTTCTCCTCAGAGGTTTGTTCTTTTCCAGGCTTTTGCTCTGTGTAAGTGGCCAATATATCATTGTTTGCAGACCTTTATCTAACACCATTAAGTTTTAGCAAACATATTTTTGGTCCACAGAAAGGATTATTGTCTCACATTTCACCATGAAAACAAGCTCTCACATAGTACTGAAGATGAAGCTGACAACTATCAAGCGCTGCAAGAACAAGTCTTTGTGAAGTCTAGCTCTACCAAAATTACTGATTTGCTGCATTTCTACAGTCTTGTCTTTTCCTGTAGGCTGATGGCACATCATTAAGGAGAACTCTTGTATTGTATTTAGTTTTGACCTTAGCATTTTGTCTCCTTTGTTGGGGCAGACCTGTCTGAAATTAAAATTCTTGAGAATAAAACTCCAAGGAACACATGGAAGTCATGAGTTTTCTGGTAGGATCAACACAAGTCCCTGAGGTTTAAATGTAAATGCCAAAAAAAAAAAAAAAAAAAAAAAAAGGCTAAGAAAGCTTAGCAAATGGTTTGGTGGAGAAGACTACAAATGTCTGGTAAGTATCTTGGTACTATACCATTTGAGGTAGCTGCTGGATTCCTGCCAGGCTTTGAAAGTGAAATGAACCTAGAGTACAGCAGGTTTAAAATATTTTGAATCTGTGCCATCAATCTGGAACTTGAGCAGTATTACTCAATTTTCCATACTTTCTTTCTGAACCTGGCTGCACAGTAAGAAAATTTGAAGTGGTTTTCTATAAACCTGGGTGGCTTCATTTTTTTTTTATATAGAAACCATCTGAAGTGTTGTTTTCCCTAGGTTTTGACCCCAAACCAGGCAAAAGTTGGTCATTTCAGCTGAATTTCCTTTTGAGGTTTTGGATTCCTTCCAAACTTAAGCTCTCATTCAGGCTGTAGAAGGTTCATATGTGCCTTCTTTGTGAACCTGCTGAGTTTACTCATCTCACACAGTCAGAACTCAGAGGTTCTACCAAGAAGTGAAGGGAAAAGATGTACAAGGAACAAACAGATCAAGCCTCAACATGCAAAACTTCCATTAATTTTGTTGAAAGAACCATGCACGGTGCAGATCCAATCACCCCACCCCTTCATCAGGAAGGGTGATGTCACAGGAGGGACAAGGACTCAAAGTTCAATTCCTGTCTCTGATGCAGATTTCCCCTACAGTTTTGGACAAATCAGCCAGGGTAGAAATCCAGGTCACACGGAAATGAATGGCAAAATTCTTATTGACATAAGGGCAGGATTTCATCTTAGTCTACTTGCACTGGAGCTCTTGATCTTCCACCTGAAGCCCTTTACTTCATCTCTGGTTTTGCCCCAGCCATTTGTGCTGTAAAGTGAGTAATCATGAGTCTCTGCACACTACCTAGAATCGGCAGGAGCCGATCTCAGGTGGGGCCTCTCGGTGCTCCTGTCCTGCAGGTGACAGACAGTAATAAATGAGAAGCATGTGCACTTGGCCTGAATGGAAACAGATGGAGAACGCAAGGCCAGAGGATTTCACTGGACAAGATCACAGCACCGCATGTGCTCCATTGTTAAACTCTCCAGTGTCCTGCAAACATGCAGGATCTTCCTGTAGGCTCTCCTTGCTAACAGAGCAAAGCAACACTTCTGGCACAACAGAAGATTGTATTCATTGACAGAGTATTCACATTAAAAGCTGTTTTTAAACAATAACGTCTGTTAGCCGACTGGTTGAATCTAGGCACAGGGGTACAATTTAGGCAAGCCAGTAAAACAAAACCATTTTTGGATACATCAATTATCATTTTATAAAGCATTTTTCATCCACATCTGGACTTTAACTAATGCTAGCAGGAAGTAAAGAAAGACCTGAAAGCTGTGTATTTGCTTTCAGGTCTTGTTGTACCTAACATCCAAGTACCTCCATCAGATCATCTGCCAATTTGCAAGTTCAGCATGTGCACTTTTCCCACTAGATCCATGTTGCTTCGAGACTGCGTGTTCTGCCTACAGCAGCATAATTCATTACACCTGCTTTCATGAGTACAGCCATTACAGAGGATGAGAAACAAGTAACACTGTCCACTCCCATGTCTGATGTTCTGTCCTAGTGCTTATAAGCACAGAAAAGACTGCATGTGCTATCACCTGTACAAATACAGCACTGATATTTTCATCAGGGTAGGCAATGGTTCCAGCATATCCAGATACAGCTCTAGCTTCAGTTTAGCTCCCCTCCCCACTCCAGATTTATGCATGCACTTCTAGTTTTGCAGTTTCATATTCTTTCATTGTCTGGAGGTGCTTCTACAGTTTTGTGCGTACCTTGTCTCTTCCCTTTCATGTGCTCCTTCCAGAAGGCTTCTGACTGTACCTTTTTGTATCTAAAGAAAGGTGACATTGTCCCAAGCTAAGGAGCAACTGCATCCTCTCTTTTAAAGAGAAGAAACAATGCACACTTTGGCTGCATCCATGCTAGTAAACTAAAAGTGCTAAGGAATGTTCCCTGGCCCACAGCACCATCTGGCACAGAACAAGCTGCCTCAATCCCATTCACTTCCCTTGTCTGCCAGACTGGGGCAAGTGCATCCAAACTGCCTCCTGGGAGCTGCCCTTGGCATGTACTAGCTCCCCAGCCATATTTGGGAATCATCTAGGACAGTGCTACCTGACCTGGGTCGGAGTGTGGCCAGCATCCATGCTAAAAATTCCATAGCAAAAAGTTGTCTTCAGCTCTGAGGAACATCCCCTGGCATGGCTTAATTTGTTAGAGTTAGTCTAGGCTTGATTCCTGTGCTGTTAGCTAAGCACACGCAGATGACACTTTGCACTGCCATATCCTTCTAGTTTCTGCACACCAAATCCTCTAGTGATGGGAATGGCTATCAAACCAGCAAAGCCAGAGGTACAACAGCATGGACAGGGAGGGAAAAATAATATTGCCTGCAGTGGAATAAACAAATAGAGGAAAAATAAAAGGAAAAAAAATAATTGTTTCATTGCATGCCTTTCACCTCAAAATACTCCTCTTCACAAGTCACTGTTACATTTCTTTGAGCTCCTGATTCTTTTCCCATCTCCATGTGTTTTCTGCAACCCCTGCCATTTCCTCTGTGATCTTCTTCCTTCTCTTCACACCTACTCAAAGCTATTATTTCTGAATCAAATTTGACACACATTTCTCAATTCATTACTTTTCTTTCCTATATTATTCCTCTCTGATTTAAATTCTCCTCTCCTACATATTTTTCCTCCTTCCTCAAAACTACCAAAAGCTCCTCTCTTTCATTCACTTACTCCTCTGAATTTTCTTTCATATCCTTGATCATATATTGTTCAAAATCTAGAATAATTCTTGAACTTCTTCCTAATTTCACAGTTACTTATTGCCTTCTCTTGACACATTTTTCCCTTAAAATTCAGGATACCACAAAAAATTTTTCCTGTTGCTTTCATAATCAAAACCCAGTTCCATTGCCTCTTGTCTCAGAGCCCCTTGACTCTTCTCCCAGATTTTTCTTTATCCATTCTCAAATAAAAAACAGTAAGGGAAAGCACCTAAGTTATTTGCAGCCAAGGGAAGCAGAACAGAGTTTCTTACACCAATGCCAGTGGTTCCATCATGGTGGGACCACAGCACTGGCGCTTGCCAATGGCAGGTTAGGAAACTTGGCAAACCTTGAGATTTCACAGTGAGACCTCAGGGAGAGCCTGACCCATCCACAGCCTGACACCTATTTTCATCCAAGACCAGCAGTTAGTTGCTGTCCTTCTTTGGGGTGCTGCTTCAGGTGTTGAGTTAGCATTCCTGTTTCATTTCCGTTCAGTCCATGGATTATGCCGGCTGATTGTGCCTTTCCAGAGGCACTGACTCCTCTGACTGATATCTCACATTAACTGAGGTCCAGAGTCAGTAAAATATTTAAGCTTGTATCTAAAGATATCTCTGTTCAACATGAGAGCAGCTGTACAGAGAGATCTAAGGTTCCTCAGGCAGGAGTTCATCTGCAGCAGACTGAGATTCAGCACAGACAAAATGTCAAAGCATCAACCCAGATACTTGTGTTTTGCAACCTTGAATCCTGGTGCCAAATCCAAGCGTTTCTGAAGGAGCCCAGACATGTCTATGGGGAAATTCAACCATTCCTGTGAGCACCTTGTGAGGTTTGAAGAACATACAGAGCATGCCTATAGCTCTCCAGTCTTTGTTGCACAGTGGCAAGATTATCAGTCAAGTTTCAAGTGGTAATTGACAGTATCTGCAAGTCTTTGAAACCTCACAAACAAAAGAGAGGTCCACAAGCAGTCCCACAAGTCCCACATTTGTTGGGCACAGTAACTAAGCTCAAGCAGCAATAACTAGTAACATTCTATGGTCTGCAATCTACAGGGAAACAGAATAATCTGATGACCTAGAAAAAACATTTTGACATTGTTCTTTCATATGTGGCTTGACCTATGAAGCTTTTGTCAAATTTTAAATTAAATTTCAATTTTTGAGCCCATTCTTCTTCTCTAGACAACATTAATTTTAATCAGCAGAAAATCTAATCTGTGAATCTGTGAATTTTCAAAGATTTCTCTATTTGTAATGTTGGAGGATTTTCAAAGCTGAGAAATAAACAAACAAAACCCCCCACAAAACAAAGAAATAAAATCTTAAAGAAAATTTCAGGAGTGAACAGTCCATAGATATTAGTCTTTACGTTGCATTCAGAGGTAAAAGAAAGTAGGGTGCAGGGAGGGAGGAAAAAAGTATTAATAGAAGAATAAAACATTTGTTTCCAATAAAAAAAAAAAAAAAAAAAAAAAAAAAAAAAAAAACCCAAAAAAAAAAAAAAAAAAATTTAGAAGAAACTGAAAGCTTTTCCTGAAAGTTCTGGTTTTGGAAAAAAGCCATTTTATATTGAAATGTTTTACTCCAAGTATTTTTTTCGTCAGCTCTAGATTAAACTGTTCGAGTTGAACTTTTGCTTCATTAGCTGTTTAGCAGTTTCAGGGCAAATCAACAAAACACAGACAAGTCTTAGTAATCACCCCAAGTATTCTTTTGTGGTTCAAACAACATTTTTTTCTTGGTAGGGTTTTACCCCTCCTCTCAATTTTAAGAGGACTTCATAGATTTCATTTGATCTCTCTTGGTCTTTGGGCTCTCAGAAAAAAAATTGTTGAAACTATGTGATAGAAAAGTGGGGATTTGGCAAGGGAAACAAACAAAACCAACAACTTTTCACAAGGATACTGTCTTTCTGTAAAGGATTTTTTTTTCTTAAAAAAATATTAGAAATGCATCCAATTTTCTGGCCTGAAATCTTTAAAGGAAAAGGATTTCCAACAGAGCTACTTAAATAATTTCAATGGTGAGTTTTTTATAACTTTTATAAGTTAAAGAATGTGTTTCAGCAATGACAATTTCTGTAATAAGTCATGCCTTCTTATTTTTATAAGCAACAGAGTCCCAACAGAGATCTACTGAACACCCTCCATTTCAACTTAACTGGGGAAGAAGTCTCAGTCATGCTACAGCTTCAGGCATGCACAGGAACAGCTGCTGGCTTAGCACAGACCATGGTTTTTTGCAAAAGAATTTCTGTTGCTGGTACTGATACCAGCACACAATGGAGGGATGAGCAATTCTGAGAGATCGTAACAGACTCAGAGCAAACCCACCCGAGATAAAGTCAAATGTGACTTTCAGAATGATGCAGATTATACAAACTGTTGACTGCAAACTCTGCCAGCCTTCTGTTGCATTCACTTTGTCTTGCACTTGTTCTCTACTGTCATTAAAAATTATGCCAAAAAAAATGTCCAAGGAACATGGGGACTGCGTGCAATCTGAGGAATTCCAGGGTGGAGTTAATAATTTACTTATCAGGGCCTAAGATCTTATGCTTGGCTGGTTGCTCTTACAGAAGTGTCCTCTGCAAGGATGGAGGGGCCTGGGAAGGTCAACCTATATCCCAATTCCCTCACATTCTTCCCCCTCCGCCCCAACACATTTTGTGCTATTTTGTGTTTATTTATGCTTCTCATACCAGGACATCTTTGCCCAGAGGCAAAGCTGTAATATCACTGTAAACTCAGTGCCTCAGTCCTTCTTCCCAACCTTCAGATCAACTACAGCCAGGATGGTACTAGTGAACAGGGAGAAGCATCAGTCTTCCCCCTTAGAAAAAGTTACAAACCTCTGCTTCTTTTGCAGATACACAAAGGTTTAAAGAAGTGAGAATTATGTGCCTTTCTTACTTTATCTTCTCATTGCAAACACCAAATGTTTATGATCTCTCTCACTTACTAGTCCTTTGGGACTGCAACAACCCAGTGATATACTTAATTCAGTACCCAACATGCAAAAGTCCTTTCTTTATGCCTGTGGGACCTTCACTCAAAACTCTGTATCTTTGTATTCTTTTTTTTTTTTTTTTTTTTTTTTTTAATCAAGGGCATGAAGCTGCTGACTTCCATCTTGCTGATATCTTTGCTTGTAGCTTGAAACCTTTTCTGGCTCCCTACCCAGCCAGCCAGCACTTATTCTCTCAACAGCAATAATCACATCCAAATTAGATTTGCTGTTAAACAACATCCCATTTCTTTCAGAAACAGGAAAAATGAAAACATGTATAGGAAAGCCTTTATTCTTATTCACAGCAAAAGGATGTGGGGTTGCCATGGGTCACGCAAGCATATGGTGCAAAAGGTGAATATTTGTTGAGAACCTTTGCTGTTGAGATCAGACTGTAGAAACTTCATTTTCTCTATAAGGGTTTGAACATTCCTACTGGCAATGACTGTATGTTTCAATTCATACAAAAATTTGATTTTGGCCTGACCGCAAGTACTTATTTATTTTGGGTTCAACCATTGAACCTTCCCCCACCAGCCCCAAGTAACATTTCCAAAAAAAAAGGTAACAACTTCTATCATTCTAATCCAGAATGTACTTCCTAGGTCAGAATTCCACGCTACTTCATCCGTCTAAATTAAGGAGTCCCTGATCTTTTCTTCCTTTTTACACCCAGCCACTTTTGTTCTGAAAAATGCAGGCCTACACAGTGACTTGGATAAGAGAATTCAGGTTAGTCTCTGCTGTAGACATTTCTGATAAAAGAGCTTCATTACTAAGGTAAGCTCTAGGCACGGGGAAAACAGAGGGATTCTGTACAATTACCTTCTCTAACATACTTCTCTAAGCATTGCTCTCAAAACCAAAGCAAAGAACATTATGAAGCCACCATGTGGTTCTGATGACTTCTTCTCAAAAATATCCCAACGAAAAGTAACAAAACCAAGAACAAGAAACAGTACAAAAAAGATGACAAGAAAAATTAGAAGCATGGGGTAGCCTATGTTTGAGGAGAAATCTAGAGCTCTTCAGCCTTGAAAGAGACAAATGGGAGGTAAAGCCATGCAAGAGCTTCTATAAAGTCACTTTTCTCACTGCTCATAATGAAAAAAATGAGAAGTTATCAGAAGAGTCTTAAGTAACTAATTGAAGTAAATCAAAAGTACTTTAATTAAGAAGGTGTAATTTAACTGTGGAACTGCTTCATCACTTCTATTTACAAGCAGAAAATACCACCTGAACTTTTTTATTTTCTGGGAATATAATTACTGCAGTTCTTCACTAGAATGTTGGGCTTACACTTTATTTGAAAATAAAGGTTTTCTTTAATGGTGAATGTATACACATACAGAAAGAATGAGATTTCAGGGTTCTGCAGTAGACCATGCAGGCACACTTTAAAAAGCAAGTTTATTGGAAAATTCTGCAGCTGTCTCATTACATTAACAATACTGATCAATAACCCAGGAATGCTTGATATGCAATAATTATGTCCTAATATACCTTGAAAATATTTTTAAATATTTCTAGGCAAAGTTACTTGCCTGAGAGCAAATATTTGGATCTGAGAGCTGTCACAGACAAAATACCACTGATGAGTTAAACCTGACTTGGTTTTTTTGGTGGTTTTTTTTTTTTTTTTTTTTTTTTTTTTTTTTTTTTTGGTTTTTTTTTTTTTTTTTTGTTTTGTTTTTTGGTTTTTTTTTTCAGATAGGTATATTGCTTCATTGAAAAGGGATGTGATGTGCCAGAGGAATTACTGAGCTCATTCACACAAATATTTGTGGTAACATGACACCTGTAGTACTCTGTGAGTGGGCACCAGTAATACTGGGGCAACAGTAGATTACCCATTGAAAAAGCCCTATTAGAGTCTGGAAGGTGGGCAAAGATTCTGAGCTGCAAAGTGAGCATCTCAGCCTTTAATGCTGTACATAAAATTTCTGCTTATATGACTTATCTGAGGAGCTGCTGAAGGATTGTTTAATTCAATGAAAGAAAATATTCTTTCAGCATTTTAGACCTTGCAATGTAATTTAAAGAAGTGCTGGCATTTTCTGGCATTAGCCATAGGGTATAGGCTGGGTCATAAAGGACCCAGCCACTGGATTTAGTAGCTAAATTATATCCCCTTACTCTCCAGATATTTTTTTAATCTTGGAAAATTATATAAGAAAAGCAAATGTTTCAACCCAAACTAACAACTACCATAGATGAATGCAAGCAATTAGTAAAGAATTAGTCAATAGCCATAGAAGAAAGGACAGCGTAACCTCTCAGAATTCCCCACAACCATAGGCAGATTGTAGTGCTGACTTTGACATCTCTGTTAGCAGTAGTCATCTGTGTTCCCCATGGTTTACCACCACAGTGTCACCATGCACTCTGAAGCTCATGAGGCTGCCCAACCAACTCTTTATGTGGGAGCACTTCTGGAGGTTTTTGTGAGCCAGTTCCTGTGGCTTTCCATTTCTGAGGGCTGCATTGGCTTTATATTTGTTCTCAAGAAACAGAAAGCCAGTGACTCCTGAAATTCTCTTCTGAGAGCATTTACCATCCTGAGTGCTTATAAGAAAGGGCATTGTTAAGATCATCAACTTATTCCCTCAGAAGAAGTCCTACAGATTTGCCTGAAAAATGCTCTGAGACATTAATGGCAACTATTGTACATTCTTGGAGCTCGTTTTCTGCCCTATCCATCATCCTTGATGTATAGCACTTCTGGCTAACCACAGTTAACCACCTTCAGTTCAAGAAACCCATTACATTCTGGCACTGAAACCTCTGTTCTTCTGCCCTGAAGTCTCTAACATCATCTCTGTGCAGCAAGATGTATGATGTTTTGCAGTAGTGTTCAATATGAATAAATTTGTTAAATGCTCCAGAATATATTCTCATAACCAAACTATTTCTGCTAACCCATGCAAATATTCAGAAAAGGTTGGCTGAAAAAACTAGAAATTTATGGACTGCTGAACACAATTGGTTATTAATTCATCTGGAATTCTATATGGGGGGGATGGGGGAATATACTACAAATTCATAAATAGTTATTTTCTGAGATGTAACATACAGAATTTAAAGTTAAACAATACCTTTCTCATTAAAAAACAATGTAATTCAAAATGACAAATTTAATTCAGACAAAAGCAAGCAAGATCTTCCTATTATTTCAACTTTTTGTTTATTAGCATTCTGTTTCTTAGAAACCTGTTAATACTTAAACTCTGATAATGTACTCAGGTCCTTGGAGCAAAGAAATCTACACATTATGAGACCTAAGGAGCAGAAAAGATTATTTAAAATTCCATTAGCACTTCTCCAACAGTCAGCACAGGGACATTTTGACACTACCTAGTGACACCCTCCTGATCTCAGCATGTTCCATTTCTCTTCCAACACCTTTGCAAAAATCTATGCTTAGGCAAGGATCTCCCTGAAAAGAGCCCTCATAGACCACTCCATGCTTCCTCTCATAATCATGCATATTCTATTCATGCCCTTTTCAAATTGAAGGATTTCATTTTATCAATTTCATGATAAATGGACACTTTCTGAGGCTAAAAGGGTGGTCTGTGAAGTAGTTTCTATCACAAAGATTCCCGTGGTAATATGGTCTGTTTTTACCTCAAGTGATTTATAAACTTGTACATGAAATCACTCCTAAGTCAAGCCAATATCCAGCAATTGCATTTTGCAGTCTGAGTACGATTCTATCACAGTCACATCTGTGTGTCGAAAGGATATGCCCCAAATCATCGTGTTCTAGAAATGCAGTCTCTAATCCACATAAATTTGTCTCATTTTGAACCCTTAAGCAGAAAAAAATTAGTTTGAGGTTCTCTGTGGCTGTCCCCTGAGTCTTCCCCCTTGTAATCACAGGAGCATTCACGATCAACCCCTAGCAAAATGCTCAGGGGAATATTTATAATAAATCAGGGAATAGGTTTGCTTAGAAATAGTAACGAGGCTGTGAATCTCTGGGTGGCCTCTCTCTTTTGAAGTTGCTCCACTTGCCCAGTTACCTTACTGATGTTCAGTCAAATTCCTTTGTCACGACACACGAATCGTGGTAGGTTTCCTAAATAACCAGTCTTACTCATCCCAATTGGATACTAGTTCTCACTCAATTTAAGGTTTCTTTTTTTGCTTGGCATGCATTGCATAGATTTTTATAACACATAATAACTTCTGTCCCAAATAAGCACATCATCAATCATTATTTCCAGTCAAAGAGATTTTGGTACATCTTATGTGTCAGTGGAATCCTGCAATGAAAGCACTTCAACTTATCTGCCTGAGGAGAAGATTCTAACTCAACATGCCAAAACCATGGGCTGGAGGGAAAAAAAAGTTAAAAAATAAAGTAATTTAAATTAATAATGTAGGTTTGGCCTTTCCAGCTTTTCTCACAGGCTAAGAGATTGCTTGATAGTTTTGCCTCCCTTCTAAACATGTACAGTGGCCATACCATCGCTCAAGTTCACTGACTTCTGACTTCATTTAGCACATTCTAAGTCTGCTAAGCCCTTGAATTTTCTTCCACAAGGCTCTGAAAGGATTATTTGTACTGTATGTATGTTTTGGCAGAATACTAGGATCTAAATTTTTGTGTTACATCCTTGGTACATTTCTCACCATTAAAAGATAATTATAACTTCTACACTTATAAGACTATCTATGTGCCATTCAGTAGACCTGCTAAATAACTTATGGTTTTCAGAATGGTATTCAACTGTTTTAAAAGCTGAGTGCTGGTCAGCTAGCTTTACTATGTTAGTGTGATTTTTGTCACTCAGATGCCTATTATCTTTGCTGCATAAAAATAATTTTACTGTTTACTGTTAGATTTTTCAATTACAGCTTTTAAATTGACTATAAAAACACTGCTGGTATCACAAAATTATTTTGAAGAATGCAGATATACCACAACAGAGAATAATCACATCCCACACCTGCTCCACACCCAGGCTCCCACCACTCTTAGAAAGAGAATGCACAGAAATAGATTGCAACTCTTTCCCTCTCAAGGACCTCCTCATCCTGGTTCTTGAAAACTGCATCTGGGAAAGCAATTTTCTCTTGTTCTCTGCTTGCCACAAGAAAGCATATAAACCAGCTCAGCAGGTCCTGCTGCCTCACAGGAGGGTTCTTTAGCAGGACAGTTGAGTAGTGGAGACCTAGGAAGACTGGTCTAAATAAAGCTCCAAGCAACCTGGTCTGATCTCAGAGCTGGCCCTGCTCAAGAAGAAGAAAAAGATATCTCCCTCACCCTGAGTTAGTCCATTATTCTACACTTCAAAATGTGATAAAATTGTATCTCCTCCGTTACTGACTTTAGAGAAAAACAGCAATCATGACAATTCTCCTAAAAACACTCCTAGAAGCCCCATCTTCCTTGAGGTAGCCAGCCTTAATTCTCCTCCAGCCTCAGAATTGCAATCAGCTGTGGATATCAGCAATCTGGTTTATGTTAAGGACATGGGACTAAGATGTTTTTCACAGGTGTATCCCTTTTAAACAAGAACCATGGCCCTCTTCCTCTGACTACTGACCCATTATTATCATCATTCAGACTGCAAATGAGATGGCTATTACTCCCTTTAAATTTTTTTTGCATCTTGGTTTTAGAGTAGAAGCATGCCAGAAAGCAAGGTCTGAAACAGAACACAAGATTACAGAAAAGTGGTCTGAAAGTCCCTAAAGTATACTTGAAAACATATATATATTCCTTATGGTTTATATCAAGGCTATAAACTCATATATCATGGATACCAATGCAAATTCTGACTCTGCTGATCCCAGTTGGAAGTCAATGAGAAAGTCAGGTTTCCCTTGCCCAGGGAACATTAGCCTGATAATATGAACATGCCTTAAAACTTTTTCAGATATGATAAAATTAAACCTGCATTCCATATTTGCAAGATTAATCCCTAAGATCTAAACCATGCATTTATTTCTGGCCAGACAAAGTAATAAACTGGACCAGAATCTAAAATAAGATCTAGAGCTAATAACTCCCTCCTGCAAATTCATAAATATCTGTCCATATTTGAGCAGTTACACTGAACCTATTATGTATGCCATAACTTTAACTTGTCTACCCCTTTTGGTGAATCTGACTCTAAATAATCTGATTCATTTAGGTTCATGGCTGTCCTAAACAAAATGGACCCAGCTGCACACCGAAGTGTTGCAGAACAGAGGTCTTACACATTGGAATAGAGACACTTATATGAGAAAAACCACTCACAGATATTGCAGCATGAAATCAAGATTGTATTTTTCTTATGTACAGTTCAATGTCTCAAATTATAAGCTTTCAACATGATAAATCCTATAATTACAGATCCATAATTTTTCATTTAAATATGTTTTTGTATTGCATTTCTGCTTACAGAAAGGCATAATTTCCCATGTATATTCACTATGTCTCTGCCATCTAAGTATGTTTGCATGGGGTTTTCTGTTTTGTGCATGGAATTTAAATACCACAATGATGGGCAGATCAGTCAAAAGGGGAACTAAGATAGAATTGTAGCAAAATATTGTCCCACAAAAATCTCTTCAGCAAAGAACAACTTCCAGACCTTAGCTTCCCCAAAAAAAGCCAAGAATAATTCTCTCAAACACAGAAGATTGAAGTTAAAAAAGATAAGTCTAAATAGTGATTTCTTACATAAGACTCAAGTCTAGTGTACCTTATCAGGGTCAGTATTTCTATGTTCTGGAAGTGTGAAATATTTCCTGAGCATTATTTTTTATAGGTCTTTTGCTATAACCTATATATTTAAATTCTGTTAATTCAGCTCTATCCTCCCTTCTAATTCTTATTTTCATAATCTTAAAAGCTTGGTCTGGCTCAGCTTATAATTTTAAACTACTGTTGGAGCCTCATTTTGAGCCACTCTCTTAATTCTTAGATGAATTTTATAACCCCTAACATCATTATATGCACTGGTGAAAGCAGTGATTTACTGTGACCACTCTGCAAAGCAATAGTCTGTGATTCTTAAAATAATCATACCTTGATTGCCTGTATCTTCTTTTTCTGAGGTTTCTTCCAGAAATAATTTCCCTCCACTCCATGAAAGCTCCTCTGCTGAGTAATTACATATTTATTTGGCCTTTACCTGGCTGCCTCAGATAGGAGAAATAAGAGCTGGCCTTGCAAACTCTAACCTGTTGTATCAAAGCACCAGTTCCACCGATTCCATTTTCATTCTTCTAATTTTAGAGTAAATCAGAAATTCCACAAAGATGAGGTGGTACAAACTCTGCTGTAAGACAGGTCTTACAGAAAGGATTTCTTCAGTGTGAATGGAAATTATAGTTCCTCACTATTGATTTAGGGTATACTATTTAGAAGAGCCCATATCCTCCACTCTGACCCCATCATCCAAACCCACCTTTGAGAAGACTTCAGTATTTGGAAGAGTATTTGTTGAATATCTAAATCTAGTTTCTAAAAACCAAAAGTCATCAAGAGTTCCACACTTCCAGGAAAAGTTTTCATGTACAAAAATAAATGCATTGTACCACCTTAGCAGTTATTATTTTCAAATAGATGTGCTTGCCTTTTTATGGATGCTTCTTCATGTCTTTACACAATTAAAAAAGGCTATGGTTTCTTGTTTTGGATATCCAGTTACTTCAGAGCAGCACCAGTGTCTTTCCCTTAGACAAGTAGGGGGCAAGGACAAGTGGGTGCAGAGAGCAGAGACCAGCTGTTGCTGAAGTAGTCCTAGGAAGGTAGAAGGCTGTTAAAGCCTTAATGGGACACAATATAAATTTACAATGGCACTGGCAGCAGGGGGAGGAGAGGTAACCACAACTCCAAGCTCTCCCTTTTCCAGTCCCTAGTGAGAGAGATTCAAGAGGGATTTTTTGGTCCTGTTGCTGCCCAGGACCAAGACCACAGCCATGACAACCTGGCTGTCTATTTGTCTGCAAGCATGGTGGGTATGTGCACAGTCCAGCTCCCACTTATCTCCAGGGCTTGGTGACATTTAGTCAGTTTTCAGAGTTCCTCTTGAATTCACAGCTATGGATCTTAATTTTTTCCAGTAGGCTGTCCATCATTAAGAGCTCACTGGACATAACAGGCTACCAGTGTCACCCTCCTTCCACTGTGTAGTTCCATAATCAGATAAAGTTATATCTCAGTTTTATTTCCTGTACTCATTACAATCTTTTTTTTTTTTTTTTGTCATATGCTAGACACTTTACATTATTTCTGACTTCTCCTATTTTTGTCTCTTACACAATAGCTAAGACAGCTGCATAAGGCAGCACGAGTATTTTGTCACAGTAATATGGTGTTCCACTCTCAAAATCACTCCTTTGGAAAGCCCTGGGATTCTGGCAGACACCATAAATTACCGTTTGGTCACATCCACACCTCTAAAACAGTATTCACAAGCACTGCTCGTTTTGCTACTCAATAGTACTTTTTTTTTTTTTTTGCTTTTTTTTTTGCTTTTTTCTGATCTATTTGCACCTCACAATTCTAAAACCTCCCACTCTGCCCTATATCAAAAGTTTGACTCAGCACAGAGGTACCAGGATTCTTTAATCAAAGAACTGTCTCTGGTCCATCAGGCAGGTTGGCCAGCAAGGCTCATTCCACACTCTCTGAGGAAGAGAAGTACATCTGTAATCTCTGAGGGCAGCACACAAAACTTCAACAGGCTCCAAATGAAGGCATTTCTGGACCCATTCCTTCATAATTTTTGACAAGAATCATGCTCTCTTCAAACAGTACAGGACTTGGGTCAGCGATGCTCTAAGTCTGGTCTTCTACTGTCATCATGATATTTTCTGAAAAATTCTCTTTGCCCAGGATTCTTCTCCTGGGAAGATGAGAAGACTCAGAGTGTGTTTTGCTGCTTTGGAATGTGGTTGAAGATTGTTTGTCCAGCACGTGAATTATTTTTACTTGGTGACCAATCGCCATCCAGCTGTGTCAGACTCTCTGAGGAGGGTCACAAGTCTTCATTATCATTCTTGTTAAGCCTTTTAATGTATCCTTTCTCTATAGTTTAGTACAGTTTTAGTGTAGCATAATATAATATAATATAATATAATATAATATAATATAATATAATATAATATAATATATCAGCCTTCTGAGAACATGGAGTCAGATTCATCTCTTCCCTTGTCCTGGAGACCCTCACAAAGACCACATTCTACCAGACTGTGAATAAATACTGCTGGTGTCACCTAGTTCTACAGGGGTGACACTAATATTAGGGTTACCATGCTTATCCTGGCAGGAAGGCTTGTCCCTGTACCTCTTTATTCTGCCTTCTTTCTTCCCTGTGTCTTGACCACACCTTGTTGGCTGAGTCTTACAGCCAAAATGAACTGTTTCTCCATGATTATGTAATAAGTACCCCAGCATGGAGTACCCGAGATCCCCATGTTACCTTTGAGACCTTGGAGCCTTGCTATCTGACAACCCCCTGCCATGTGTCTGGGTCTCAATCAGCCTTTCCAGAGAGGCAGCAAAGACATTTGAAACATCAGAGTTTACCAGCATGAGGAGAAAAGAGCCCAGGGTGAAAAAGGGAAAAATGGCACCATGCACTTAATATAGGAAGACTATTTGTCCTCATGTGTCTGAGAATTCTCTGGAACTAGTAAGGAGTTTAAAAATCAGGTTTGCTGGGTCCTCAGATAATGGTTCTTGAAAGTACCCCAGCAAAAAAAAAAAAAAAAAAAAACAGAAAAAAAAAAAACCACAGAAAATAAAAAGAAGCCTTGTGCCTTGTGAACTTTAACCCTTACTTTGGCTCCAACATGCAAAGCAATTAAAAACCAAACAATAATTATATCCAAAGTGGTCTTTCTGTCCTTTGAGCAGGCCCCTTTTGTCTGCTCAGCAGGTACTTCTACCCTCACCCTCTGTAGCTCTCAGAGATTCTGGACAGTGCCAGAGACAGCCTTGAAGGTGGCTCACAAAGGTCTGGGGACTGTAAAGAATTATCTATAGATAGCCCAAGAGTAAGGAAATGGGACATCTGCCAGCAATTTTTGCCCTGACTCTTCCAGAAACCTGGCAGAAATCCCATTTCATCAATTTCAGCTCTGATCAATGTCATCTCACACAACTTTATATACTCACCTTCTTCAAGTATTCATTTAATATTTTCTCAACCACCATTTATGTTTCTCCCATGGCCAAACAGGATTTTGGCTCTTGAGTCAACAAATCTCATTTGTCTCTTTCACTTTTCCCCCTCTCTATGATTAACTTATCCTTGCTTGCAAAGTGATGCTGTTCCCTGTGCCACATGATTCTCTAAATTTCTGTGATCTTTGCTTTTCCACGATTCTCTGACCTCCAAATCTCTTATTGCTGCATAGTCCTGTTACCAACACCTCCCTAACTTCCCATTATTTGCACACAAACATACTTATCTTCATCACCTCCTGCAATGCTTCACCACTTTGCCCCAAAAAGGACTGGTGGTCCATAAAGAGTTGGAAATTTTTGTGTTATTGACCATAACACAGAATCTTAGCCTTCATCAAAGTACTGTCATTTATGAAAGCATTGCAAGAGCTCTCAAAAGACCATTAATGTCCATTTTTCCCCAAATGACAAGATTTTTATTTAGAAGTGTTTTATCTAGAGACTTCTTCCAGAGATGAATCATAACAGATCAATAGAAACATACTCCAGGAATAGAATAACTGAACTCCTTTGCATTTCAAAAGAATACAGAAAGCCATCTTTTCCTTCCAGCTGAAAAACAATATGAAATAATTTTTTAATCCCACAAAAATTAATGCCATAATATTTTTCATTTCATCTTCATTATGAGCTTGATGACATGTAAAAAAAAGTTTTTGTTGTCCAAATTTCAAAGCAGGGCTTTATAATGAGGGACTTGATCAACCTATGAGACAGACTTTGAAACCACAGAATTAAAGTGAAGAAAATGGATGAAACACAGTACATTAATAAAACAGCAGTCAATCAAATTGATGAATCATGGGCTATAAATTCTTCTTTCTTTTTTTTTCTTAAAAAATGTAGATTTCCTGGGGTTTGACCTTATTACACTTTTTTTTTTCAGAGATCCGGCAACATAAACATGAATTTAAGTGACTTGTGACTTGTGAAATGGTAAACTTTTCTGGACTGTAGCCTTAGATTTTATTTGCTTGTGAGTTCCTCATCCATGTTCTTCCAAGAAAAAAGAAAAAAACCAAAGAAATCAGTTAAACCAAGCAGCTTCAGGTGCAAAAGCTGTAAAAGAAAAGCAGGAATTGCATGGTAGCAGTAGTGGAATGCACTTATAAAGGATCAAGGTGTTGTGTCACTCACACTGACTACAGTTGCTTTGGGTAATAAAGGATTAATTTTCCCTCTCATTGAATGGGCACATTTCATAAAGTGCTCCTGGCCTTTCATTACCCCTTGAACATTGAAGACTATGAGGTGGAAAACACCTCATCATTCCCTTGTCTTGGAACAAGAAGAATGGAGTGCATGGGTAAGACTTTCTAGGGATCTGCTAGAGCAGCGAGTCAGGGTGAACAGAGCATCCAGAGGGACTATCTCAGGAGCAGAGCAGGGAAGGCAGTGTTGGTGCTTCCTTTCTCTCTATGAAAGGAAAATACGACTTTGCCCTTTTATGGGAAAAATCCCTTACTGTGTACACAGGTGCTGATCCAAAGCCATTGAAATAAACACAAATATTTACATGGTCTTCAGAGGACCCTGAATCAGACTTACAGCCATTTGCTCCAGCTGGCATGTGGAGGGGGAGGCAGAGTCAGGTTCCTTGCATTCCTCATGGTTCTTCTGTTGACCCTCACAGGTGAGGAGTTCCTGCACCACCAGCACCTGGGCTGGGGCCACTACCTCAGTAGTAAAAGTGGTCAGGGAACAACAAGGGTGTCAGATAGAGAAAGGGGGGCAGGGATGATGGAAAGCTTGTTCTCCAATTGTGCTGACTAAGGATTGTGCTTACTTCTCCCATCTGATCGCTACAAAATTATTTATAACTGTCCTTGTGGGAAAATACAGACGATAATAATGAATGCTATACAACAAAAAGCTGAATCACAATGTCCCAACCTCACATTTTCCAGCACTTGAGCTCAGCCATCTAGGAAGTGCCAGAAATGAGAATGCATTTTTACAAAAGAAAGTGCTCATATCTTTTAGGCAGCCAATGTTTGCCTGCCATTGGCTGCTGGAGTCATAGCTTTCATCTAAATTAAGAGTGGTCACAAATATTCTCATAAACTCAGTAGTCATCCAGCTGTGTGGTGTGAGCCGACAGCTGTGTGACACACAAGAGTCAGAATAGAACTGGCAGGTGAGCCAAGGAAGTTTTGGCTGTCTTTGGAAGGGAAGACTTCTGCAATGTTATTTAAGCTTCTCTGAAATCAACTCCACTGCAGTGACAAAAAAAAAAAAAAAAGCTATTTCATAAGTCTTATGATCCAGGAGGAAAACATCCCGTGAGATGGACTTTGCAACTTCAAATTCTAGGTCTGTTTGTTAGGTAAGAGTTAAATTCAATTGTGCAATCAGAAAATATAGCTTAAAACCTGATTCCCAAATTAAAGAGCCCCATTCTCCTGTTTGAAATTTCTCACAGTCTTTCCTAGGTGACTGCCTGCATTTGTTACCACCTCAGCTTTAATGTTCTATTTTTTGTCACCTGGGTTTCCTCCCATTTTGTTACATGATCACTTCTAAAACTGTTTCCAAACAGAGCTGTTAACCAATAACATGGTTTCCATTTATCATTTAAATAAGCAACATTTTGTTTAACATTAATAGATTGCCACATGTTTGTCCAGGGAGAAGGGACACAGAAGCTTTGGAAGTGAAGTTTGTTATTAAAAACCTTTCCCAGCTGATGATTACTAAACTATTTATAATTAGTCCCGTAGGACAATTGTAAGGTACTGATGAAGCAAGATCATCCTGTAGATTAGATGTGCTTTATCCTTGCCCACAGATCACTTTCTTGTGAACCCCATAATGCTTTTTTAACTCTATCCTTCCTAAAAGGTAATTTCAGATTGCAGCCTCAAATATCCAGGGTCATACAGTTCCAGCAAGATTAGCATCAGTGGTGATGCATCCAGACACATCCAGGGCTATGCTGGACTGAGAAAAAGAAGAGGGATAGGAGGAATGTTTGAGATGAGTGTGATTAACTGTGGTATCCAGAGGCATGAGGGAAAGAGAGGACATGAAAGCCCAGCTGTATCTGTAAAGAAAATAAGTGTTCAGACCCTGATGGAGCAGAAAAACTTCCTGGAAAATGGTACTTGGTGTCAGTTTATCATCACAATGTTTGGGATACAGATTTTTACCATTATTGCATTTATTTGATGTTTAGTTACAATTACAAGCCAAAATTAATAGCCCTACTTCTAAGCAATGTAGAGTCAGATCAAACAAACCATTCCACAATCCAGGAAAAGGTTGCCGATGGTGGTTCAGAAAGCTGGAAATCACAACAGAGAGATAGTGATATTAAATCAGAGCATGTGAGTTAGTCTTTCAGGCCCCTGCCAAGTCTGTAACCCTGTGGAAATCTCAAAGCACAAGATGTAGGTGTTATAAAATGTGCATATAGAATAAAAAGGCAATTGTAGGGCAAAAGGACAAAAAAAAATACATCCTCTCTTCTGTCTTTCAGGAACACCATATTCTGAACATCATAGATATCAGAATGCTGGTCAGAAAAAAAAAAAGAAAAGTATTTGTTATGCTTCAGAAAGATGCAGTACAGAGATCTCAGTCCAAGAGCACAAACCTGTCACCATGGAAAAGGGACTTAAGTTTTTTAACTCCACCTCATCCCACAGCCTATAAATTTTGGGACTGAGGTTCAAGGTGCCTATATATCTTTAGGTGTATCTGGGAAAGAGGGCAGGAGGCAGAAGCACTGATGCAAAGTTATCAAAAGTTATCAAAAGCTCTCCATGGAGGACTACTCAGTGCACTTTAGGGACTGGAGTTCAAAATTCTAAGTTATGCCAATGCTTCCTTTAACCTTTGCTGTGAAGAGCCTGTCCCTTCTACCTTCTCAGATAAAATAGGACAAGATTTGCTATCTTATTTCAAAGTGTTCTGATCAAGTATAACTGTTAATGAATACACAAAATTAAGTCAAGTTACTGACAGCAGTCTATTGTGAATAATAATATTTTCTCAAATTTATTACCTAGTTGTTGGTTTCCCACATTATTAAATAATATGATATAGGATTTTACCCTTGTTATACCTTTCTTGAAGTGTTCAGATTCAATCATTTAGGATCTAGGTTTCATTTTTGCAGACAAGAGCAATCACTTCTTTGTCCTGATGTTCATTGGCTGGATTCACTTGGAAAACCACCTTCTCAGGATTTCTTTTGCCCTCTGTTAGCAATACCTCTAACAGGAAATTTTGGGGTTGTTAAATGTGGAGGCAGAAAAATACAATTTGTCCTCCAAAGGACTCCAAAAGTGAAATGTACAGGAGCACATTATAAAACTTTGAAAATTATGTATAAAAATCAAACTAAAATGACACAGGGGCTCAAGGCCATCTTGGATGGGGTTTTGAGCAAGCAAGTTTTTTTGCTTGCTTGCTCCATGGCAAAGGGGGCTGGAGCCAGAGGATCTTTCAGCTCTCTTCCAATGCAAAATATTCTATGATTCTGTAAATAAATTCATGATAGCTGTCAACTCACTCAAATCCAGATAACTGCCAATCACTACAGGTTAGATTTTATTTTGTCTAAATTATAATTACAATTTGTAGTAAATCCCCAAGAAGCTCTGCAGGGGCTGTGCAGCTTTTGATCCCTGGTGTTCATGGCTGTTTACTTCTGCAAATGTCCACTGCAAGAGGCTTCGTGGTCCTTCACATTTTTCTGTCCAAGAGAGTTTTAAGATCAACTCTTCCGTGGACCATGAAGTAAGGAAGATTTCCAGTGTGGAAGCACATCTTCATCAGGGACATCTGTGATACCATCTTGTGGAAATACAGTTTAAGCCCTCTTTCATGCTCCATATTGTTTTGAAGAAGGGTAAACAGAAAGGCAACTAAAATATCATCCTCACACAGAACATTATCAGCTAGAGGTTAATTTAGGTGACACTGAATTTTTCCACATTTTAAAAATAATAATTCCATATGTTTTACTTTTTATGCCTGCTAAAAGGCAAAAAAAAAAAAAAAAAACCAACTAAAAAACAACCAAAGAATCCCCCAAATTTTTTTTTTACACAACTGATTAAATATTTAGTTATATGCAAAAGAAAGCAAATATGTGTTAAGATCTAATTTTCATCATTTTAACCAAATGAACAAAATCAAACTAAAGCAACCCCTGGCTGCTGCCATAGGACTTTTGATAACAGGTAACACCTAATCAGAGGCTTGAAGGAGCCCAGCTGAAACAGCCTAGATAGTCCTACTGTCACCTGTGAGTTTTTGGAGAAATCCTCCTGTGGCTGCCTGTACAATGCCAACCATAAATGTTATTCAGACTTGGAAAATTTTATGGGCAGCGGGAATAGTTGAACACTGGAATAGGCTGGGAATCCTATGGCGTTTCTGTCAACAAAGAATCACAGCAAGAACGCAGAACAGTATCTGTTATGAATGACATGTGTCTCAGCTGGGTCAGAAGAAACTACCTGGAAGGCCAACATATGGCTGTTTTTTCAGCCTATTTTCAATGACTTCTTTTTTTTAAAAAGGTTAGGGGGAATTTTTGCAAACTTCATGTTTGTGATGGATGTGACTATGTCTGCAATGTCACCTGCACCACCAGTCACACAGAAAGGTCAGGAAATAGGACTGGATTTCCCGTGGCAGGAGAATCCAGTCTCCTGAGATCACATGCTTTCCATCACATGATCTTTCTTTCATCAGCCTGTTGAAAATCATCACTAAACCACACAATATTCTTCTTCTACCCTTCCACTGCCCTTTTAGATGCTAACAATACAGAGGTGGCTCAGGCAGCTTTCTAGACTTCAGTGCAGAATGCAGGAGGAAGGAGTAACCTACCAACAGTAGTACTGAAAGGACAGTTTTCTAAGTTTCCACAGAAGAAGGATGCGTGACAGTCTGACCCCAAATGTGAAAGGAATTAGAATAATTTATCTCAAATGTATTATTTGGATTGTATGAATTTATGTCCATAGGTCAGTTTTACAGGTGCTCTTACTTTGAGAATAGTGCATCAAAACCACAGCTTTTCTTACAGACTTAGCTCACAAGCAGGAGTGGTTTAATGGATAAGGAAATTATATATAGATTTGGTTTTTTATTCGTTTATTGCTGATACACACTGAAGTACAATGCCATAGAACAATCCTATGAGGGAAGCTAGAGGAGGGAAGGGCTCACTAGGCTACAATTGTGGTTTAAAGATATAACTTGGGAAGGTGTGTTATTTCATCATTTTAGCTCAGCTGAGTTCTACAGAAATTTCTCTCCTAGTCTATAAATGAACAAGGAGTATTGACATTTCTGGAGGAATCTAGGACAGACTGAAAATGAAATAGAAAGGAATATTCGTGTTAGAGAATCCTTCACATTCCTAGGTGAGGTTAGCATTCCCCATTGAATTCTGCAGAACTTTTCCATAAGAAGACAATATAAAATGACTTAATGGGTACATAGAATGTTTGCCATATTAAAACAAGAGTAAAAATGGGCAGATATCCAAACCAAATTCTATGCTGATGTAAATCATCCTGAATCAACAAAACCTGATTAATAGCAAATTAGGAACCCACTCAAAATTCTCTCTCATTGGCTCAGAAAAAAAAAAAAATCAGTATTTATTTTTCTCTCTATAGACTGAGTTCATGTAAGTTGAAATTTTAAGGGCAACAGACAGAGTTGAAGCTGACATACTATTTATTTAATAGACAGGATGTGAGCAAATAAAGATTTTATAATTAGGTTTTTTTAATCACAGTAGATGAGATTCAGTGAGTTAAGTCTAGCTACGGGGTCCTAAAACATAGTATACATTTCACAACCTCCTTGCGTCATGCCATTGTTACATCTCTAAATCAAGTGGCACTTGGAAAAGATACTCCTTTGACATCATAAGAATATTTGATTCTTGAAAATGTTCCTGAGCCTATAGGAGAAATAAAATGAAAAAGCAGCAGCAACAATACCCTGGTGAATTCACTGGGACAACTGAGAAACTAAGCAATGAATTCAAATGAAACTAAGCAATGAATTCAAAACTAAAAGACCAAAAGGGGAACAGGTCCTGTACCCAAACTCATGGGACTAATCCATCCTAACAGTCCAGGAGTTGCCAAGGAAAGCAAAAAATGAAGATGAGGTGCTGGCAATGGGTAGAGAATGATTTTGAAAGCACGAATACCAGAGTATTAGATGAAAGAAAATTTAAAGGCAGTGGGAGTAAAGTATTGGACACAAAGGGAAAAAAAATGGGCTGGGGAAGAAAGGCACAGCAAAAACCATCTGCAAGCAGCACTAGTGATGGGGAGAAAAGAAGCAGGAGACACACACCCAGGTGCACCATTGCCAAGCAGCCCAAAACAAAACCCAGCATCATTCGTGTGGGGATTTTTCCTCGCACTCACTCTTTAGATCAAAAGGAGAGCAGCAACGCAATCTGCTCTTTGCAAAGAGTACTTTCAGCCAAGACAAGGAGAGTGCGTACACTGGAACATCTGTTCCAAGAAGCCACTTGAAAAATAATCTTATAATAGCATGGGGAAAACATCTGTGCAGCATGCACCAGACCACCAGTAGTGCAGCAGTAGAGGAGTAGAAGGGGGAAGGAAGACAGGAAGGAGTGAGGGAGACAAAGTAGAACAGGATTAGGTCAGGGGCAAGTACCCCAGTGAGGGGCATGACCCACATGTGAAGAAACTGCTCGTTTGGTGTCTTTTCTCTTCTAATCCTCAGCAAGAGGCAGACAGATTTCTCACCCACTGAGCTGTGTTTATTGGCAGATATTACTCAACATGTGCAGCTTTGAAAAATCCCAAACTACAATCAAAGTGTTTCAGAGGCTGCATGAAAAGCTCCCTGTCCTTGGCCTCTCATGTAACCCCCACCCCTTCTTACTCAACTTGCTCTATCTCTGCTGATAGTAAAATAAATGTGCTCGATAAACAGCCACTGCTAGCTCAGGTGAGGAGAACTAGGAAGCCAGACCACTTTTACACCTTTGGTGTATTTGACTTATTGTGACCTCCGTAAAAGAGAGGTCCACTTGTTTTGTTTTCACCTTCAGTCTCAAAGCAAACAAATTCTGCAGAAAAAAACACTGTAGCCATCACACAAACATGCACACACATGTGCAGTGTGCATTGAGTTCTTGGCTTCTCCCTTCCTCTGTTTTATTTCAAGAGAACAGAACCCTTAGAGCTGCCCCACACAAACTCCTGTAGCATGGCAACAGTCAGGACATTTCCCCTGAATACTGACACCTCTTGTAGGAGATTTATAAGGAAAACAGTGCCAGATTGACTGATCCAATGTTTAACTCCAGGTTCTCTAAACAAGGAGAGCCTTCCCAGACATGTGTCTTCTTGACAATCAGAAAAAGAAAGAATCAACAAGCCTTAAGCATGAAACCTCCATACAAACATTTAGGTGTGATTGACCAGGTACATAAAATTGAACTGGGTGCTACTGGAAGCTGGAGTACTCCTTGTGTACACACAGGTAGCTGTAGCCTTCACTTTCAGCACAGACAGGAGAAAAAGGCCAGTCTCCCTATCCCCCACATAATCAGACTTCACTGTGGGAAAATGATAGGGCAATGAGGATGTTTGAGTTATTTTAGAAGCTAGTTCTTAAGCTTAAATTCTTAAGCTGAATTAACCAAATGCAACTACTAACTAGGTAACTTTTTCCCACACCAGAAGTGGGCAGGAAAATTTGTAGCAAAGGACATAATAGGACATAACAAAGGATCAGATGGACGTGTCCACTGAGGTATGCAAGATGAGATATTGGGTGATTAGATTGCTACATTGAACATATCCATGGTCAAAACTGTACACAGTTACAGCTGGTAAAGTGTACCATGCAAAGATCTTCTTTATATCAGTCTTAGTGCTGCTCTGGATGCTCATCACCTCTATACCATGGCTACAAAAGGCAATAAGAAAAGACACCAAAGAAATAGAAAAGACATGCTGGGAAATTAGAAAGAGGAGCTGGTAGCATGATGGAAAGGAAGGCACAGCCTTCCTGCAGATTACTGACCAATAAATGTCTTAAGAAGTAGGCAAAATGTGAGGAAACACTGAGGATCAACTTTTTTCTGTTTCATTCACAGAGAATCAACCTTCTATTCATGTCCCACTGCTATGTTACTGGTACAAGTCTTTCTTATTTCTAGTAATGCTCTGAGAGCTTTGTTTCTGTTGGAAGATATTTATTTATTCTTTTCAAATTTCAGAAATGTAAAATGGAAGAAAATTATTCTCTTTTCAACACTCAAATTGGCTCTCAAAATGGTTTTATCAGTTTAGCTTCTGCATGCCAATGCAAACTAATGCATGTATCATAGGCTTACACAACAATAAGAGGAATAACCCCAAAGAAAGCTGCCCTGGTTTGCTTATATTGACATAAAAATACATTAGGTCAATCTAATTCTATTTGGAGTGTATGAATTGCTACAGAAACCAGCTGATTAAAATCATAATCAAACAATGTTGATTAAAAGCAGTTTCACTTCAGTCTTTTCTTTTGTGGACCACAAATCCTGTGAACTGAGGTCATTTCCAGATCAGAGATGTGGGAGGGGGAGCCAGAGGAAATGAAACTGAATATATGGGCAGAAGCACACAATAAGGGCATTGTAGGTAAAGATGAGCAGCTTGAATTTGACATGGCAAGTGACAGGAAATCAATGGAGTGCTAATGTGTGGGAGGAAATGAGTATGACTTTAGCAGAAACATTTAGGACAGATGTGAGGGAGAGAGCAGAGGAACCATGTGGCCAGACAGGAGAAGATTACAGTAACCAAAGCAAAAAACATCTGAGACACTGACAGCAACCTATTTTGGGAGTTTCCTCTCTTCTCACTCAGAGACAAAAGTTAGGTGAACTGTTAGGTGTTATATGAGCTCTAGGCCTCCAACAGCTCCAGAGCTAATTTATTCTTGCAATGTATTGTAATTGTGCCATGAGTTCCAAACAGAGAACATCATGCAAGGCTATACCTCCTCTGTTCCCTAATCTCATTTATCTGCATGGTTCTCAACTGGAATATCATCCAAGACAACAATATTTTGAACACCCTACCCTCATTTAATTAGTAGAAGTATCAGAAATCCCATTATTCAATCCCTTGGCTGGGAAGCACTTGCTCAGAGCGAGCCACACGATATATTTCACCAGCATTACTGTTATGAGCGTATTTCTCTCACTCTGAAAAAGCCTTCCATTAACCTAATGACCAATATTCCATGAACTCTGCATTTGGCAATCTCCCTGCACAATACCTCTAATGCAGCCTGAGCTCTGGCATGCTAGGCATGATCACTTGCAGGAGGAAACAAACATTTCTCCACCTTCTTTGTATGCTAAAAGAATTCTTAGAAAAATGGGGATCCAGAACAAGATCCTTCAAATCTTGATAGAGGTGTCTCATTTTCAGAATAGTCTTGGGTGAGATGCCTCATTCACTGAAAGTCTGCACGGTGTTCTTTAAATTGGCATCTCTTATGTAAAAGGTGAAACTGCTCCCTTTCTGAGGGCAGCATCTTCTTCCATAGCCCCCTCAGACCGATGTGCCACAATACCACATTGTAAGGGTGTAACCACTTACTTGTGTAACACATTTAACACAAAACAGAGCAAAGAAACATGGAAAGGTAAAGCCACCAGTGGCACACAGCTTTGTTCCACAGGCAGCAGCAAGTCTCCCTGATTGCATGGCAAATTTTGCTTGTTCAGGGCTGCTTTCCTCAAAATTTATCAATACTTTGCCCCAACAAGCAGGGTAAGTGATTTGCCTGCTGGCATATATTTAGAATTGTCTCACCTAAACATGAAATGTATTGTAATGTTCAGCAAACAATGTCTTTGCATAACTTAAGAACTCCTTTACTGCTTTTTTTTCTCCAACCAGAAAAAATATGGCTTTTATCTCTAAAGATATGGGGCATATCAACTAAATTTATGTATTACTGGGGATTTTGTCTCTTGAAATTGAGTCAGAGAACAGAAGTTGAGCAGAATGTTTTTACCATCAGCTTACTGTAACATACATAAAATTGCCACTGGAAAAATAAAACTTGGTTGATTAACAGAGAGAAAAAAATATGCTTTAACTCCAGTAAATCTATCAAACTTTCGTCCCATACATACCTTTTATTTTTTGAGAAATTAAGGCAGAGGGGATTGAAAAATATGCAGTTCTGAAGTATGCAGTAACATACTAAAGAAAATTTTAAAGATTCACTCAGCCAATCATAATTTCATTTTTTTTAACCTTTTCAGCCTACTAATGTTTTATTAATGGATTAAAGAGGTATAAATTTTCACAGACATACAACATCTGACTGTAAAAACAGACTGAGTATAAAAGAGAATATAGCTTTTCACTCCTCCACTATGATCACAAAAGCCTGGACCACCTTATGATTTTTTGGAACCACTCTAAATAATCTCCTAAGTATCAGGAGAGACTACTCATCTAGAGGAGCTGAAGATGGTAGATTCAGGGCACTGTAGTTCATTAGGTGGCAATTATCTTTAAATAAACTTAAACTCCAGGTTCATTTGGGCTGAGGAAGATGGATAACAGGTTGCAAGGCTGTGGTCACAACCCAGACCCCTGGCAGATACCACTGACTTTGCCTGATTGTGAAAAAGATTAGGCTAATAAAATCTGTAGGCATATGTAAGAGTAGACTCTGACCCCAGGGGACTGGTGATGAGTTTCTTTCTTCTGAGACTCTCAAATGAAAAAAACACCTTTTATCAGTTTTGGGGGGCTGAGAAGTCAGATTTAAATATCTGGTTGTGAATACCATAAGACTTGTTTCTCACTTAAGGAGTGTAGACATTAGGATGCTAATGGTAGTAAGGGAGGTACCAGTGCTAATGAGCACACATACAGTGTGTAGGGACAACAGCCTAAAAGTCCCTTTGGTTATGGTGAAAATAGTGAAGAGAGAAATAAAATTAGTTTCTATCAGAAGAAAGAGTTTTTCTGATCCTGTAAAAGGAGTATATGTTGCTAGAATAATAACTTCCAGTGGGCAACACTGTGTAGAGATTTTCTCTGAATGGCAATAGGTCCCTGTGTTGTCATGGAGTGACCAAAATGGTCGATACAGTTGGATCAGCAGTTCTCAGAAGATACAATTTTTACTCCAGTAGGTAAATACCAAAGGCTTCCTGATGTTCCTGATGATTTTGTGTCATCACAGGAACTCAACACTGAGTTATTCTTACAAACATACATCTGAACCTCTTCAGGACCAGCACAGCTACAGCCCCACAAGCAAATAAAACATCCCAGGATCCCTTTTCTGTCCTTTAGAAGGAATGGCATGCTCTTGAGAGAAACCTTGTGCCCTCATAGCCATGAGCTACCCCAGACCAGGTGGTTTTATTCATATTGTTTTCTACAAACACCCCCTGGCCCTTACTATAACCTCAGCCACAAGTGAGCACTACTTTGGAGGATATAGGCTGTCCTGCAAACTGTGCAAAGGTGTGTGCTATCAGCCAGACACTGGATTGCAAGGGAATGGTAGCCAAATTCTACATCATGGCCCTTTACAGTATACTTCCACAGATGGAGCCTGTGGGACCACTAAGTCACGAAAGTTAAAAAGCAAGGAAGAAACAAGAGACATTTATTTGAAGACTTTGGATTAAATTATCTTCCTTGAACTCCCTATGCACTGTATTGCACCAAAGGAAAACTACTCAGACATTAATGAGAAAAAAAGGCCTTCCAAACACGGAGTCCTTGCCCTCTGTACTGCCCTGCTGGTGTCGGAATAAACCCTCAGAGGTTCCCAATTAAGTTCAAGAGATGATACTGAAGATCTTTTCTTTTATCTGAGCAAGTGAAAGACATGGAGTTAGCGGAATCTCCAGAATAAAGAATGCTTTCTGAAAGCAATTACCTTCCTGACAATAAGGATTCTTCCTGACACATGGCCTCAACACATGTGATGGGAAGTGCAAGCAAGAAGACCTTGTCACAAAAGAGTCATGCGGGATAGGGGACTAAACTGTTCTGAGGCAGAGAACTAAAAGGCTATTGGAAGCCACATGGCTTAACTCAAACTGAAAATCTCCTCTTTTCCCTGTTTGCCAAGAGGAAAGTTCTTGGCAACAAAAAAAGTCTAGGAAAACAAAGAAAATTGCTAAGTAACCAATGAACAAACTAACAAGCAAAATGACAGAAAAATGATCACAAGGCCAAAAGCATTGCAGCCTGTGATGAGAGCAGAGCTACATCTGAAGCCAAAGGCAGTTGAAGCAAACCAAGAAAGAAGAAGCTCACACCACTCTTCACAATCTCAGTGCAGAGCACAAATAGAAATAGGGCACGTGTATGCTGTTGAGGCAATCCAAGGGCAGATAGTAATCTGGTTTGAGAGCAGAAGGCACTTTATCATCCCCCAGTAGATACACACATGGACCAATGCTGAATGGAGCAAGATGGTGTTTTAATATAATATAAAAAGACTGAGTTCTCCCTGTCAGTGTAAAACACAATGCAACCTTAAATATGGCCTCACAGTGGCTCCACCATAATTGCTTGTTCCCTGCTGTGTTCCCCGTACAGCAGACCTAGTACTGACATCTGGTACTAATTTAGGGTTCATCTGTTCTACAAAAACAAATATATTGTGGGGCCTCCTTGCAGCAGGCTTGCCCCTCAACTTGGTTAAACCACGTTCCATCTTGTAAAGTAGATGTGACATAACTGTTTGCATTTTGGCCCTGAACCACGCTACAGATGTTGCAATGTTCAAGAGCCTGAAGTGGCTTAAACTGCAACGCTTGGGATCTTCTAGGAAGCAGCAGCAATTCCAGCTCCTTTAAGACAGTGGCATTAACCCTTTCCCTCCACTCCATAAGAATACTTCCATGTTGTTAAATATACTGATCTGCACAAATCTGACATGAGGCACTTTAATTTTGACCATGTTTTAAGATGCTCAGGTCAGAAAATATTGTGGGAAGTTTGTTTGACCCTGCACATAAACACATTTGCCATTTATGTGTGAAAGGCTGTACACCGCACTCTCAGGGAGACAAATTTATTTGGACTTAAACTCAAAAGAAATTAGTTTTGAGGCTAAATGAAGGGTTGTGTGAGATACATGAAACTTCATGGAAAGTACCTGAGAGGCACCCACCTGTCTTAGCAGAGGATTTATCTCAAATGCCTTTCTGAGTACTTGAATGTTAATTAACATTTCATTTTTGAACATTCCAGTGTGTACATCCCCACTTACTGCTCCAGGGACTGCATGCTGACAAGGCTGCTCCAGTTCCAGTTATTGCAGAAACTTCTCACGCTCCACATGCTGTTCATTCTCATGTGGCATTCTCTTTCACTTTTTTCGCTCCAGCTACTGTTTCTCTTGCCAACAAAGATTAGCATAACCTTCAAGAAAATCTGGCAGAAGGTCACGGTCATTTCAGGGAGAAGTAAACAGAGTGAGAAAAGCATAGAACGGAATTACTAGAAGAGTGTAAGAACTCTTTGCCCACTATGTAGAGGCCATGCTGTCAAGCAAAAAAATATTGGTATTTAAATCAGTTAAAACTTACGTAAACTCTGCTAGATAGCTGAGAAGTTGCATGGCTCTGGAATTCAGGACTGCATTAGACCTTAAAAATATTCAAAACCTACAGTCTATTACTCAGTACAGATTGTTTTTCTATTAGTCGGGGTGTGAGCAGCAGAAGAAATAATTTGCAAATATTTGGAATGTTTCTATTTGTCATTTTTAAATCAATACATATATCTTGCTATTCTCCATAGGGTTTTTCTCTCCCTCTTATGTAACTGGTAAAGCAGATTTTTATTTTTCCTCTAAGAAAAAGAGGAGTTGATCATATCAGTCCAGGACTTTTTCCAAAAAACCTGGAGGCAGTGAGGTTTCCATACACCAGGGCCAAAATACAGATGTTTGGCCTAAAATTGGTTTTATTATTTTTATTTTGGATTTTGGAAAAACAAGCACGCAAGTCTCCGCAAAAGAACACAAGTCCCCACAAAATAACACAAGTACATGTGTTCTCTCTATTACTCTGGAAGAAAATGTAGCAACCAAAAGTAACAAAATGAGCAGGCCTGCTTTCTCTAAGCAGTGCTTTCAGACATGGAAAAACCAAGCAGGCAGAAAACAAGTGTAATGAAGGGACTCTGACCCCACAAGAATGCCCATTTTTCCCAAATGAACCAAACAGTCTAATAAAGGATATTACCTTCCCTATAAATCTTGCTTTTCAGAAAATAAAGGCATAATGATTTCAAAATGCTCCCACAGCAAGGAGTAGAACCAAGGCATAGAGCAGCCACGGCGACAAACAGGCAGAGACCAAAGGCAGAGTTCAAGCAGTAGCTCATCGTGAGAGGAAAGGGCTGGATATCTGGCCCTGTAAAACCCTCCTGTTTGGAAGTGTCATGAACAATTACAGGTATGCATTGCTGGTTTTCACACATACTGCCTGAGGTGTGTGCTCTTCCTCTGCTGTTTGAACTTGGCTGACAATTCTTGACACATGATGGGATTGACTTGAACAATGAATAAAAGCTAGCTGAAACAGACACCATGAAATATAAATAGAGGAGTTAGCAGCAGAGTTTCCATCAGAATTTGCAGAACAGTGTTTATAAGTTTTGCTGTATACATGTGGTTTTGCTATAGCAACAAAGATGAATAGTCATCATTTTCTGTGACCAACACCAAATCTAGTATTATCTGTATCCTTCCTTGTGAGTAGAAATGATTTCGCCTCTACATGAGGTTCACTCTGGTAGCCAAAATGGGGAAGGAATTTGTGATACTGAAGTTCATATACTGTGCACATGTGGGATTCCCCAGTGGCTCAGCTCAGGCAGTATCACAGCGATCTTCCAGTTTCCCAATGACAAGTAACTGAGTCAAAGTGAGAAACTACAAATGTTAGTCAGTTTTCACTCTACATTTTGAGAGTCTCTAGAGTCTCTTGCTCCCAGCTGGAAGTATCAAATAACTACCTGATAGTGTGTGAGGCATCAGAAAATAACAGCTTGCAAGAACTAATCTATTAGTTTAGCAGAGGGAAATTCAGAGAGCTGATGTTAGGCTCAAACTAGAGTACACAAAACTGCCCCAGAAATATCTTGGGCATGTGCCTAAGATGTATTCCACAACAGGATGATTTCTCCCATCCAACAGGAAGCACTAAAGGCAATTAAAGAGCTTTGAAGACATTATTTATTTATTTCAGGTGATTTTCAGCCACTAAAAGCATTAATCAACCAGGCAGCTGAGAGAAGGACAAAAAAGCTACCCCAGCTGATACTTTAAAAACCTTAAACTTCTTTTTTTTTTTAGGCAAAATTAAAAATCAGGCAGAAGACAATGGAGTTCAATAGCAGGGGTGGTAGGTGAAGTAAGAGAAGATTTTGGTTCAATAAAACAGCAGGGTAACCTCTACAGAAATAAAAAATTGCATGGTATTATGGCTTTAATTTCAGCAAAATAGGTACCAGGGCTCTGGTTGACAGATGAAGTAGTCAGGAGGACTTAATCTACTCAAACTACATGAAAGGAGAGAATCATGATGACAGAACAAGACATACATATCCAAGCACATAGGCCAAATAAAACCATCATTTTTTTTATGACAAAACAAAAAGCAAGTAAGTATGCTGAGAGGTAATATGAGTACTATAGTGTGGGGCCTGGAGAGTCAATAAGGGTAGTTGGAAATGGTCATGTAGGAGAAAAGAAATTATGTGATTAATAATAGAGAAACCTAATGGGGTAAGTCCAGTGGACTTTGGAGGATTGTATTTCATGTCTAATGTGTTCCATAAAAGCTACAGTGGAAAATCAGATAAGGTGGTGGTGATATTTTGCATCCAATGTCCTGCTATATGATTAGAAAGTCATAGATGACTGAGTGGGCTCCACAGTTTTTGTGGTTAAAGTACTAATTAGCTAAACAAACAAAATCAAACTAGAAGGTCTTGTCAGCAGCTTACCACAATTCACAAAAGCAGAGGAACTTCCCCTCAAAAATTCTGGTTGTTAAGAGCAGAAAGAAAAATTCTGTTACCTAAAGTGACTTTCATCCTGCAGATCATTTTCTCAGTCTACACAGCCAGTGTAGACTTCAGAAATTTCTAGAAGTAATGGATTTTTTTCTTAACACAGAAATCCTGCATGGGATATCAAGTAACTCAGTAATGTCCATTATCAATTACTCACCATAATGGACCTCATTATGATAAATAAGGAACAGTTAATGACTTTTACAAAAATTGAAAAATTGAAAAATTGCCCAATGAAATGAGGTTTGATTTATTTAATGCAAACAGGATATGTCACCGACCTGAAATATCTCTTGTTGGATCTTTTAAAACCTGCAGGTTTTTGAAACTGAGAGGAACAGTTGAGTTTAGAGTTGGGAAAATCCATTTAAATGAAGAAGTGTTAAAACAACTGGGAATTTTTCAGGAGCATCTTGCTGGATGCCCAAGAAGCCAAGATTCCTCAGATTCAAAAAATATACACTTGAGTGAAGAAGATCCTCTTGGTGAAAGCAAGCACATAAATTTTGTATTTACACTTATATACATACACAAGCATATAGTACATGTATGTGCATGTATACATGGAGAGGGAATTAAATATAACAGTGAAATTACTATAAAATAGAAATAGAACTAAGTGGGTAATGAGGTTAGTAATTCAAATGAATGAGTTTTACTGAATCAACAAATTTTTAATGATAAGGCAATTAGAATGATTCCAGAAGCAATAAACTCAGTGAATTAATTATAAGTTATTAGCTAGGTTCAGACAGTGGGGTGGTGAAGTGGGATCAAGGAAAAGCAGGAATGTCCAGTACGCATTTCAGTGGAATTTGGAAGGAAACAAGCTCTGTAGCTAATTCTGAATGTCTTACTGATGGATCAGATAATTAGCCATGCATAACAAAAGAGGATATGAGGTAGTCTCTGTGACAAATAAACATTAACAAACTCAGATATCTTAGGTTCAAGAGTCTTACATCAACTAGCTGAGGAAACCTCTATATCATTAGTATAATTTTCTGGCAAATATTAAAGGACAATTTATTACAAAAATTAAAGACTGGAAAACTGACAGCATTGTCACTGAAAGAATCTTGTCATTAATCTTCATTATTCTGAACAAAAAAATGAAATTTACTAAAGCAAAATACTGACAATTTTAAAGGTTATCTCAGATGCAAAATGTGAACTGCAGACATCTGAAGAGTGAAACTATTAAAAGTATTAATAATAAAATTATTAAAAGTATTAATAACTTGGACTTAGAAGAAAAAAAAACAAATGAAAAATAAAATCACCACAAAGAATCTCATTGATTGTTATAAAGATAAGAAAAATAGACATATAACTCTTACGAAGGTGCTGATGAAAATAGCTTCATTAAAATAAATATATGAAATTCACATCTTAGTATTATATAGTAGTCAAAGACAGTTTGAATTTGAAACAATAAACTGAGACTCAGAATGAAGTACCAACTCCAATAATTACATAATAAAAGCATAGGTATTTTTCATTAGCCAATCCAATAAGATGTTCTCTTTCTTTCCACTCTTGCCTCTTGGAAAATATAAGGGTAAGTTTCAATAACCTAATAATCAATAATCTTATAATTCAACATCCACCTGGAAAAGCAGATAAAAATTGATAGTAAAACAGATCAACCAATAGGCTTGTGGACAGACAAAGTAACATGTATGAATCTAAATCAGGGTTCTGTTGTGGCATTTAAAGCAAATACCCCATTTATTCTTGCTTACCAGGTATCAGTTCCAATTGTGAAGCCAACCTAGCAGTACTGAACTGCTGCTGATGAGGTGACTGCTTTACTGTGAAGTCTTCCAGGTTGTACCAAAGAAACATACAATAGCACAATCCCCTGGTACTGTTGATATCTAAAACCCTGGATCAATTCTCATACAATATAAAATGACAAAATTTGTCCATGCCTTTATGTGGCTATTGTACACTAGCTCTCATGACTGTGCAACTGGACTTCTTCATCTATCCAACTTTTCTGCTGCCTCAACATCCCATCTTTTTCACCTGACCTTGATATTTTTGTCCCTGTACTCTTTTCATTATCCTCTCTTTTCTCCTATCACATTTTAAAATGTTGTTTTCCCTAGTGCCAAGGGGAAGTTCCTCAGAGGAACCTTCAAGATGTCCTCTAAGCCTCCAAAGACACAACACCTGTCAGCCTGCACTGGGAGAGGTGCAAGCATTCCTCCCACAGCAGGATTCCCCAGTGGAATCATCATGGCTGGTTGTACAACAGCTACTGGATCTGAGAGAACTGTGATTCCTTAACAACAGCAAGGGCTGGAGAAATTGTGTAAACAGTAGCCTGTATGACACTTTTGGTCTTCTTCCAAAATCCTGCTCCCTTGGCCAGTAGGTGTTGGCCAGCTGCAGGAGACACCAGAATCAGCTGAATCCTGATACGTAATCAAATCACAGAACATTAAGGTGTTGGAATAAACCTTAAAGATCCTCTAGTCCCAAACCCTGCTGCCATGGGCAGGAATATCTCCCACTAGACCAGGCTGTCAAGGCCCCATCCAAGCTGGCCTGGAACAGTGCCAGGGTTGGGGGCAGCCACAACATGGCCCTGGGCAACCTGTTCCAGTGCCTAATCATCCTCATGGTAAAGAATTTCTTCCAAATCTCTAACTTAAATTTCCCCTCTTTCAGTTTGTACCCATTACTCCTTGTCCTATCGCTACAGTTCTTAGCAAAGAGTCCCTCTCTGACTTCCCAGCAGTCCCACTTAAGACACCAGAATGTTGCTGTGAGGCCTCCATGCAACCCTCTCTTCTCCAATCTGAACAGGCCCAATTTCCTTAGCTTGTCTTAGAGGAAAACTGCTCCAGTCCCCTTATGAACTTGATGGTCCTCCTGTGGAATTGCTCCAACAGTTCCATGTCCTTCTTTGATTGAGAAGACCTGAACAGTGCCCAGTACTCCAGGTGGGATCTCACTCTGTCCTCAGTGCTCAGAAGCACCCCTTCTGCTTACAAACTGGCCCAGGGAAGTAAGGCATGTCAGCAGGATTTACACAGTAGGGCATCTGCTGGGGCCTTTCCAGTCCTCTCAACAATCGTGGTGTGTAAGAACTGCTACACTGGCATTTTGAGGGTTTTAGTCCTCAGTGGACCAAGCTATCTTACTAAGGAATATCTGGATGGTGGTCATATTTTCTACCCTTTTCTATTTCCTATTCATTCCCAGCCCCCCAAGTCTCTGTCCTGCTTCATCATCTGGCAACTTGTGGGTCATGTTTGCCCTCTCAGGGAATAAAATTTGTTGTTTGAACACTTTTGCTGACACATTTCTGTTCAGCTGCAGGTGTTGCTTCCACTCAGATTTTTGGCTGTCACTTAAAGCTACATGCCTGGTCCATGGGCTGTTGAACAGTGGTCCCTTTCTGACTTTGCAGGGGAATAGGCATGCAGAGAGCTTGGCTCCTGAATGCTCTGTGAGTGGGAGGATGGAGCTGGTTGCTGGGACTGAGGAGGTCCAGCTGTGAGGACCTTTAAGGCAGGGGATGCAAGCTATGGGGTGTTAATGGCCCATCATTAGACTGGAAGGGTGTAGCTGCTCTAGGAATAGGTGCTTCAGCCAAAAGCATAAACACAAAGCATAAACACAAAAACATAAAAGATGGATTAATCATTTCACTTAAGTAGCAAAAAAAAAAAAAAAAAAAAAAAAAGGAAGCAGAAGGAGAGAAACTCTTGTCCCAATAGGGGTAAAATGCTTCCTGTTTGAAGGTACCTTTCTGACTCAAGTTGAATAATCAGATGGGTCAGCACAGGTGTCCTAGACAAAGTCATGCAAAACCAATACTGGCTTTATCCAGCTTCCCTTCCCTCACACCCCTTTATTCCTTGCAATCTGCCAGTGAAAAGAAGAGCAAGCAATGCCCCTCCCCTCCTCTCTTGTCTTGCTTTCTGACATTTTTAATCCACCTTGTCTAAGAGCCAAAATATCTAGCATTTATCCTATCATTCATTAACAACTTTGCCTCATCAGCGGAGCAAAGAAAAAAGTGTTTAGCATTCAAAAACACAGTTAAAAGTACCATTGTAGTATACTCATAGAGCTCTACTTGAAAAAGAACAAATGTCTTCAATTTTGGAGCAGTTTTAAAGTATTTGACTTTTCAACTATAACACTCTTGCAGTATTTGTAATGTAATTTCCTGAAATTTATCTTGTAAACTGGAAGTCTGATCTGAAGTAGTCTATTGGTCCTCATCTGAATCACAACTTTTAGAATCACAACACAGTCATTTACAACCTGAGGTAATGCAATAAACAGCAGGAGAAGAAACTGAGAAAGTGAGAGTTGGAAATGACCTTTAAAAATCATCTAGTTCATTCCCTCTAGGGACATCTTTCACTATCAATTTGCTCAAAGCCTCGTTCAACCTGACCTTCAACACTTGCAGTGATGGGCCACCCACAACTCCTCTGGGCAACCTGTTCCAGAGTCTCATTACTGTAATGGTAAAAAATTCCTTATGTGCAAGTTAAACCTATCACTTTAAAACCACTGCCCCTTGTACTGCTTCTAAGACCTTGGTAAAAAGTCTGATTTGCTGAAGCAAATTGCTTAAAGCTACATTCGCTAGGGAGGTTCAGCCTTAGGCTCCACTCTTTCTTTCTCCACTCAACCTTCTCCATGACATTTTGGGAGCAAAAGCAAGATTATGGTGAGTACAGATAGGCAGTGGATATAATTACAGCAGGTGAGGGAGGAAAATGCAGATACCTAAACTAGCTAGCTAAGCCAGGATCAGGAGCAGTGCAGGTCAGCACTATGTGAATGCAAGAACAACTGTACTTATCTGTGCAAGGCAGACACAGCCAGTCATTGCAAGCCAGCATGGAAATCAGTAAAATTTTGTATCGTGTGAATGTTCTTCATGCAGTGTCCTGAAAACAATGAAAACATTTCCTCAATGAGACTGAAGATGTTTCAAACAGTATAAATTGCCCATCCACTCTCTGAGCAACCTAAGCATGCCTTAGACACAGGGAATATTCATAAAATGTGTGTGAAAATTTCTTAACAAAACTCTGTGCGTAAACTAAGACTATTCAAATAATTATAAGTTATCCAAAACTGAACAAATTTTCAAGAGCAAGTAAATGATCTATCCCTAAAACTCAAACCATCCTTCTCTCACAAAGCAATTCCTTGCTCCAAAGACTATACTCATGATCATCATTGCCATGGCAACAAGTGTAAGATGATGTATAAAACTTATCATCCATGAAACTAAAACTTAAAATTAACAAAACCAGCTCTGGTCAGACAAGGAGATTTCAACTCCAGCAGTTTAATTCTAGCAAAGTTAATAGCTATTTTTTAAAAATCACCTTATAATAGAAAATGTCAGAATTTTCTTGCATACAATGCTGCTAACATGTCAAAAGAGCTTCAGATGTCTGTATAAATTTGTGCAGCATGTGGCTAAGTGACAATAATTTCTTTCATGCTGTACAAAACACTAATAATTTTCTTCCATTTTTCAAATCACAGTGCAGAATTTAATACTGTGTTATTTGATATTTATTTCTTCTTACTGTTTGTAGCACCTTGGGTACAAATTTGGGTCAAAGAGAATCACTGGCTCCAAAAGAACAGATTGTGTTTTCAGATTCTGTGATGAAAAAGAGTAATAGAGGTGAAAGGTAAGGTAAAATCAGAATGAAAAGAAAGAAAAATAGATTTGAATTAGAATGAATTTATATGCCTCAGACACATCACAGCAGATGAAAATATGAGAGATAAGAAAGGAAGATAACTTAGTCTGGAGTATTACAATTTTTTTTTTGAACTTATCAAAAAACTTCATTTAAAAAAAAAGTGAATTAGTACATATCAGCACATTTACATCCAGGATTGTTTTCATCTATTTGAATCTGTTCAGAGACATATTTAAAATAGTCAAGGATCTCATCATGCATTCTCAAGTCCTACATGCAATTGCATTCTCCTACTCCAAAGCTGTGTATTTATCTGAGCCAAAGCTGTTTTCCAGCATATAATTCCTGTTCTAAAGTTTTTCTTTTTTTTTGAAAATAAACCAAAACCAAAGCAAATTACACAGAGGAACTTGCAACTAAATCACCCCACTTGAACCAGTCTAAATTAACAGCAACTAAAAGGAAATCATACAAGTGTGAAAATAAGGCCAATACTCAACTGATAAAAAGGTAATTGTGTCCTCTTATTTTTCCATGTGTTGAAGTAATCTTCAGGATCTATGGAATAAATCTTTGGTCATTTTTTTTAATTGACTGAAGAGATTTCTTTGAGAGAGAGAAGTTACACAGTAATTTTCCCTTGGGATATGTTAGCTTGAAAATTGATATAATTTCATTATTAAATAGAGGAGGAAGGGATGAGAGTTGTTTTTCCACTAATTACCTTGACAGCTTTGTCTTTGTGAGCTTAAAAATCAACCTAATTATGAAGTGGCATTTTATTATTATCAAATTAAACAATTAATAAATGAAAAGGACTCCTTTTTATGGTATCAATCAAGCCTGTTGCCTCAGCAAATTTAAATAATCAGAATTAACATCCTGAATAATTACATATAAATCACACAAATCAAAAATACTTCTAATATCACTTCAGGAAATAAAGTCACATCACACTTATGAATACCAGCATGGGAAGCTTCATAGCCAAAGTCCAAAATATAACAAAAATATCTGAGCAAAGCATAGCAAAAATATCTGAGCAAAGAAGCCTTGAGTCATTAGTTCGTATTCCAGAGAGTGCATGACAATTAGTTTGAAACCTGAAAAAATACAATAATAGATTACTAATCTGAAGTCAGAAATCATACTTTCCCTTGAGTGTCTTAAAGATAGGTATTACCTTAAATAAGGTGAAGCTCATTTGATCTGCATTAGATGTATGGATATTCAGAGCTTAAGAAATTATCAATCATCACAAAAAAAACCAAACAAAAAAAAACCAGATATACATTTCAAGGGAAAAAACCCTAAATTCTATGTCAAAAATCAAGTAGGATTTTTTTGTTTCATTTTTATTTCTAGTATCAGTCACTCAATAATAAATTCAAAGACAGGAATCAGTTTACTAAATACAGAATATATCTAAACTAGAAATATTCTCCTTGAATATACTCCTTGAAGTACAGAACTGGCTATAATTTGAAGGCCCAAAACACATGTAGAAAATAGTCAAGACTGGCTTGAACCTCATGTGTTTACGATATTGTCAAGTAAATGGTATTGCAGTTCAGAATTTTCCGTTAATATTCTAACATTTATTTGAATGTTTTAAAGTCAAAAAACCATTATAATATCCAGTCTTGTCTGTGTATTCAGGATACATATAAAAATGGGTACATTTGAAAATAAGCTTGATTAAAACTAGGTTTTAGAAACATAACATGCATGATCTAACATTACTGTTAAGAAATTGGAAACAAAGGAATACACCTGTTTCCTAAGCAGTATTTTTCAAGCTATATGATGATTCTTTAACAACAAAGAATACTGGCAGAAATATTTTTCAAAGTATCTCTGTAAATCTCACCAGTGTCAAGTGAAATGTGTAGATAAGGGTACTGGCAATGAAATTATTCTTACACACTCTTTCTCGTATCAGTGGTACAACCAGAACTAATATCACAGCTAAATTAAAATATATTCTCAAGGGCTCTAGGAAATAGAAGGTAGCTTAATGTCTGTTGCTTGAGAGAGCAAGTGAAACCCTCTCATTTATCTGCCTCTACAATCTATTGTGTAAGTAATTTTGCAAAGGATGCTACAGAGACAGGATTGAAAAATCAGTGCAGTGCATTGGTGTGCTGGTTTTGACTGGGGTAGAGTTATTTTTCTTCACAGTGGTTGGTATTTTGGATTTGTGCAGAACACTGGCTTGATAGTATAGAGATGTTTTTGTTATTGCTGAGCAGGGTTTACACAGAGCCAATGCCTTTGCTGCTTTTCATTACGATGGTGAGGAACTTGGGAATGCACGGCAGGTTGGGAGGAGACAGAGGCAGAGCAGGTGACCCAAAATGACCAAAGGAATATTCCAGACCATATGACATCATGCTCAGTGTATAAAGTGGAGGGAAGAGGGAGGAAGGGGGGGTGTTTGGAGTGATGGTGTTTGTCCTTGCAAGTCCCATCACATGTCGTGGGGCCCTGCTCTCCTGGAGATGGCTCAACTCCTGCCTGCCCAGGGAAGAGATGACTTAACTCTTTACTCGTGTGCACAGCTTTTGCTTTCCCTGTTAAACTGTCTATATCTCCACCCACGAGTTTTCCAGCTCTCACCCTTCCAGTTCTCTCCCTGATCCCACTGGTGGGGAAGTGAGCGAGGGGCTGTGTGGGGCTTGGCTGCTGGCTGGGGTTAAACCATGACAATAGGGAATGATTCCAGGTTGATTTTTATGGAAACTAAGGGCAAAATGTTAATCTCCCTGACATCAGCAGTAAAATGTGTATTTAATCCCAAAGAACCTTCACCTTTAGCTGAAAACTTCGTCCTCTACAGCATGACTACAACAATGAGTGGTAAAAATGTGCATCTCACTTCTGTCTGTATCAAACAGGAGACACCAAAACAGTGCAGATAAAACTGTACTTCAGGTGAAGGGATAAATGTCTCCTTGATTTCTCCTAGGGAACTTCTCAATTAAGGTTGATCCTAATGGCTCTTTGTATTGCACTTAAGTTCTGGGCAAAGTTCTCACACACTAAATGAAATTTCTGAGTTCTTTAAGTTGCTCTGAAGATAATAACGCATTTTTGTTGCTGCAGAAAATTCAGCAGCAATTCAAGGTTGAGAGACTCATTATACTGTAATAAAACTCATGAGATGATTATTTAAAACTCCTAATATCCAGACTCTTGGAAATCTAGGAAAGAGAAAACCAAGTACAGGTTTGACACTTGCTCAAGTATGGCTTTTAAGTCACAGATTAGATCCAAGCACTCAAAAAGGAATTATTAAATTTCAAATCTAAAAACTATAAAATATACCTTAAAGTGTCATTTGAAATGGTCAGCTAAAATATACTACAGTACTCTGACCCTACTGAATAGGAGGAATACATTATGGAACTAATGTATCCCACACGTTTACAATATTTTCTTTTTCAAATACAAAAAATAACCCAAGAAGCCTTAAAACAAACCAAAAAATCATACTTTCAGGTTTTTGAGGTAGAGGTAATTTCTGAAGAATTTGCCAAGATGTTCTGCAGGTTTTTTTGCTGGTGCTGCATTTTAGCAACAGAAGCAAAAATGATTCTTCAACAGTTTAGTGGAAAATCAATTATAAATTATGTGAGGTACCTCCAAAATTTTCCACAGGAATGGGAACATATCCATTCATTTTCTGTAAAACAAAGTGGAAAAGTTTCCTGCAAATTTCTTCTAATTTTTCACTTCAATTTTAAGCTAGATTCCATGATATTCTTATTTCATCTGGGCTTAAGACATCTTTTAATGAGACAGTTTTGTTTAGTTTTCATGTGATGTTTTCCCATTTCACTTAGATGGTAATTTTACTTAAATAATGCCCATGAAATCTATTACCTTCAGTCTTCCTGGGTTATCCTTAGCAGTGAATACCACAGGGAGATTTTGGATATCTGGACAACAGAGGTTGTTTGAATAGTTATTCAAAAAGGAAAACAAAAAAAAACCAAAACAGATTTCATGTAGTGTTTGTTGGGCTTTTGATGTGTGATGAGGCCAGAAAGAGGAAGGTGAGAATTCTGTATTTCAAATTGCCAGAGAAGTAAAAAAGTCTGGAAATATGGAATAAATTTATGTGCCTTGTCTGCCTGAAGAAATAGTACTCATACAAATAATCTCAATATCTATTTTATGAACATTCATAGCCCTCTTCAAATAAATAAAAATCCAATTCAGTTGTAATTGTAGTCCATTGAAACAAACAACAAAAAAATTAAATTACTTCCTTCTTAAAAATAAGCTTCCATTTTCCTAATGTAAAAAAAAAAAAAAAAAAAAAAAATTAAAAAGCAACCAACCCAAACAAAGAAACAAACAAAAAAACCCTTATTATTAAAAGCCCTGGTTTTTTTCACACAGGAATGTAAAAGAGTATTTTAAATACAAAACAGGAGCAAATTGGAGGCCTTCCTCCCATTCCATTGATCCAACATAGATTCAGACTTTGTATGTCATAGACAGGAAACAAGAAAAAATCCATGTAGTTTATATGCCAAATGACTTCGTATTTAGAAAATTAAGCATTTGTCTTGACAGGTCATTCATTCAAGCATCAAGAAAACAAAGGAATTGCCCTGGTGCTTAACATAATTGATTCAAAACCAATTCTCCAAATCACAGGAAAATCAGCCTGCATTCTAGGCCATGAAGGCAGCAGAATCTTGTGCATGGCAGCCTACTCTTTACAGCTTCAAGTCTTCAGGGACTGAAGAGTATCAGTTGTCACCATCAGCCCACTAGCAAAAGTTAACAGTATCTTTTGGCTCAGGTTTAACTTACTGCACCTATTCCTTGTCTGTGTAAAAACTGTGCTTTTCAATGCCATTTCAAAGCTCATTGTTTTTTGAATACTTACACTTTGGGTGACTTCAGTAATATTCTTCCAACACATGTATCTCAATTCTTGTTTTGAAGAGAACAAAAGTCAGGGATCTGCCTTTCTTCAGAAATTAAAAAAAAAAAAAAAAAAAAAAAAAAAAAGAAAGTAGCAGCTCTTATTAACTCCAGACAGAATAAAAACAACCTTTTTGCCTAGACGTCTCAAAATGATGCTTAAAGTTCCTTAAAGTTCCTTCTCCAGATCATCTTTCATATTCCACCTTTTCTATACTCACATGTTGCTAAATCCTTGATTCAGGCCCACATCATCTCATCTAGGGATTCACCTTATCCAGCTGTGACCTGCTAAAAATTTATCTGATCTAAACTACTTGTTTTTGCTGTCTATATATAGTTAGGGTATATAAACTGATATGTTCAGAGACAGATTTATCCCAGCCCAGAACAGAGGTCTCAGATGGCAAAGACACACACAGAGCCTGGATGAGAAGGTCTGGACTCAAGCCCAACCCAAAGGTTGTTCCTGGGTTCTGGGGCTGAGTAAACAGATTAGCATTATTCATAATGATTAGAAAGAAAGCAAAAGAGATTAACAGGGAAAATATTAAGTTTTCATTTATCCATATCAGATTTGAAATAATACCTGGAAATAGGTAGAGAGAGACAGTAATTAAAGTCAGTAAAGTGAAGCACATTTTGGAATATTTGCTTGGAGTGTGACTTTCACACTGTTTAAGTCTAGCACTATTTTGCAAATTAAATGTTTATTTTCATATAAAAATCACGTGGAGATATTATAATAAGTATGGTCATTATCCAAAGGACAACTACTACAACACAGCTCTCTCCTCCTGTTCTTTTCTATTGATGTACAATGCCCTTTTTAACATCTAGAAAACAAATTCATGTGGCTTTCAGGAGAACAGTGTTTTGGTTCTCTGCTAGGCAACAATATACATGGTTTCTCTTAACGGTTTTCTTTTTATTTAATCATTGTCACTGGCATGTCTCCTGTGTCCTACTACTGAAAATGCATCATTAAGCTGGAAAAGGTCAACCATAAAGTAAAATTTCAAACTGAGTTAAGCACTGTTCAGTTATACTCTATAAAAAAATGTGAGAGACATTCAGCACACTGAAGACCTATCTAACCTTTCTTTTATCTTTCCTTTTTCCAAAATTCTCACAGACTGGTGTGTCCCAGAGGGTCTCTGTAGGAGTTTCTGTGTTTATTGCACCTCGAATCCATTGTGTCTCTTTCAGTGGCCCTCGTTAACTCTTAAAACCTTGAAATGACACAATATTTTTATAATAAGATATTTATTTTCCCTCCATCCAGTAGGAGATTGAGCCAGTGGGTCTTTGAGATGATCTGTGCAAGACTGACTTCATGGAGGAACTTTTATCCGTGTTCTCCCTGGGACAACATCAGGGCTAGTAAGTGCAGTCATCTGCAAGTGTGTTAATCATCTACACAGAGCAACAAAAGCTTCTGAGACAGCAATTCATGAAGCAATGAAGATCTTCTGTGCAGATCTAGTTTATTCAGCAGCCAATCATCTACATGAGGAGCTCAGAAAGAAGTATTGGGGAGCCTTTTTTAATTTAGGCCTTTCCACCTGTCTCCTTGTTTAATACTGAGCCTTGTTCTATATTGGAATATATAATATTGCATCCACAAGTGTTGGTACAGACAGTTGTAAGACCATGATCTGCTGGACTTCTTTAATCCAATCAGATCAGCATGAGTTATTTCTCAGAGAAAAAGTACTGTGGATCAGCCTTGGCACCTGAGGTTAATCACCCTGAAAACCTCCCTGAGACCATGAACTTTCCCCAGTAACCTTAGTTCCAGTAGAAAATGTTCCTTTACCACCTTTTTTACGCAGGAAGATAGTTCCTGGAAATCTCATAAATATTTGCTAAGCTTTACAGAATTAGTATGATGTTCTTCAAAAGTCCTGCTTTCAAATAAATGCAAAGCCATTTTTTTGCTTCATTCTTCAGCATATAAAGCTCCATGAACTGCAAGAAAAAGCCTAATTCAAGAATAGCTTCATTACTAAAAGTATTTTAGTAAAATTACTTTATCAATATACTAAATTACAGTAGTATTGCTATTTTATTATAGTATACAGTAAAGTATTTCTCCCAGAAAATATGAATTTGGAATGCTGTGTAGGGTGTTAATTCATGATTGTTCATAGACTCTGTATTAAACATACTTACCTTTGTCTGAATTTATCCCCAGAAAAGCAAATGAGAAGGCTTAAAGTTCATTCACTCTGTTATGCAGAGCATCTACCCTGAAATAAAGAGAGTTTTGTGTAAGCACTGAGTTACGTATTTATTTCTTAAACTCATGAATATATTTATTTTGTTTTCAAGTGGAAGGCATAGTACAGATGACTTTTGGCCATTCTCCATAAGGCTAACACTCTTTCAGCTTCTCAGCTTCTTGAAGTGAGAGAAAATCTAGGCTTCTGTTTATGTGACGGTGATTGCTTAAATATCCAATTTATCAAACAATAACTTCAGACAGCCTCAAAAGAGGCAAATTCTAACCCATCCCCAAATCCTATACTCAGCATAATGCCCATCATTGCAAATCTTAGAGGATTATATCCTATCAATTTTTGCATGAAATGGAAACCAATCCATTGGTATTCTCTTGTCAAAATAGGTAGGCAGAGATGCTTCCAAGTAATTTTTCCCCCCCCAACACTTGCATTTTCTTTTAACTCTTCCATCAGTTAGTTACAAAGACCAAACTGAAAATAGTTTTGTTCTGCATCAGGTACCAAAATCAGAGTTCCCAAGCTAAATCTGTCTCCTGTTCCTACTGCCCCTTTACCTACGTACTGAACTATTGATATTTGGTTCACCAAGCAGCTCCTTTCTTTCTCTCTGATCCCATCACCTCAGACTTATTACCTGAAGGCCACTATTTCCTCCATGTAGAGAAAGGCCTCATTTTTTCCCCCACATTCCCACCGCTTCTGACACCACTCAAAATTGGTTTTTTTGCCAACTTTGATAAAAATTAGTTCATAGAAATCATTCAGCTCTTTCTATCTGGCATAGCCAAAAAAAAAAAAATGGGGAAAGGAAGGATACTAGATGAATCCTCTGAAAAGACTTAAAATCATCATAGCTGCAAAGCAAACACTAGTTGTCTTTAATCAGCTTCCAAGAAGCATTACAGAACACTTCTAGCCATTAAGCACACATCTATGCCTAGATACAAGAACCACCATCCTAACAGAGCCTTATACCATGTGAAATGGGACTTCTCCATAAAATATTTAATAAACCCTGCAGAAGTAGAATATCTGATAATGAACTGCCTCTGAAAATCTGTTAAAGAAGGATTTAGTCATTAGATTTCATTGCTTTGTGACTTCCAAAACAGATTACCCAAACAACATAGCTGATTTTTCATTCATTTGCAAAAATAATTATTTCCATGACATTGAGATGAACAGGTTTCAATTCTCATTCAAACTACTGAAAGGTCTATGTGGAAAAAGAATTACAGTAATTATAAGTACCTATATAGCTTTTAAATATTGTCTATGTTACTTACACCTTCATCCTTCATGAATTATTATATGTAAAAATCTCTCCCATATAAGCTAGATATTGAAAAAAATCTTGCTCTAGATAAACACACTCTCTAAGGCAACTTCTGCTTATTTTATTCATCCCAAAGAAAGAAATGTAATAAAATTCCAGCATTCTACATGATGTCACTTGCATGAATCAGGCTGGATTTTACTCTAAAGTTAAAATGAAGTAAGTCCCAGAAGAAAAAAAAAATAATATAGAACATATCCATCAATCAATAATGAAAAATCTCCTTAGTTTCCAAAGTCTACCTTAGAAGCTATGGATATTAATTGGTTTCTCCTTACAAAGCTAGATATTACTTTTAAACTCAATAAGGACTGTGAATTTCCTAAAAATACTTATACAATATACCAGAAAAGGTTGATGAAAAAGTAAAATCCCTGTGAGCTGAAATTTAATAGATTGCAGTTGGTTGCTCCAAACTGTTTGTGGTCAAAAGCATTTTAAAAGCCTAGTGTTATTACACAATGATTAAGTCAGGTTTTCTTTCCCATAGCCATTTTGTTGTTGTTTTTTGGGGTTTTTTGGTTGTTTGGTGTTTGTTTTTGTTTTGTTTTATTTTGTTGGATGGTTTTGGGGGGGAGGAGGGTTTGGGGAGGGGGTTTTTAAAATCTCTAGTGTAATTTTTTACCAGGAATTGTCACCTTTAGCAAGTCCTACATTAACCCAAATGACGGACGTTAATTTCTCTAAACTGTTTTTGTGTGCCTGCCTTTCCTGAAGCACCATGGCAGCCATAAGCCCAGTTTCAGTGGTTCTGAGCACCCAAAGCTCCAGTTAAATCAGGGGCAGCCTTTAAAAACAAGTTATAAGGCAATGTTGCTGACAAAGAGAGAGAAGCCCTGGAAGTTCCTAGCTCAGAGAACACCCATTGACTCATCTGGTATTTCCATACATGAAAGATTGGAAAACTGTTTTCTATTCTCAAATCTTACAAGGTTCCTGGACTACATTCAGCCTTATTATGAATTCTCTTAGTTTCCATCTCCCAAATACACTTACGCATTTTAAAGTAAATTAAAACTAACCTCTGTGGTTTTGTGCACTTATGTGTGTCCATACATAGACACACACGTTCCTCTGCAATGTAATGTATTTTGAGGGAGCAAACAAACTCCTTCTGCTACTTAGAGACCAGCCCAAAAGAATGGAAACAAGACAAAAAAAGAGTCAGTCTGTCACCTGGAGATGCAGCAAGACAATGACCTTAGAGCTATTCACTGGCCACAATACCACCACTGTTATTTTTATGAGATTTTTGAACTTTGAAAATCTGGAAAAATGTCCCCTCTACCAGAATATTGCCCCATTTTTAACAAATTCACAGTCTTGTGAACTTTTCTTGTTTCTGCAAAACCATACAGATGAAAAACTTAAGTTTAATGGTACTTACACCAATTACTAGAAAAATACTGTTTCAGCCTGGGATTACAAGAGCCCTGTGCACAGTTCTGCTAGCCACCAAAAAGGAAGGAAGGTGGAAGAAACAGGTCATTTGGTTCACCGTGACAATCTCCAAATATATTTAAAATGCCCCCAAAATACCAGAACATCTTGACTTCTTTGCACTGTCAGAAAAGTACATGAGATTTAAGGGGCAAGCGTGTGGATCTTATAACAGAAAAACTGGGGTCCAGTAAGATGACAAAAGAAATTAACACTCAATCTGCCGAATGCCAAAATTTCCCAACTGACTTTCAAGAGTAAAAAGGTATTGTTTCTCCTTCTTGTTAAAGATGTTCTTCAAAGTGAAAGCTACATCAGACAACAAAGGAAGAGGTTTATACAGCTTTGGTTTAATGAAGGGATTTCTGCAAATGTAGACCTTACACAGTGTTCTGAACAATCCCTTCTAGACAGTGGCTGGCAGAGGTAATGTCTTCTAGAACTTAATTTTCACCATTCTGCATAAGGCTAAGGCTGTTTCAGCTTCTCAGCTTCTTGAAGAGGGAGAAAATCTGGCCTTCCATTTATGTGACAGTGATGATTATTGCTTAATTATTTAATGTATAAAATTAAAAAATAATGGTAGGTAGCCTTAAAAGAGACAGATTCTAACACATCCCCAAATTATATACTCATCACAATGCCCACTGCCACAAATTATATCCTATCAATTTTTGCACGAAGTAGAAAACAAGCCTAACAGTATTCTTCCGGCAAAAAAAGGTACAAAGGCCTGAAAACAGGTCTAGAAACAGGTTCTAAAATTGCTTCTCTCAAACTGCTTTGTAATGCTGAATTACAGCTTTATGACAATATAAGGAACAAAGCAATTGCAAACAACAGCTGTCTGTCCAAAAATAATTCAGTGTCTACTCACTTCCTGGATATACAACAAAAGCTTTTGAATTACAAAAGTGATGTCAGCAAAGTTTTTCCATCAGACAGGGAGCAGATCAGCTATTCAAGATTTTTTCTGACCTCTGTCTATGGGATTTTTCCTCTTATCCAGCTTGTCTCCGAGGTTGTATGAATGAGAATGATCCAGTTCTTTCAGTGGTAAACAAAAATGACAGGAACATACTGTCAGAAGGTTGGGCAGGGTGAGACTGGTGATTCAGTGACAGCCCCCACTCATGTTGCATTGAAGGGACCATAAGATCACTCTCCCAAAAGTAAGTGTATGGCATGATGGTGGGGTAACCCCTGGGGCTGGAACTTTCTGTTGCCTGCTTGTACAGGGACACAAGCAGTACCCACAGATTCTTCAAGATCTTGTCTTCTACAATTTTCCTTCCACTGATCCCTTCTTTCATTTTCTACCACAGGTTTCTCCATGCCTTTGTTTCTCTTGACTCTGAGTTCTATAAATGGAGGATCTGATCCATCAACTTCCTCCTCAAGGAAGAAGCATGTGGATTCATACATATTTTATTCTGCAGGCAGTCAGTGCTACACAGAATTGGTGAGACCAGGATTTTTCTTTTAATTAATGCTTGTGTACACATGGGGGATGAAGAGCATTCTGATTAAAGTGATTTGACTTCCAGCAATACTCTTCAGCTCTGTGACCTAAGAAGTCATTAGGAGGAAGGACTTCACATCAACAACTGCACATGGACTTATTTTGTTATGTGGTGTAACGTTACTCAGACAACCAAGGACTATGGCTTTAATATGAAGATATTAAATAGTACTTACTGGAGAGATAGGCAGATTTTGGTCAATGTGAATGCAATCTGTAGCATAAAAATATTTGACCATAGAATAATTATCAAATCAACCAAGGAAAATCAAATTAAAAGACAAGAAAAGAATTTCTGGTGAAAAAAACCATACCTTTTCTTTCACTAAACACAGATCTTTCATATGAGTAAAACAGAAAACAGAAAAGTACAAGGAGATTTTTTTGTTCATTTGTTCACCTTCAACATTCAGGAGGACAAATAGTCTACAAGTTGGATGTGGTATTGACATAAGAGGTATCATTCTAATTGAAGTGGAACACTGAACTTTTATTGGAGAACAAGAGCGATGAGTGCCGAATGGTGACTTTCTGTTTAAAATATTTGGAAGACAGGCTCACACTATGACCTGCTTCCAGTTTCCAGTGGTATTAGGGATGAAGCCAGTATAAATCCAGTTGTCACAAAAGAAAAAGTTATAGTATATATTAAACCACAAAAAAATACTTTCAAATAACATTAAGGGTATGACTTAAGCCCACAAAAGCCAGGAAATTCAGAGTTAGGGCTGCAACTCTGTCCTCAACTCACCCCATTTTGTTTAGGTATTGTAGCAGATATGAAGAGAGCTACCTGAAGCATGATAGTAGCGGTTCACAAGAGATGGCCAAAAATTTCATATTTATCTTTGCTGCGTAGGGTTTGCTTGTTACACTAGAGCTGGCAAGGCCTTCTCATGGAGTGGAAGACTATATGACAAATAAACTTCTTCATTAAATGTTAATAATATACATTCCTTTACCTGATTAACTTTGTGATCCATGTTTCTAGACTTCAGATGGGTGATTTCTTTTGCAGATGTCTGCTGGGCCTCATAGGAGTGGTGGACTAACCTTTGTCACATAGACATCTCTGGACTGAGTGATCACAGTCACTGGTACCAGAATATGCTGAAGAAAGAAACAAAAACACCAGTGAAGCAAAGTGGATTGATAATTAGCAATGAATCTCTAGTGGAAAATATGAGACCACCTGATGAAAGTGACGAGATTCAACAAGAAGGACACTTAAGAAAAAAACAACCAGTTAAGGTATGAGCTCAAGAAGCAACTTGAAGTGGAAAATTAGCTAAAAGTGAGTTGAAGGAGACTTTTGTCTGATACCTGAGAAAAATACGACTTGTATCAGTTTGAATTGAAGGTGTAAGGAAAGACAAACAGAGAAACGCATGCATGTGTTTTATTGAGCTATAACTATGTCTTATGCTTGCTAAAAGTGAAGAGTTACTGCTTTCTGGAACACCTGGAGATTTTGTATGTTTGCTATCACAAGCTTAAAATGTTCAGTGTTTTTACCAAGTGGATTTTGGCCAACCTTTAAATCATTGTAGTAAATATTATGAGTGATTCCTGCATCCCTGCAAATATGCATAATTCATTCGTTGGTCTTCAAGTTGTGTTATATTCTGAGGTGCAGTTACATGGGAAAATTTACCTTTATGCTGACTTAAGGGCATCTACTCAAGGTTTTCCTAAGCATTGTTAATTCAAGTGACTTGTAATTTCTTCACACTCTTAACAATGTAACCAAAACAATGTGCGCCAGACTTCAGTTTCATGTTCTGCACTATTTTTAAGGCAATGGATAACAACTGGTTTGGGTCCAGTAGATATCCTGGCAGCGCAAATCTCTTCAATCCCTCCACTGCATTGCACAGGAGCAGCAGGGACTTCGTCACAGCAGAATCATGTGGTGTCTGGTCCCCAAAGTTCACTCAGGTGAACTTTGCTTTCCAAAAATTCATTAATTCTTTCCAAGCATTCACACGTTGAGTTACTTTAAGGTTTCCCAAGTATTTCAAAGAGCTGGAATGGGTCTAGAATTTGCAACAATTTTCAAAACTTGCTGAGTTTTAATTCCATATTTCTTCATGTGAAAAATCCAGCAACCTGTGATTCCATGTCTTTTTTACCACAGTCATGCCAAATAGCTCCATACTTCTTGGGCTGTACTTTGTATTTTAATTTCAATACATGGCATAAAGATTTAATAAATGAAATACACTTTTTTAAATCTCTCAATACCAGTCTGAAATTGTGGTGCTTACTACCATCCCAAAGCACATGCCTACAGTTTGATTTCCTCACTCCTGGAACTAACTGAATTCTTATAAACATGCTACCATCTATTTATTGAAATAACATAAATGAACTAAGAACTTTAGCTGATGTTCTCTCACCCATGCTCAGATTGAGAATGATGCAAGTACAAAGTTGATATAATTCTCCCGTTCACATTTAGAGATAAAGTACGAAACCTACTCTTTCCATAAATCCAGACTAATTCAGCTTTCAGAGCTAGACTGAGCAGTTGCTGAAGAATAGGATGATTTTTTTTATTTAAGCCTACAGGTTTGCATCACATCAAAAGCAAAGAAAGGCTGAAATAGGCAGACTTTACACAGTTCCACTCCAAAGAAAAGTTTGCTCCGTATTTGCTGGAAATCCAGCCTGTTTTGCCAAAAAGATTTGTAGTCCTCATTAAAATCTATGAATTGGAGTCCATTTACCAGAAGTTTCATAATATTAAACACACACCACAAGAGATACACTGTTTAACAGCAATGTGCATTACTGTCATTTAGACAATCAAGTTTCCATATACCAGCCGAAACTCTATGACATTCTATGTTTGTCTTGTCAGCTAGCCTCCTTCACATGCAAAGCAATATAACCTTTCTCCTACGTTTTCCTTGAGACTTAAGCTGGGTTTTATTAATTTATGACTGACTGTCTGAGAGGACACACCAAGTCAGCTACCAAGACTCAAAAAAGCTTCTGTAATTCAACCTGTGCCTGAACATTCCTGTTGGATGACCTTCTATTTGCTTTGAGCTGAGGACATCCTCCATGCTGTAACTGTTGCTCTGCTGGTGCACGATGCCTTGTTGAATTAATGTGACTTTGTTGTGAGCCCTCAGCCCAACCATACTGAGCCCAGCTCATACAAAGCACTGTTTTCATGAAATTACAGTTACAGGTGTTTTTGGAAAACAGACCTGAGTTCAATTCCTTACCCAGAGATTTTCATATGCAGTAAACTTAACTTAAATTCAATGTGACACCTTCTGAACACAAAAATATTTGAACTTTTCACTTTAATCACTAACTTACAGGAAGAAAATGAACAGGAGTTATCTTACAATAGCATATTCTGAAACATTAAAAAGCAAATTCATTTCTTTCAGGACAACATTCTCACCTGCCACCTAAAACTGTTGAATTCGGAGTTCCTTACAAGCCCTAAGTACAACCAATGTTCCTTGAAAGGGCTGCAAATATTTTGAACAAGCCATGACCCAGTTTTCAGCACAGTTGAGCCAAACTATTTTTGCTGTTTAAATAAAAATAACAAAAATGCACATTTTTGCATAGTTTCAGCACAAAATTCAGGGGGCAGAAAGGGAAGAACTGTGGGCTGAGATGGGTTTCACTTTACAGTTTTGGAACAACCAAAATTCAGAGCTAAATGGGCATGGTGAGTGCATAGAACCACAGGAACCAAAACCAAAGGAAAGGTTGGGATGGAATGTTATTACAGCTTTTATATCTATCATGTAGCTAGGTACTATTCTGGCCCCTGCGGCAATAGAATTTGAATACTGCATTTTGTAGTGATTTTTACATGTGATTCTCACCAGTGAGGCCACTACTTGAATAGTAGGTGTAACTCTTGATGTCCAGACTTAAAACAAAGATGTTAAAAGTTTCTGCAGGGCTCAGGAAAGCAAACTAAGAATGAATCATAGCACGGAAAATTAGTCATAGAATGACAGAACAGAACAGCTCAGTCTAGTCAATTTGTCCAAGGATAACTAGATGACCTGATAATAGCTTATTAGTGATTAAATAAGAATAGTTTTGGTAGTAGTTTTGTTTTTTGTTTTGTTTTTTAATTAAAGAAGATAAATATCAAGAACGAACAACTGGAAATTGAAGCTTGACAAACTGAGAACAAAAATAAGGTGCATGTTTTGGATTATCAAGACAAAAACAACTCACGAGTGTTATGGTGAAGTCATTCACCACTTTAAGTCATTGAATGAAAAACAAATGTCTCAAACTGTTTTTCCTAAATCCATCAAAAGAGGCTTAACACTAAGGTTATTAAGACAAGATTTAAAATAAGATTGTGATAACCTCAGTCACAAGACATGAAAAACAGAATGGAACAATTCCCATGAATGTCAGTACATGAGACCAACAGATGACAATTCAAGCTGAAATTTTCTATTTCTCTAAAATTTATAATATTGGGGTTTTTTTTTTCATTCAAATCTAAATTCCATCAAAACTAATGCTACTTTGCCTTGTGAACTTGAAAATGCAGTGAGTAAAATAAATTTGAGGAGTTCTGAAAGAGTTGCCTTTATTGCCACAAAAGCTGTCAATTGTCAAGAAGCTGGCTTGTTTTCTCCTTTAAATTATTTTTCATAATAAATTCTTTAAACAATAAAAATGTTAATAATAGTTCTCATATAATAATAGTATGAGGTGCTTTTTCTTTGAGAACCAAGCAACCATACATGAAGCCAGACTAGAAGCCTTAAAAAATAGTCTCTTATGCCCTATTTCTTGCAGCATTATTTCTTTCTTCTGGGAATATTACAAAACATATTGCTAACTGACTGTCATAAACAGAAGAGGAGGGAGAGCCCCCTGTTTTATCCATCTGTGAATTGCAACCATCCTTGAATGCAGCAAAACAAAGTTTCCCAGTGGCTTGCGTATCTGAAATTACAGTGAATTTGTGGCAGTTAGCTGGTTTAGCAAGAGCAATCATCTTGCAAGAACATGTAAGTAATTTCCAAATAGATATTGTTTTATTGAAAAACCGTCCAAAATTTTACTCTTGCTCTCCCAGGATGCAGCAGGATAACTCAAAACCAAAGCCTCAGCTAGTATAGAAGTAACCTGCTCCACCAGCAGCTGAGAATATTAAATCAAAGTGAAGCTGGAACATAAAAACTGTTTTAGAAGAGGGTTTTTAGTGACACATTTTTAGAATCAGCTCCTCAGGATTAAGATGTTTTCCCTGTGTATCTCACAATGAGACTAACTAAGCTACCAGAGGCTAACATGGGACAATGATTCAAGTTATGCCGTCAATTGAACAAAAGTTCCTCTCAAATTAGTGGGAGTTCTGCTCAGCTGAGGGACTCAGAATTTGGCCCAGCAATTAAGTTATTCATTTTTAGCCCTGAGCATTCCTCTTCCTCAGTGGAGTGTGCCAAGAAAACTAAAAAACTGAACAGCACAGAAGTAGTATTAAACTTTAACAATGCTTAGCACTGACACAGGGGGGAATATCAGAGCTATTTAGAAACAATGGCATGATCTCCAACCAGAGCCAGAGAATTCAGAGGATATGAAATGCATATATGTGCTTTTCATTGGGATCATCCCTTGTTCTCATATGCCGAAGCTCTTCTCATGCCTCATGGTCCCATGCATAGGACCATGCATTTGATCTCTCTGGAGTTGCTGCTAGTTACCTGCCAAAGGCTGTAAATGCCCAGCTGGAAAGTGAGCTGCTTATTTCTTACATATTACTCAATTGAAGTTAACACATATCTAGTGCTTATATTTAAAGCATAATTTAATTTAACTGTATGATAACTTTACTTGCTTTGGCCTCAATTCAACAAATACTTAATTTCTGTCTGATTTTCATTGTGTAGCTAGATCTCTGATTCAGTTAGTCCACAGTACATAACACCAAACAAAGCATGACAATACTACTGTACACAGTGGCATTCATCAGATTTAGTTTAAAAACAAACAAAAATACTTACAAAGGTTTTAGAAAGTTATTTATATTTTGCAAGGATTATTTAACCCCAAAGTTTGCGGCTTTTTAAAATATTTTTGATTTTTTAAAAATAATTTCAAGATATTTGTGTGCAGCAGTACAACAGCATACTTGATTTGCCTACATGTACCTTTTTTCCTCCACTTGAAATTAGGGGAGAGTATGCTAATGTCATTTTTCCAGGCATATCTGGTTTTGGGGTTTTTTTACATAGGCCTGTATAACCTTGAAATTCAGGGAAATATGCTAACCTTGAATAGGAACAGTGTAAATTCCCAACTGAGATCTCTCTTTCACAGAAAATGTAGCATGGATGATGATCCTTTAGGGATTATCTTAATGGTAATTCTCACTTTCCAGTGCTTGAATCCATACTTATATTTTTTATATTTTTAAAACGGAAAAATAGGGAAATGGCAACATCCATAACATTACACTGTTGTGACACCCATGAGTCATGGATGGGGCTGATACACCCTGCTGCATGGCACAGACTACTATGGTTTAGAAAAGCAACTGAGTTGGTCATTGATTGCTCTTACTGGTTGTTCTTGCCTTCAGCTCCATTTATTCCCAGCTGCATCATGAATTTGCCAACCAATTTCAGTCTCTCTGGCCCAGTCTCCCAGAATCACTGATTTTTTTTTGTTGGAAAGGGACTTAAAGATGATCTAGTTCCATGCCCCTGTCATTGGAAGGGACACCTTCCAACAGATCACCCCAACCTGATCTTGAACACTTCCAGGGATGGGGCATCCACAGCTCCTCTGGGCAATGTGTTCCAGTGTCCCAATGCACTCATAGTGAAGAATTTATTCTTTAATTGCCCTTGACCTTGACACTACAGCTCCAAGTAAGCCAGAATGTCTGAACTGAAGGGTACAGCAGTGTTGCAGTGGTAAGACTCAGATGATGGGCACAATCATTAGCATGGATACTCCCACAGGGAAATCTTATCTTTTTTTTCTCCTTGCCTAACCAGTCCTTGAGTTTACCAGGTTAGATGGTTAGGCTTTTTGATCGGCTTCATTTCATACAACAATGTATAAATTGTCATGTGACTATTCATCTGTAGAGAATTAATTGTTTTATTTACTCAATACAGCAAGGTGAGCTTTTCTAGAGCATGATCAATCCTAATGACAGGTTATTTAGAGAGACCCCCACCTAATAGTCCCAATAACATTTCATTGATGATTAAAGGGAGTCTAGCTGGTCAGGTCAGTTTCCAAATTTTACATTACAGACATTTAAAATAAAACTAATTCCATCCTCCACAGCAAAATTAAATATGCAAATCAGGTTGTCCATAACATAATAAAGGAAATGCAGGCAAACAACAAAATCCCTGTGAATATCCTTAATAATTTCTAAGTAGCAGATAAATATCTCAAGTAGCATGTTAAAAAATTGTTGGCATCTACCAACCATGTCTTATTCACTAATCTCTATACTGACAGGCTGCTGACTGAATTTAAAGACTGTATATCATCAATGGAAAGGTGAGGAGGGCATGACTGCTAGCACTAATTAAAGATAATTCCAGCTGCTGCCTGTATGAGCTAACATTCCTTGTCCCTGCCACAGGTAAGCAAACTTACTCCCACTTCTGTGCAACCATCTTCATGCATACAGTGTTAGGAAACAAATTCAGATGAAAAGTTAGTAGTTGTCATCTGGATTAGTTCTTTCAAAGTCAAGAAGCAGGAATATGACACCATTGTCTGGGGATAGGTGAGGTCACCACTTTTGGCAGAAGCATCTACTTAGATCATCTTCAAGTGATTGTGAAAGCACAACCTTAGCTGCATGCAGAGTTAATTTTCATTATCTTCTGCATTGCCACAGCGTGCAACCACTCGTTCTCAGATTCCTGCTAAAATGCAATGCAAGGCTCAACACTGAGTGCCATTTTTTAGTGTCTGAGAAGTCATCTGACAACGGGGGAAGGACCAAAAGGGCATTGAAGAGGCAAAAGACTTGGTGTTCAAGAGTAAACAGAATCAGACCAGTGGAAAACTTCATTTTTAAGTGGGAAAAAGTGAAGAATACCTGCTTCCAGAACATCTCAGAATATCCTGAAAACTTTGTTCAAAACAGAAAGAAAGCAGGCATCCAACATAAAAATCCCCCTTTGACAAATTTTCTATTCCTGTTACAAAACACAAGGATTCAGATGTAAAATTGTTGCAATTTTTCTTCTAAGTTTCTTAGAAATTTTCTCAGAAAATCCTGAGGTGTATACATATAAATGAAATTTTTCTTTACATAGTTAAAGTTTAGCTACTGAAAACAAGACCTTATAATGAGATACATCTGAAGTCTGTAATAGTAGGCAGTTTCTCCAGTACCAATAATAATACTTTTATTGTAGAAACCCGTGTGTGAAAACTCTGGTGTGGAAGTGAAAACCAAGCTGTGCAGCAAATACTGACTTTTTCAGTGTTCTTTCTGTAGGTGCTACATAATCATCTATAAAATATATATACAGAGTGCTATACAGTAATAACAAAAATATTAAGCACCTCCCATGTACTACTCATGATTGAAAATATGTATGGGATGCAGAATAACCACAAATAGCCCTGCAGGTTAAAGATATGGCATTTTCATGGTGCAGTTGCTTATGAACAAAAAATCTACCCCTCAGAAATAACTTCTAACTTAGCCCTCATGTCCAATAAATAAATATTTATTATTATTAACACATACCACAGTACTTTTCAGAGTGTCCAGTAAGGCACTGTATGGACATATTGAAAACATAGCCCTTATCTTCAAGAGCTTACAGGATTAAGTCTGACCTATTTATCATAAAGATGCTGATCCATAGGGATTTTCTGGAAGTAGTGTTTTAATGGCATGTTTCTCAAGAATACGTATCACTTCAGGATCTTGTAGGTAACAAACTGGTAAAAGGAAATTTACCACACACACCCCTCTAAGCCTGATGAGGACCCAAGAGCTAATCAAAAACACTACAGGCCTTTTAGCAACAAATCTGAATTAATCAAATCATCCCTGCTGGTTTTTGTTAATGTTTGGACAATCTAGCTTTTCTGCAGAATGCTCTCGCCGTCTGAGTAGAGGACAGAGAGCCAGAAACTCCTTGAGTTTTAATCCTGGCTCTGACACTGATTCTCTCTGCGGCTTTGGGCAAGGAGTCATTGTTCTATAGTAAAATGCTTGTATTGGCAAGATGATGAACTACTACTGTAGATGATCTAATAAAATTTTTCCATCTTTAATTTCTATGATTCTGTAATGCTAACAACATAAATTTCAGCCCCTCATCTGAATAGAAGAGATAAATACTTACCCAGTTTGCCTACATGCCAAGAATCAAAGTTACAGGATACAAAACTCCACAAAACTGAAGCTACAATGCTTGACTAACATCTTGTTTAGTACCTTGATAATAAATAACACCTTTAGGGGCTGTGTAAAACAAGGCCAGATTGAATATCCTTCTTTCCACTCTACTAGTCAGTGTCTGAGCTGGAGTTTATTGGAAAATTCTGTCTCTAGCTAACTGTGTACCCCTATTTTTGTTTAGGCATTGCTTCAGTGAAATGATTCGGAAGAGTAAAGCAACCACTACTAAGTGGTGAGCTTTTTGTTTTCTGGGAAAGGTAGGGAAAGAGGGCAAGCACAAGAGGGCAAATTTCCAAGAGTGATGCTTATGCCAATGCACACAATAACACTGTCACTGTGCGAATGCCTGCATTTCCCAGCTGCTACCACCAGCTCAGTTGCACACGCTGGTTGCTGACTTAAGATGAAGATTTTTATGGGAGGCTCTAACTTGACCTTGGGAATTGACTGAAGAATAATATATCCAAGATAAGCCTCCAAAAATAGAATTATAACAGTATGCTTCTGAAAAATGTTATTTAAATTTTCTAGGTTTAGAAAGACAGAAGACACAGAACTACAGAATCATAGAACTATAGAAAGGTTTGGGCTGGAAGGCCAACCAACTAGATAGATGGTCTAGTTCCAAACGCCCTGCCATAGGCAGGGACAACTTCCACTAGCCCAGGCTGCTCACAGCTCCATCCAGCCTGGCCTTGAACACTGCCAGGAATGGGACAGTAAATGAATTATCTTGAACCTGTATTCACTGTGCAAAGAGCACCAACCTCAGTAACCACTGTAGTCTACAGCTATGGACCCATCCTGCCATTTCCCTGTATGTGCAAAAAACTCAAATGTGGGACTGCTGCTGATAATGCATAATAAATCCTGCTCTTCAGCTGTACAACACTGACACATCAGATGGAAAGAAACAGCAGAGAAGAGTAACCAGAATATGTTTCAGTGAAGGACAGTTACAAGCAGACCTACCTAAGGACTTTCTCATTTTCCTAAGACAGTGAAATCTGGCTTGCTCACACCAGACAGTGCAGAGAGACAACTTACAAAACCGGTTGCTAGTGAGTTATATCAACATTTGGCAGGGATTTCCCTGTCATTGTTTTAGCAGGATATATTGTTGTTTCCACAACTGAATTTTCTGTATTGACTTTTTCCTTTGATAAAGGACAACACTTTGGCCCTTGACTCCATTGCTACATGTCATAGCAAGGTAGATAAGGAAGGGGGATCCTTTCTTGAACTGTGGGCAGAAAGTAGTTGGTTTATTCCACAGAGACCAAGAAGGAGACAGCAATATAGGGAATTTGTAGATGCACAGGGATAGCTTGCTGTCATTCAAGGGAGATATGGTGGTCTGCAAGATGAATGTTGCCACACAGCAATCTATCAGACTGGCAGGGCTAAATGGGGAGATGAAGAGGATTACTGTCTCTTTCCAAGTTACGTTGCATTTTGGGTTTCTTTACAACATGCCAACAGCCAGAGAGCTACCCATTGCAATCCAGTGTCTATTTTGATATGAAAATACCAGCAATGATAATACATTGCTCTTATAAACTGAAATTCAGCCAAATTAATTTTCAGTCCACAAGACATATCTTTGCCATACTATTTTATTAGATTAATGATTTCTGCCAATAGACATTTGCTGCCTTAAATTATTCTGTAACAACAAGACATTATTATGAAAAGTACATATAATTACTGTTATTTACAGAAAATATTGGTGGAGTTGTTAGGTTAGGCAATCAGGACAACTACAGAGGAATGGTTGGTTAACCAATTATCACATTTTCTTAGAAATGAATGCATAAACCTCTAGACATACCACTGTTAAAAGCTATTTCAGCCACTGGAAAACAACTAAAAGACATCTAGAAACCTCTGGAAAAGGATACCCATCCCCCCAGAAAAAAAAAAAATTATTTCATGCAAGTCACAAGAAAGTTATTATCCAAGCTAGGTTGCTGACAAGAGATGTTATTAATGATCCCATTGAAATTATTAATGCATTTAACAATCACTTTGCAAACTATAATATTATATCCTGGGAGAATACTGAATCATGCTGGTTACTTGGATGAAGATCAAATAAGCTTAGAATGAAAAGATCAGACTCTGAGAAAGTTTAGAGTACTTTGTGATTAATAAAAATTAAATGCCAGAACTACTTGATTTGCATTTAAATCTACAATGGTGTTGACTGGACTTTAGCACATGATTTGGAATTACACAACCAAGCACACCTCTGCACACACAAAATGTTAACGTGGATATAATACAAGGTTGGGTCTACTGCTATTTATATGCAAACAGAGGAATGTTGTGTGCCAGTGATGCATAAGTGAAACGTCTCTCCAGTTCACAAAATGGACTTCACTGAAACATTTTAGTCATTTTAAAATGTCTCTCGATAATTTTTGAGTGGTCTTGGAAATCCAGAGAGGTCCCAGCTCACTGGAAGTTGGCCCAGTATTCAAGAAGGGCAGGAAGGAGGACTTTGGAAACTACAGGCCTGTCAGTCTCAATTCAAGAGATTTTTAAAACCCAAAGAAATAAGTTTTCAAGTTTGCCATATCTATGAAAGCACCAGTGGGAACAGAGTAATGTTCAAAGAGAGAGCCTCATGCAAGAAAAAGAGCTATTCAGCAGTTAGTGAAACATACAGTTAAATGTACTGTTGAAGACAGGTACTACTTAACTACATATTAATTTTCCATGCTTAAATGAGTGCTGAATTAAAAAGGCAAAACCCTCTAAAACTCACATATAAAAGATCTACGGTGCAACCTCAGTGCTGCAGGTATTTCCCTCCTTCATGCCTACATTTTCTATTCTTTATCCATTCTTAAATTGTAACGAATAACCAGTGATAATGATAACATTTCTGTAATGACAGAGAACCTGCACATGCTAGGATAGGGGTATAATTTGATATTTATGAAATGCTTCTTTATTTATGAAGCATCTGTCTTGAAATTTAATTACCACCACCACAGTGTTTCATTACAATTCTAACACAGATTAATAATGAACAAGATTCCTACCCAGGCTATCAAAATTTGAAAAACGAATACCCTTTGATGAATTCAAACCACCACCTCATGCAGCTACTGTATGAAAGTCTTAGTACTTTTGTTTATTTTTCTGTTTCCTATGTCAGTCAGAGAGGTTAAACTAGGAAAGCAAAAGGCTGGAAAAGAAACAAAATGAAAGAGGGACAAGGGAATGGGTGTGTGAAAAGTTAGGGAGGTTTAGAGCAAAAGGTTCAGATTACAGTGCATGAAGGGGCCAGAGAAATATTTTAAAAAAAATTATGAAGTTTATAATATTGGACACAGAATTTAAAAAAAAAGAAAAAGTCTAGAGAAACAGCATAAGAATAGATAGATGACAGATGTGGGTGGGTGAAGAGAGAAGAAATAGGAAAGGCCAGATCTTGTTTGCATGGAAGTCAATAGCAAAGCACTTGTTGACTACAGTGGGAACTGGAAAGGCCCATAGTGAATGAAAATTCATTCCCACAGAGGAGTGGGAAAAGGGGGAGGGTCTGGCATTAATAGAAGAATGAACACACATAGAGAAATTAAAAGCTGAGAGCAGTAACTGAGGCCCAAGGAGACACAGACAGAAGAGCTTCCATTTATAAGGCTGTTGGGAAGCCAGGAGTCCTGGCACACCACAGCAGTAAGGGCCTGACTGAGACCCAAACTCAAAAGCTCTCCCAACTTCAGCCCCCAATGATTCAAGAACCCGGATCTTCACGTCACTGCTTTGGATTTTGGAAAGGTCTCTAAGTGTCAGGTCATGTCATCTTTGCTTCACAGTAACTGGATGTAGAAACAGCTGGGATGGTTTGCCCTGTCAGCTGCAATTGACTGCAGCGAATGGACTGAGGGAGTTTTGGGCCATTGTGTGTAGCACAGGAACTGGTGTCTCCGGTGAGGGCACCTCAGGGGTTTTGAACTGACAACCCAGCTTCCAGTCACCAAAAGGTTATCTGCTTCACCTATCCATACACTTTTACTGTGCATCTTGCAATACAGCGTGTTCTCCTTAAAGTCCTACGTTTTCATCTTTTTCCGCTCTTAGTCACGGGAAAAAAAAAAAAATTGACCTAACTATTTCAAAAGCTCACAGAAATACAGACATAAAATAAAACAAGGCATCATTCTTGGGGTGTGTTTCTATTTTTAGGCTATGACTTTCTTAATCCTTGCTTTAGGGCCAGTTAACCTACTACCCCCAAGTCTCATAATTTGTTCATGAGCTAGCAAAGGTTTGTTAACTCACCAGCAAAGTATGTGTATCCATTCCCCCCTAGTGGAAGACAAAAGCCTTCTGCCACTACAGATTACTTTATCAGCTCAAGTGCTAAACAGCTGTGTACAAGAACCCAGACCACTGATGACACACGTGAGGATCCACCATGTACGGCAGGATTGAACGTGCTGTGGTTTTTTGGTCTGATTTTTGTTCCTGTGTTAATGCATTACAAACTGCTTTAGGAAGCTGTGATGTGCGTCCCTCACGCATACACAGATACAACCAAAGATACAGACAATGTAGTTCATCCAAGTGAAGCCAGGTCCCATTTAGTGCATGGTGCTCAAGGCTGAGGGAGAGCTAACCAAGTTTTGCCATAAAACCTAACACTGAGACTGAAACATGCAGGAGGCAGAAGGATCTCCTCAAGGCTAGAGTAGCTAAAGTTTCCCTTAGGTAAATTGATTCTGCCTCAGCTCCTAGGTGCAGCTCTTAGGTGCTGTTAGGAAAGCCAAAGGATCTGAAATTTTCTGAAGTGGAAAACATGGTTGCTCTTTGTTTGTTGTGCTGCACGAAACCACACATCAAGTGTACTGAGCTCTTACTCCTGTAACTGAGATCAATGAGACCAAAGAGGCCTCAGGATGAGCTCTACTCTTCACTTACACTGTTCTTATAATGTCAACTAAACTGTCAGCCTGGCCACTTCATGTTCTTTCACTGTTTTACCTGTAGTCTGTCATAGTTCTGTGATAAAAATAGTCTGTACTGGACAGCACTGTCATTAAGATGAAATCATTCTGAGCTCCTATAACACCTTTCTGTTTCAACCCAATCTTGGAAACACTCCATCTCCATAAGAGTCTCAATAACCTCACAGTGTAACAAGAGTCTAAAATTTTATTTCAGATTATTCAATGAGAGGTATGTTATTATAAACAAGGCCTATTTCAGTCCAACATGCTTTCCTTAGACTAATTTGGCTCTAGAAACTCCCATTTTTATCTATTAAAAAGCTTACTCCCACTGATTTCTGTTAAAACCTAACTGACCAAGAAGTGGTGCCTCCTGTTAAGCAACAGTCTAGTCAATATGCCATTCCTTGGGGATGTAGGAGGTACAGTCTCAATTTTCCCTTTCTTCTGAGATGCGTCATACTCAAAACTTTCACACAATAGACTTTGGGGAATGCAAGGAAGGGAGGGTAAAAGCACTGGTTCCTTTTGAAACTCTGCCACAACATGAAAGGATGGTGTTCATAAACTTTCTGGACAAGATTTAGGCTCCTGGCAGCAGCAGGACTGGATCAGAAAGCCCTGCACTCCATTTTTTAAGGACTCCTCATAGGGAAAAGCAGCAAAATAGATATTCCCTGTTTTTAGTTGCAGATGCTCAGTCATTTCCTCCTTCATTCTCAACTGCATGCCCTAGCCATTAAATTAAGAAATATTCATTCACCTTGTCTTCTTTCTTGCCTTATTGAGTAGAACTTGCTTTAGTGCACAGTGGAATGGCTGTTGAGCACACTTTTTATTCCTCTATCAGATTGAGATTGAAAATAATGCAACCTGGATTTCTAAAATGTCAAGTGAATGCTTAACCAGTAAACTGCTGCACAACCAACATCACAGTAAAAGTAACCTCAAATCTTTACTGCCTCGTCCACTAGTCAAATTCTGAACTAATAATGTTGCCTGCTCTTTATTGAAAGCAAGAACTTAGATACCTCACTAAGGATAAGGGATAGGCTTCTGTCCAAAGTGAAAGAATGTGTGATTTCATACTCTTGAGTAAGATTTTTAAGATTTTACCGGTGAAAGATTTTAGGTACATTTTTTCTTTTGAGTAACCCTCTATGTGTCATCCCTGGACAGCAGTCTACTCAACCTGAGAGTCAATCCACACAGCCCTCTGAAATATCTTCACCCTCCCTTTACATCACGTGTGGAGTTTGGGCATGTAACTCCAGGGTTCTGAAATCCTGTCTACAGTCACATATTCTCTTTGAACTGATCCACTGGCATTAACGCATGAGCCCAGTAGAAATATTTCTATAAAATTTCTATTTTCAGGACAGGGTTTGGATGGCACACAATAAATAATTTATACAGTCATATATTGAAAAATGAGACTGTGAAGAACTGCCAAATAAAGACCAATCTTCAATGAGCACCATTTGTCATAGTCATTAATGAGGCTGGAGTACTATAGAAGAAGTGGGCTGCCTAATTAAAAGTTCTATGCAATATAAACTGGTATTACATCACATCTATATACAGAGAGCAAATGTATGTTGGAACAGCACCTTAACTGTTTGCAGGTCCTCTTTTCCTCACATCCTTTAGTGAGGTTTTTTTAATATTTCAGTTAAGACAAAGAAAAAAAATTGTTGAAAGTTGATATAAGGTTGACATGAAGACATATAACATCTCCATATGTCTACTGAGTAGGAAACAGACAACACTGTATTGCCTGCAGGTGCTTAAAAGCTATCTTGGATTTCTTTTTTCTTTTTCTTCCAACGATTTTTAAAAAATATATATGGGACGAATCATTCAGTATAATTATTATTTGCAATAGGATGTTGCACTACAATGATAGTCTTACCCACTTTACAGAACTTTCATGAAGCTTAATGAATTTATTGTCCTGGTCTTGTTTTATGTTCTTTCGAGACTGATTTTCATAAAATGTACACAATTAAGACATTAAACAGGTCTCGAAATTTTCCAATAAAAATATTTTAGAAGTACACATTAACACTGGATACACTGTGATTTTAGCTTAAACCTCCGTACAATACTCTTACTGCAATTTCTTATGCATTTTGCCCCAGCCCTGCCACTCCCCAGGCTATCATTTTCAAATGGAATGTCAATAATTCCCAGTGGTCTTTATTAATTCTTTTTCTTTTTTGAAAGACCAAAGATTAAAGCTGAATCCATGAGCTATTATCAGATAGGAAATATTAATTTACTAAAGCATCTGAACATTTGGAGTAAATTTGAAAACAGAACCATCTGTTATATAAACTAATCCAATAGACTCCACACTTTGTATAGCCAGCTGCTGTCAAGTAACAGATTATGAAACCAAGTAATAAATCTTAATTCAAAAAATGTTTCTCCATTTGAAAGGTTTGAAATTTTTTTCTTTCTTTTGAGTTTTAATGTAAACTTGATGCAAGTGGGCAGAATTCTCTGAGCTGTTGGGGCTCTAGCACTCACTCAGACCCCCGTGGGAGGTGGTGGATGCAGACTCACAGAGGTCAGCTGCAAGGCAAGTCCTGTGATGCCAGCCTCTTTTGTGCATCAGTCACACATGACAAAAGCTGCTCAGCCTGGTTTTGAGATGGGTACCCCAAAGAGACAAAACAAGGATGGCATCCACCTTTTCCAGACCAGTCTAAATAAGGAAAATACTATTTCCTGCAGCCAAGATTTAAATGAATAGTTCAGAATTCTATTCATCCTGAGTTTTGATCCCTGCTAAAGACAAAGACCCTTTGCAACAGTCAGCATTCAAATAGACTCCAGACAAAGTTTCCCTGTTTTTGATATGATGATTATGGGTCCATGTACCGGCCACCAGCAGATGATTCACACCAGATGCCAGGAACCACTCTGTTCACAGCAGCTGGCTCAACACATGGAACCTGACAATTCCAGCATCTAACATCACTAAGTCTGTCCTTTCTTCTCCTCAATGACATGGCAGAGAACCCTTATCCTTCTAGTTTTCAGGTCTGGTTTGTCCACTCTACCCACATCACAACCACTCAAAAGAATTTGTGCAACCCACCTGCCTTCTTTTTGGACTAATTTATGCATGTGTGTGTCAGTGGAATGAGGGAAAATTTATACATATATGTATAATGTAAAGTTTTATATACAAATTGAACAGAATTAGACCGTCAGGATCCCAAACCAGACGTGTTCCCCAAGTACAAGAAGTCTTTAATATCTGGTTCTTAATATCCTAATCCAAAATTAAACAAATGTCACATCATATTAGAAGACAAATAGTATTTTTGGTAGTTGCTTTGAAAACATTTTGCATTCCTCATTTTTGTCTTCAGAGTAGATCAGCTATAAATTTGCCAACAGGTACAAACACATTCTTATGTACTTAATTAATTATGAAACCTGTGACAAAATGTGGGCATTAGTAGATGAGGCACTGCAAATTCATTGGGGTTTAGGTTACTTTGGTTTAGCTAAGTTTGCACCTCAGTGTTGTAAGCCAACAATCAGATTAAACAAGGAAAGAAACTTTTCAAAGCATTGAGCTGATATATGAGTGAAAAGAAAGAAAAATACTGAAAGAAACTTTTAAACTCCTTACCTACTCTTCATCTTTATATGAAGAACAGTACTTTTCAAGGCCTTCTGCTGCCTTCAGGTATCCCACCTGAAAAGTGACATACTAATTGTTATGAGCAAAGGAAGAAGGCTCTTTTCCTAATGTGACATATCTTGTTGTATAATTGGACAAATTCTATGAAGTCTCAAAAATTAAATGGAAGAACTATACTGCTAACAGAACTCGTCTCTTTTTTTTTCCATAACTTCTTTACTTCTCTGAACACCATAATCAAAGACTGATTAACCTATTCTGGCATTCACCAAATCCTTTAATTGCCCAGACTGCTTAATTCTCTGCCCAAGATAGCCTTTGGAATACAGTATACAACTGTTTTTCACTTAGGGGAGCACTTTCTGGTGCAATAACATCACTGGCAGTCCAACCATGTTAGTGATTAAGTGATTCAGGGTTATATCATCCAGCCATTTTTCAGCCCTCCATATTTCACAATTAAGTACAAAATTCTGAGCTTTTAGCCTGCATGAATTAGGCACATTCTATGACAACTTTTCCAAAAGTTTGCATATTCTTAAAAATACTAAATAGCAAGAATAAACTGTCAATGGAAAACAACCCAAAGACATCTGTTCTCCCATCGATTTATTCAACAATCCCCCATTAGCATGTACACCAAAGGGAGAATAGGCTCTGCAGAATGCAAGAAAAATGCATTTCACTAACTAAATAAATTCCTTTATATATTGTGGCAAGACAAATAAATAAACTCAGAGATTTACAGACAGCCACCTTGGCTGACATTTCAGAGAGCTGGAGCCTTTAGCAATATTTTTTGCTTAACTCCATCCTAACAAAGCCCTATCTCTTCTCCCAAAACCTCATTTCTCAATTCTCCCCTGCTCTCCTCTTTCAGGCCCGTTTCCCAGTTTCTTTCTCTTTTTCCTTCCAAGGTGTGATTGCTCTCTTTGCTCCCCAAAGTCTCCTTCTTGATTATTTTTCTCTGCTTTAACGAGTCCAAGGCTTCACTCTACTCCAGAAATTGCATTTACCCTTTTTGTTCCCAGGCACATCTGTCTCCTCCAAGCTTTCTCTCCTGTTCTGACCTTCCTGCACTTCAGGACTTTTTTTGCCAAGTTTATTTCCCCTCTGTCTCTCAAGCCTTTTTTTACTTCTCTATTTTTTTTCTACTCTTAGTGCACTAAAACCATGCCACTATTTCTCCTTCTTTTACTTTCCCTTTAGCAGTGACAAGCTAAAACTTGAGAATTCAGATTAGTAAAAGCAATAAAATAGCAGTCATTGTCCTGGCTTTTTTCAGCCTAATGTAGAGCAAAGAAGGAGGCTTTTAAAAACTGATTCAATCTGGACATGGCTAAAAACAATAGCAACTTTCAAGCTTCATCTGTAACATCTTATGCATAGAAATTCATATGAAAATGCCATTTGATATTAAACTTACATTTTCTAATCCAATAATGAAATATTCAGTGCTGAATGTAGCAATACCTATTTATATAATTCAGATTTGATAATGTAATATTATGTAAATGCTAATGCTTAAAAGACTCTTGTTCTATAGGTTTACCACTTCTTTCATGTTTCCTCTGGCATATGATAAAAATTTAAATTTCTACTGACTCTAAAATGAACAGCATTTCTACCTTATCCTTCACTGATAGGCATTACTAAAAAAAAATCTGTTAAGATTTTACTATTCTGATAAAAACCTAACATTTTATGGGCTATTTGCAGATTACTTTAAATTTTACTTTCCATCTAATAAAGAAATTAATTTTTCCCAGTGGAGAGGGGTCCTTCCCTGTTCTCAGTGATGCTAATAATTATTTAGCTAGTTGATTCACTGGAGACAGGATTAGAATGTAGGGCAACACAACAGATATTTCATATTTAAATTCATTACTTTCCTAGTGCTTTATGCTACATTCCTTAGCCAAGCAAAACTCCTACTGACTTCCTGTATTAGGTCCATCTTTATTATTTAGCAGATTGACAGAACCAGAGTGGTACCATCTATTACTACTGGCAAATAACATCTGAATTCATCTTCCTCTTATTCACAGGATGACTCATTCTGTGTGGTACACACTTCATTTTTGATTTATGTAAGACGTACATTTTAACATCCTTTCTGAGACTCAATTATTTAATCTATTTTTGTCATTCTATTCATTCGCTTATTCAAGCCATTTTGCATTAATAATCAGTCTCCATTCTTCTTCATTATTTGGTATTATTTGGTATAATGGAGTGTGTGCCAACTTTGACTTTTGGATAAAGATTCTGGATGAGTGACACATTTACTGCTGAAAGTTAAAACATATAAAATTTCAGACAGCAAAAAAAGCAAGATATTTGTAGAAGTACTGTCTAGTTTTGAACACCATAATTGTGACTTGAGCCAAATTAGTAATAATAGTATGCTTTACCCAGCTATTTGCCTCCATACAAGAAAAAAAATGTTATCCCAAATAAGTTAATACTGAGAGCTAGAAACGTAGCTCTATTCAATTTCTGAAATACTCTCTATTTCACAGTGAATGGGAGGTGTTACTTTAGAAGTCTTGTTTATTAAGAGACAAAATATTCTCCACCTTATTAATAAGTCAATGTGTGGTTTTCTGTAGGAATGTAGTCTCATGAAAAGTGAAGAATGCTCAGTGGTTTCAGACTTCTGCTTTGCATGTCCTGCATATGGTTTCCTGTAAACAGATGAATGCCAAGACATCTGTCAAAACTTTCTCATGGGCTCTAGAAATGGAAGCAAAATTAGCTTCTTCCAAAGAACCACCCTGGCCATACTTCTCTGCTACCTGTGTACACAACCAATTTGTCACAACCTCAGGAAAAAGGTCAAGGTTAAATTCTTGTGCACTGTGATCCACAAAACATTTTGCTTAATCAGATTTTCTGACAGTTTTGGTCACCTAAGTTATGAAACTGTTATGCTGACATCCTAGACTTTGTAGTTTGTGAAGAGTGTGTGAAAAGTGTAGTTCTTGAAACTCATTTCATAGAAGGATAGAATCATCAGGACTGGAAAGAACCTCTGGATATTGTCTATCAAGCCTCTAAAAATATCAGCTCTTCTCCCCTTACACACAAACCTTTTGGTTTGAGTAGGGTCAACTATTGCTCCTGGTTTGGTACTCCGTCCATGGGGGGTTTGAATGTCTCCAAGAACAGAGACTCTGCGATCTCTGTGGGTAACTTCTTCCAGCCTTTGAACACACTCACACTGAAAACCTTTCTCTTATGTTTTACCTAAATATATTGTGTTTCAGTTTGTTTCCATTGCTTCATATTTTTCAACAGGATATCAGTGAGAAGAACCCAGCTTCCTTCTCACTCCTTCTCCCCCTTTTCCACTTTGAAAATATCCCTGTAAGGCTTCCCTAGGTTTACCAGTTCTAGTTCTCTGTCTGTCACCCACATGTTCCAGTCCCTAAATTGTCTTCATGCGCTTTACCAGCACATACAACAGTATTCTTTTTGTATATAGGGGAGCTCATGACTGGAGTGGAAAAAGGGAAACAGACACTTCCCTCCATCCTCTGGAAATTATTTGGATAATACAGCCCAGAACTTGGCAGGCCTTCATTGCCACAAGGTCACAATCTTAGCCCATGGTCCACTTGTCCACCAGAATCCTCAGGGCACAAAGTTATTTTCTGTAAAGCTGATTTCCAACTGCTTGGTCTCCAGCCTGTGTTGATGAATGAGACTATTCCTTTGTTCTGGGTCTGGCCAGGACAAGGCTGTATTTTGCAGTTACCAGAACCTAGTGGTTATTCCAAACCACCCCAGGGGAATCTCTTCTGGGGAGGAGGAGCTCCTTCCAGTGGGGTGAAGCTTGGCAGAGGGGGCTGTGTGGTAGGCTTGTGAGAGCCAGAGGGAGCAGTACGGGAGCATGGCAGCAGGAACCATCTGGAATTGCCTATGGTAGGGTGTTGCTGCAGTGAGCAATAGCATTTTCTTTTCTTCTACCCTCTGTCACTAGCATTGTTGCTGTTACTGTTTGTCTACTAATGTCATTGCTGCTTCCAGTAAATTGTTCTTACCTCAGCCCATGATCTTTACCTTTTGTGCCTACAGTTCTCCTCTTTAGCCTGAGCAAGGAGCACATGAGAGGTGTGTATCTTGGAGTGCTTTCAGTGGGAAGAATTAAGTTGGAGAGCACTGTTTCTAAACCATGAAGCTTCACAGGTACCCAGCACTTTACATTTCTCTTTGTTATAAATCATGAGATTTCTGTTGACCCATTTCTCCAGCCTGCCAAGGTCTCTAAAAGGCAGCACAACCACTTAGTGTGTTAATCATTCTAATTTTGCATCATCCACAAACTTGCTGTGGGTGCACTCTGCCCCTTTATCCAGATCATAAGTGAAGGTGTTAAACAATTTTAGCTCCACTATCCCATTCTTGGAGAACCCAAATCATGATTATCCTCCAGTACAGCTTCATGCTGCTTCCCTTTGATCCCAGCAGTTCAGCCAGTCTTCAATCCACCTCACTGCATCATCCAAACTTCACCAGTTTGTCTATGCAGCTATTATAGGAGTGTTGAAAGCCTTAAAAAAGTCAAAATAAACAATATCAGCTGCTTTTTTGCTCCCATCCTTCTTGAAGATAGGAGTGGTTTTGCTGTGTGCTAGTCCTTGAGAATTTTGCCCAACTGCCATGACTTTTCAAAGATTTTTTTAGAGCAGCCTTGCAATGATATTGGATGGCTACCTCAGCACTCTTAAATTATTATTTCCTTGGCCGTGCTACACCACATTTAGAAAACACTATCAAAGTATTTCTGTAGCTAATTTATATGTATATGTGGAAAACAAACCTTGAATTGTGTGACAGCTGTGTTTTCTGATCTGTGTTGCACAGGTAAAGAATTTAAATCTACTTCAGGTAATTCTTGCACTAGCTATTCTTAGCAAAGCCAGTAATTGCTTATTTTCTTTATTCTTCCCAAGATGATAAGAGCATCACCTGAGTTTAAACAAGTTGTGGAACGAAAGCAGAACAAAGCTTATTTCACTGAATAGGTATCATTTATCTTAAATTGTCCGTGGTGGGAAAGGTTTAGCTATGTAAACAGTCAATGAGAAGAGGCCTACTTGGCTGCTGCAGGTTAAAGAAGGAAAGGAAATAATTGAATATCATGTTAGCAGACTCTCATTTCTCCTACAAAAGGGTACACTTGGAAGGAATAGCTACTCAAATCTATGATGTTCATTATAACATTGCTGGCCATTATTGGAAATTTCTCTTTAGCATCAGGAAGATACACTCATACACTTTATCTATAACAAGGTGTCAAATTCCAGCTAAGAGATTTATTTTTTTTTTTTTCACACAAACATGTATGAATTAGCTGCCTAGTTTAATACCTAATCCTTCATCATTAGCTTAATACATATATCTCAAAGGAATATGTCCTGTGAGCAAACCCAAATATCTTTTTCTAGGATATTAACAGTAATAATATCTTCAGCATAACTGAATTCCAATTCATGTATGTTTGCCCATGTCACTGTTTCTCATACCTCTATATGCATTCATTTTCTGGCTGCTTCTGCAGTTGGAGCTCAAAAACTTTTACCCACTCCTGGTCATACCAAAGAAACCAACCAATGACACTCACAGTCTTTTAGGGAAATACAAGTTATTTTCCCTGTTTTAATTCTGTTATTCCAGTAATCCAATACATTGTCCCACCATTGAGAAAATGGGCCTACTTTTGTTAATTATTGCATCTGCATATAAATCAACTTGCTCTGTAAGTTTTATCAGGCATATATTTTTTTAGAATATCTCAGATAGCTCTCAATAAAGACTCAGACACATCATCAGGTTGCTTGACAAATTATTGTACAACACATGATCTTTGTTTGCCAGTTCACTCTGCCAGAAACAACGGGAAATTACTGTGACTTAGATCAGCCTGCAATGAAAACAACTAAAACTGAGACTCATTTCTGCTCATGCTAGAGGCTAAGAAGACCCACTTAGATTTGCAATAGCTCAGCTGACAGAAGACAGCATGTTAACACACCATAACTTGATTTGAAATCCAGGTTGATAGCACAGTACTGACTACAGTGAACCTTCAGCTGTGCACTGAACATACAGGTCTAACATGTCTGTTTGAAATCCCTGCTTATTTTCATGTCTTCTGGAATATTTTGTGGGAGAGAAGATTTCATCCAAAGTCTTAAGCTAAAAGCCAGTAACTAAACTAGTGACCTGGAGTGTCTTCTGAAGCGCAGAAGAGTAAGATTGATGATATTAATCACATATATAGACACACATATATGATCAGAAATGTACTGATGCTGTTTGGGTTTTGCCTTTTTTCGTTTATATGTTCTCTGTACTCTTCACAAACACATTTGTAACTCTGGCACCCATTGTATTAGTAGATAGTTTTCCCAGTACTTTTCCATGGCCTTTCCTAAGCAGAAAGACAGAACAAATTCCAGAGCTCCAAGCCCTGGAAGATACAAAGCCCCAGTGTTATCTTGATTCTTCCTAGGAACCAAGGTCAAGAACAACTCTTGGAGATACATTCTCATGGACAAAGTACAACTGGTGCTGAAGGGAAGCTGCAGAGGAGAGGTTTTACCCGGGAGGGAATTGCATCACCACCTGTCCTCCTAATTGGTGCTTTTTATCAATTACACTAATTTACTAAAACCTATAAATGTGTACTCATCCCTGTAGGGGTGGGCTTTGGTGGACATCTTTCCATAACTGCCTCTGAAAGCCTTCGTTAAAGATCCTCTTTTCTATTACCTCGTTGCCAAAATTACCTCAAGTTTCATTTCCAGGCTGGGCAAAAAGGCAACAGTACAGTGGCTATTTATTGATTGAAGCTCCCCAAAACATTTGTTGTCCTTCTCCCAGTCCCTTTTTCTCCAGATATTCAATGAAAATCATTATGTCAACAAATTTTGACTTGACAGTGTCCTAGGAACCAAGGTCAAGAACAACTCTTGGAGATACATTCTCATGGACAAAGTACAACTGGTGCTGAAGGGAAGCTGCAGAGGAGAGGTTTTACCCGGGAGGGAATTGCATCACCACCTGTCCTCCTAATTGGTGCTTTTTATCAATTACACTAATTTACTAAAACCTATAAATGTGTACTCATCCCTGTAGGGGTGGGCTTTGGTGGACATCTTTCCATAACTGCCTCTGAAAGCCTTCGTTAAAGATCCTCTTTTCTATTACCTCGTTGCCAAAATTACCTCAAGTTTCATTTCCAGGCTGGGCAAAAAGGCAACAGTACAGTGGCTATTTATTGATTGAAGCTCCCCAAAACATTTGTTGTCCTTCTCCCAGTCCCTTTTTCTCCAGATATTCAATGAAAATCATTATGTCAACAAATTTTGACTTGACAGTGGGTTAATGGTTGGACTCAAAGATCTTAAAGAAAAAGATCTTTTCCAACCTAAAAGATTCTGTGGTTATTGAATTTTATTATTTTTGGGATCTTTCTGCATAATAGTTTGTGTAAAGAGTTCCTCACAATGAAGCATATTCTATGCATGCCTGAGATGTTACTAGCACAATGTAAGCTAACAAACACATAAAAATGCATAGAAACGTTTTAAAGTGAGAAATTGTTGTAAGTTTCAAGATCACTGTTTCCATTTGAATTAATTTTGAATATTCTTTTACTAATTAGAGGGGATTTTTAAAGTATTAGAGCTCTTAAGTTCTGTTTGACTAAAATTTCATGCAATGGTAGGCTAAACCTTTTCAATGATCTCAGGATTAGCCTTTGCTTTCAAAGCTCATACAAAGGAAAGTTCTATAGTCCTTTCATCTGAGATGTTATTTTCTTTAGGATTATGAGATAATGCATCTGGAACAACATTCATTCATCCAGATTTGTGGTTTAGTTGAAAGTCAGTCCAAATTCCTGTAATCACAAGTGACATCTGGCTAAACATGCACTTGGGTCAAGTTTAGACCTCAGCCACTATAAAGGGCTGTGGTTAAGACAGCATGCTCAACTTGACACCTCCCAAACAGTGGAATACACTCTCAGTCCCCACCAACATAACAAGTTAGAGTTACATCTCTTTTATTTTTTGCTTCTCCTAGCTCAACATTTTCTTTCAACAGCCTTCAAGACTTTTTTTTTTTTTGTAAAAAGATTTTCTGGTGTTTGTATGGTTCTTCCTACAAGAACTTAGGCTAAAAAAAATGTTCAAAACCTACACGTGGTGTACCTGATGTCTCCTAGTGTCAATTAAATTATAAACCAGTATTTCAGAGCGCTAACCAGTAGGTCCAAAGGCAAGAAACAACGTACAAAATCTACATAGGTAATTTATGAAATGGAAAAAAAATGAACTAGCTTGAAGGTAAAACACATAGCAGAAAGCCTATAATTAAAAATCAACCAAAAATTCATCTGTACTTTAATCAAGTTGTAACAAAACTAGAGAGCTACTTATCTGCTTGCACCAGGTGTTTCAGATGAGACTTAGTGACAGGACTTGGCTTCTTTGATTCTCATCACCTATTTTCTGTGTGAATGCATACTGACCTTCTGTCATAATTATTTTCCTTGGCTCTGAATGAGAGATTGAGCTTCATCTCATAGTTCCTCCAGGGCCTGGAAATGGTCAGTCTTGCTTACATTTTTAAAGGTTCAGAAAGAAAAATTACTCTTTCTGGATCAACAACTCTGATAAATCTCTTTCTGCATCTTACATCACTGTAGAACTGACAATTTCAGTCATCTCATTTAGCAATACTAAATTTGACACTGTTCTGTTGAGCAAAGGCCACAAGAAAAGTAAAGTAGATGACTGTATTTGTCAAAAATGTATCTGTCCACAATGTTAGACTACATGGCAGAAATTACACCCATGGCATTCAATGACTGGACATCCCTCATAGCAAAAAAAAAAAAAAAAAATGTTTAATTAGAAGCAAAGCTTTTTTAAGAAAATTCTCTTGTATACTTCATTCCATCTGAAGTTCATTATCCCAAATCCTCAGTATGGTAGACTGAGTAAATAGCAGTGAAAAGGAGAATTAATGCTAAAGGATGCAGACAATTCAAGAAAGTGCACATCAATAAAAGTGAAGAATAGCACGTAACACAGGGGAGTCAAAAAAATTTCTGGTGCACTTCAAATTATATAGGAGAAAAATGGAAACTATAGGGCAAGAGAAGGAGAGTGTCACAAACCCACTCTAGGAAGAGTAGAAAAGAAAATTAGATACATATTTTATTTAGGTTTTTCTGGGGGGTGGGGGGATTGTAACATCTGATTCAGCTTGACTTTGGACAACTCCTAAGCTATTTCTGCACTTTTCTGCTTCTAAAAATCTGGTTTTCTTTTGAACATGTATATTTTTTATTCCTTGTATGCTCTCTACTGCTACTACTATTTTTTAAAGTGGCCTCTCTTTGTTATTGTATTTACAGCTCCATCCTACTCCTCCCCAGGGCACTTTTTTAACTGCCTCCTTTTCCCTTTGGCTCCAAACTGAAAGTAACACCTACACTGTTGATGGCTTGGTCACGGTCTCATAATTACCCCCAGCTGTTTGTCCAGGAGGCTTTCTTTCTGGAATTATAGCTTGTTTGTAGATTTTTCTATTGGTCAGATGTGGAAATCCTCTAATCTGAAATAACTGCATAGTAATTCATGTATTAACCAGGTCATCTTCTGTTTACATTAATTTCCACTTAGCATTCTCTTCCTTTCTCAAAGATAAGCCTAAAGTTCAACACTTTTTTTCATTAAGCATTTCCTAAAGGTTTTTCTGGGATTTGGTCCAGCACCCATTTATAACAGCTTTCAGTATATTAATATTTGGTAATACTGCAAATAGAGTTTTACATGAAATAAAGACTGCCCAGGCAGTGTCATTTAGAATCACAACTTTCTTCCCCCCATAAACTGCTGCTTGAGTTCCTTGTATTGCTGCATGCAAACCAAACAGGTTTGTGAATCAAATATTTACAGAATTTTATCTAATAGTCTTTGTAGTGATTCAGTCTACCATATGGGATAAATGTATAGAGTGATATGGGGTAGAATACTTTAAACTGAAATGATACAGAAGTACATAACTTGAGTGAGTTAAAACTCTTTCTGGTAAAAGTCAGTAGTTTACACAGAGTTAAATACCAATCATCCAACACTAAGGCTATGAACACATTCTTTAGCTCAAATTCTCTATCTTTTCTTGTCAGTATGATTAAAGGCTCAGATTCAATGTAACTGATGTCTAAGGAACTTTAATTTTCCTTTGATAAACTGACAAAAAAGTAATTTCTTTAATCTTAATCCAAAGGGCACAATGTTACAATGGACGCCTTGTGAGTTTCACCAAAACATGTGAAAATCTCTTTGTATCTCCAGAGCCCTTTACTAGAAGCCGCTACAATATTCTGCCAGATACAGGGCTACAGGCAGTGGATTAGTCTGAAGCAGTTAGCTATCAACCCTTGGTAGTTGTTTCTATGGTGTGAGAGAGGTATATGTATAACTTCCCGTAAAGGTGACAGTAAAATAATAATGGATTCCAAATCAATCTAGGTAGAATAGAGAGAATATGAAGTAGGAGAGCCCAAGGCCCTGCACATTAAGGATTTGTTCTCCTAACTGGTGTTGGGGGGAGTGTAAGGGAGTAGAGGAAGTGTTTGAATTTTGGGTTCTACTAATTGCACTGTTTTTCCTCAAAGTCCTGTCACAATTGTCTGGACAGACACACAGACAGTATTAAAACATCTTGTACAGACTGGGGCTATACTGCTGCAACCATTATAAGGGAATTACAGGATCTGAAGTCTATAGCAGAAGTGAAAAATGGAGTTTATAATGTACCAGTGCTATAACGTGGAACCACCTTTTTACCCCTGTTCTGTTTCTTCTCCATAAATGCATACACACTCCTGAAATGTTCATACCCACATTTTCTGTGGATATGTAAATGGCACATGCAACATCTGTATTTTAATTTGTTGCCTCTTATATTTTGTGCATTGCTCCATTTAAGAAGAAATATAACATGACAGAAGTTGGGCTCAAAGGAATTCATCATGTCTGTACTATCATTGGAATGAAATGTCTCTTTCTCCTATCCCTTGTTCCCATTTTCATTCAAATTGGACGGAAGAAACAGTCCTAGCAGATTCAGCTTGTCAGCTATATTACTGGTAAAAATCTGTTTGGAAACCAGATTCCTCCACATGAAAATGTGTGTGTTAATTAGCCCCTTTTGTGTCAGCCTGTTTCTGAGCCAAGTCTGAAGAGTCATTTGAGGGCACCGAATGTCTGTTCTGAAGAGAGGCTTACGCGATTGAGAGTGTCATGACCACTTGAAAAACTTTCTTCAAGGATGAGAACTTTTCTGTTGGCAACATGTTATCAGGAACATCTAGTCCAGCACCATCAAGGATTTTTCTGTTTATTTTAAAAACATGCAGACACTACAACTCCCTTTGGTTCTAGCGATACAGGGAATTGAGGGCAGAAGAAAAAATGCTTGGAGAGATTAATCTAACAAACTAAATGTAATTTATCATGAATAAATGTCTGGATTTAAGTGCCACAAGTTTACCTATCCACTCCTGCTCCATCTGCAATGATTTTAATCATAGACCAAAGCCAAGAAATACAGCTATGACTTATGAATTTCAGTCTCTATTAAGAAAACTGGCAAGGATGAACTGAGGGTGTTGGTCAGCCTATTACCAGCAGAAAGAGTAAAGCGCAAGGGTATCTGCATGATGTGTGCCCATTTTTATTAAAAGCCTGTTCTTATATACATTCTATTTTTGGCTTTCGTGGAAAATAAGGACAAATATTTTCCAAACCATTCTGACTTCACTGGCTGATATAGGGTCCTAATCCTCCAGACTGAACTGGAGTGAACAAGGCAAAATGAACCAATTTCCTAACAAACCCAGCAAGTTTCTTCATTCCCTTCCCCCACACTGAGTCCATGCACTCACTTTATCTTTCCCACAACTCTTGTCTCAAAGAAGCTCAAGGGTTATTTTTTCTCATAACCACCCTAAACTGCATTTCTGAGAGGACACTACTTCCTCCATTCTCAGCAATTTCAGAGGCTGCCAGAGGCTGCCCCTCTTCCCAGAAGTCACTCACAAAGTCAACAAGCAGTTTACCCTCTGTTTTGATGTTGGCCTGCCTTCCAGCAATTCTCAGTTGGCACACAGTCTCCTGCAGACTATAATCAGCTTGGCACACGTTAAAACACCCATGCCAGGGCTATGGCCAGAACGAGTCAAGTCAACTGCTGTGTTGCAGTTAGTTTGCCTTGTTGCAGTTTCAGCAACACACTCAAGACCAGACTCTCTGACTGCCCACATTGTCTAGCACTTCACATCTCCTTTATGTGAAACTGAGAGCATTGCAGTTTTAATGTCAAGAAATAAACCTTAAGAGAATTTTCCTTCAGCATGCTCTGAATTCCTTACACAACTTAGATGATTGGCATTCCTGCCAGCCCACCCCAGTATTCCAAAACATCACGCCTAACACAGCACAGCCCATCCTGCCCTCATCTCATATAAGACTGTTTAACCCCTGTAGCTCTATGTAGGATATGTCCTTTCCAAAGCCCTGCGGAACAGACCAAACTCACTGGCAGGCATCTTTTCCCTTTGGAGTGAAGGTGTGACCATGATGTCTGGGACAAGCAAGAGGAAGTGGAGTACATCATTCCCTGGGAGGAGAAATTCAGTGAATCAGATGTCCAGGTCTACAGTCATGAGGACGCACATAAAGGCAGTGGAACATCTCTCCTGTCTACATGGCCGCTGTTCCCTATGCAGGACATTCTGTCCACATTCATATGCAGAAAATGTGATAACAGATATTTTTAAAAGAACATTTAGTGGAGAATTCAACAGTCTGCATGGCAGAGAAGGCTAATGGCACTCACACTTTCCCCATTGTTCTTTCAAAAAAACATATGGCTGTTAGGGATGAAATTTTTTCTTAAATACTTTGGAAAAAAACAACCTTGTCACTGCATGACTGGTATTTCAATTTTCTGTTTTTTCCTGAACTGCAAAATGTGCTAACACTATAAAAACATCAAAATAAGGCAGACCATCAAGGGCATAAACATGATATAGTGCTTCTAAAAAAAAGTCAGTGCTTAATCTGACTGTGATTAATATGGGTAGCCTTTTTATATAGATTCTGTCTGTATTAGCAAAAATAATTTTATGCCTTTTGGGGAAGAGTGTTTGTATTTAACAGCTGAGAAAAAAAGGCCTGTCTTTCAGATTTTACAATATTTTACAACTCTCTTATCCATGTAAGGCTAATAAAATCATCTTAAATTGTAAAACAGAAGTGGGATTGAGAAACAGAAGTGACTTTTACACTTGACCAAAAAAAAGGTTTTGCTGTTTGCAAAGAGACTATTACTTTGACCTAATGCCCAATATATGTTGATACAGATGGTATATCTCCCTTACCTTGCAAGGGCAGTATCCACCAAGGTCAAGGTCTTCCCTGTATTTGTATCAACAGTGGCAATCCATGCCCTCCCCACAGGCATTTTGAAGAGCTCTATAGTCCTGAGTGATCCTTATAGCACTCTCTACACTGCCAGTCCACCTGCTTCACAGGCAATTCCTTTATTCTTTGACTAAATTGGAGGAAATCTCAGCAGATGTGTGGCACCTGTTCCATGTAGCTAAATTCCTTGTAGTCACCTCATTGGGTAGGACAGGATGCTGAGAAAGCAGGCCAAGAATGATGTGCCAGGGCAGAACAATACTGCTTTCCTTCTGGGCAGTAGGGTCAGCTCCTTCCTTGGAGCCTCCTGCTCCCTTCCTCACTCCTCTTGAACGCTTTGACCAGTAACACACAGTCACAGAAAGGCCAATGGCAGTGCTGAAGGGCAGCAATGAGAAGGCTCCTTTATGAAAAGCAGGGTGATGGATCACAGAGTGTTTATGGTATAGAGCAAAGAAAGGAGCAAGCATCCTTACAAGAGCTGACTGCATGCCAAGGACATCCTGTGAATGTGAATAGCACGGCTGAAAGCCATGTGGTCATCTCGTGTTGTCATCTCACACGGTCACACGTCCATTGTGGTCTTGTGTGTGTCCTCTGCCTGAGATGTCTTCATTGCAGAGATGCTCTGGAGCAATGCAGAGAAGTACATAACTGTAGGAGTATAGAACCCATAGTGAACTTCCTTCCTTTATTTGTGCTAGAGCAGGAGTGTTTCTGGGCCATCATACCTGTTCCTATTTTACACAGGAGTGAAGATATACAGTAGACTGCAAGAAATACCTAGAAGAAGGTATTTCTTGCAGTCTACTGTAATAACTAAAGATATTTTCCAGCTACTACTGCAGCACAGACTTACGTGTATAATGTTTCCCCACCTCCAAATTTGCAAATTCTTTTCTTTCCTGAAGATACATTCTTTAAGATAAATGTTTATTTAACATTAGTAACAAGCCTGGACATGTCTATTTATTATAAGTCTAGTAAAATGTACCCTTCTTATTGATGAGGCATTAAATGTCAAGTTTATCTTGGATGACCCTTTGAAATGTAAGAAACTAATAAATAAATGTGTCCTTTTTTGTTAATATAGGTCACTTAATAGTACAGTTTATCAAAAGTCAGTCATTTAATGATATGCTTGAATCTGTGTGTGGTTTGCTTTCTTTTTTCTCTTTTGATACTTCTGGTATTAGACCAGTTTCAGAGTTCCTACAAATTTACTGTAAAAGATCTGTTTGACAATGAGAGAAGAAGTTGCCAGCCATGCCAATTATAGTGATTTTGTGGTGTGGGACTTGAGGCCACTGGGAACTAAAGATCCATGGCAAAAAAAAAAAAAAAAAAAAAAAAAAAAAAAAAAAAAAAAAAAAAAAGCTTTTCTAGGCATCTATGTTTCTTTCACAATTGTATTCACATATCCAATTCAAGCTATGGCTCAGTAGTATGTTATCTAAAGAAAAAGATTAGGTTCACATTAGGACTTTTCTGACTACTTGATATTAAGCAGGGATATAGAAGATTTTTTTTATTTTTTGCCTAGAAAAGTAACATCTGGAACAAATAGAGTCTTTAACTGATTATCATTAACACAATTGTGTTGTGTTCTCAAAAAGCTATTAAAAAGTGTTAACATGGTTACATCATGAGCTTCAGCTGGTTCTTATAACACACGATCAACTCATGCCAGACGTGTACACATATGGATATTTAAAATACTCTATTGTAAGACAAGATTCTGAGAACATTTGCATTAATATTAGGATTACTTACCAGTTCATGCAGTTGTTTTGAGGACAGATTTCATTACCCATATAACTCTGAACAGTATTTAAGCTCACATGTAAACATGTTAACAGTTCTGTGGGTAGTAAGGAAGACAGCAAACGCTATCAATGAAAATACTTTTTATCCTTTTTGTCAAACCATTCTATCTCACCTGTTATTCAAACAATACCTTTTAAAAAGTGGCACACATAACAAAAAAATCAAATACAGACTTCATTAGATTTGATTATGTCAGAATGTTAAAAATATCTCCCTGCATAAAGCCCAAGTGGACCATGACAGCTCTTTTTCTCACTATGCACAGCTTGATGTAACCATGCAAGACAGGAAGGAAAAGAAAAACAGCCATCTGCAACTACAGTGATAATATGGGGGACTGTCATAAAGTGATAATACGACAGGACCTAGTACCTGTCATTAACGCCTGCTTTTGGCATCAGTTTATGCCTTCACACCTTTGGGAGAATAAGTGTTGGTTAAGCCATTAGTTTTTATGAGACAAACCTCCTCGACAGAGCTTCCCAGCTGTATCATGAGAACACCTGATTAGTTTGTCACCTATAGCAGTGAGATAGCCAAAGGCCATGTGCTTGCTGAGCTATTCCATGTGTTTGGAATGAAGATTGTTCTAGACTCCTCAGCTCACCTGAGAGCCAAGAAAACCCAGTAGTCAGCAAGTACAAGTCATTAGTACACAAAGCTTCTGGATCACACTGGATTTTTTGAAGTGCAAGGCCATGAAATGGTTGCCTCCAGGAAGACTGAGACACATAAAAATTCAGGAGGCTGTTTCTCAGGCAATCTTTAGTCAGTGAGTTTCCTGTGACTATGTAAGGACAGTGAAACTGAAAAGGACTTCTGAGTTCCCCAGCTGAGATGTGCATTTTGAGCCTTGAGTAAAGACCTGATCACGGTGTGAGATCTTCCCTGCTGTGATCTCCAAAAAAAGGTGGTGACTGGGTTGTCTGCCCAGTGAAGTGTAGGCACAGCCCCCAAACTCAACAGTGCTGGTAAAAAAATACTGGTTTTCCAGTCTTTGGCACCACCTGTCATGTGCACCCGCAGAGAAGCAATAATAATTTTACTAAATAGGAGTGAGACGCCATTTTCATGGCAGGAGTAAACTGTGAAGAAAAAAGTGAGTTCCATGCTCAAAGACCAAGAAATTATTTGCTTGCAATTCAGAAGGATGTCTTGCAAGGCTGGAAAGTGGTCTTGGAGATGCCAAATATGTGCTCATTCAGGTAGCCTTGAGTCCCCACTTTTTGTCCTATTACCGAAGTACAGAGTATTTCCAAAAACATTCAATTTCCATTCAGGAAAGGAGCTGAACGCACAGTGGGGGCTGCTGAAAGGGTTCAGGTGCAACTGTATCTTATTCTTATCATATCCTGCACTTTATTTTTCAACCACAAAATCCCATTATTTCATTTAGAGTGAAAGGGGTGTTATTTTTATGCTGTAATAATGTTATGGATTCTTATGATGGAAGAAGTACTGGCAAAATAGGGAAATGTTTTTCTAGTAATGAACTGAACAGTAAGTTTACACCTAGTGCAATGTGACTAGAATCATATATAGCTGTCACAACAAAAAGTAGATAGAAAAGCACATAGCATACTCTTTGTTTCTCTGTAAACAATATGTCTGGAATAAGAGTAGAAGAAAATGATAAAAATTATCAGTAAATATTAGAATAAAAGAAACAAATTTAATGCACCTATCAGAATAATGTAGTCTTCTGTAAAGAGTATCAAAAATATTTCTAGAATTTTAAAAAAACAACTGATTCCAAGCCAATATGTTCCAATCTTACTAAAGTCCACAGTTCAATTATTAGTACTGAATTTTAGGGCTTCTAATACTATATAAAAATATTCTAACCATACATGACACAAAGCTTCAAACAAAACTCAGTGTGCCTGTTAAAATTTGTTGGAGTTTTGACAGGTTAATTCTGTACCTGCAGTCTTTATGCCAGCTCACATAAAAATTGCCTTTACCCTTATCCTGTTATGAAGAATGAAATACCATGTCTCCTTCAGCAAGCAGCACAAAACCACATCAATGTTGAATTCTGCCCTGCCTTATTAGCTGAAATGTGATCTTGTGTTCACAGCTGATCTGGCTCAGAGTTGTGACTCTAAATGACCTCGTCCCATACAGATGCACTACAATGACTATAGCCACACAGGCTATATGTGAAAAAGGTCTGTTAAAATATGAATCATTCACCAAAAGACAGAAAAGTATAAAAAAATTCCCAAATAAATATAAGCATTCAAAATACAGGTAGATACTGTGCTTGCATGTACTCTTTCTTTTATGTCAAAAGGAAAAAAAGAATGAAAATAGAAAATTATAAAGAATGAGAAACTTTAAAATCAAATACTAAGCAAAGGTTTTTGGTCCACTGATAAAATCTGCTACACAGCCTGCTAGGCTTTTCAAATCTCAAAGTGTTTTGAAACATTGATGATGTGTGATGATCTCAGAACTGCACCAATATTCAGTTCTTTACCATAATGCTAATGCTCTTGCTCATAAAAAAGTTTTCAAAAAGCAACATTTTTTTTAAGGAAACAATAATAATCTTTGATGTAGAAAATATCCTATGTAAGAAGAAAAAAGCAAGAAAAATAAAGATTTAGGAAACAGAAATAGGAGAGCTCTAAAGTAGACATAGAAACAGGAAAGTCCTGTTTAAACAGATAACACAGAATACAAAGTAAATGTGCTCCCCCTTCTCTTAATCTTTTGTGAGGAAAGCTAAAATTCCAAACAATGAAAGAAAATAGCTTAAGATTTATTTCTCTTCATCATTTAAACTTCTAGCCCATGATACTCCTCACAGGACTTGGCCTTTTTAAACAAAGTTAAAACATGTGTTCTTACTTTTTCTTTTTTATCATATTAGAAAACCTTTATAATCATGCTTTTTTACTTGGTTGGGTTTTTTTAAATCTAGAATTCTACATAACAGTGAAGGAAAAGAGGTTGAACTATCACAGAAAGCGTGCATAGGATTCAAAATGATCTTGCCAATCTTAAAGGGTAGTTATCACCTACTAGCACCAAAAGTCCAGTTAGCATTGCAGGTGCTCATTATCACTGAAAAACACCCCAGCCAGTAACCTGGGCAAAAAGGGGGTTTTTTCTGCACAATGGCAGGTTCAGTGCCTCAAAAATATCATGCTCATGAGTTTGTTTGTAGAACCAGGACCCTATTCTATAAACCAGTCATGTGTCCATATTTAGACTAAGGATTAGTTAATAAATTCTTCCCTTACATCCTAAGTAATCCATAAGCTAGGCATTGGTGTCTGCCACTTCTTGGGATGCAGTTCCCTTTCCAGTACATTTCATTGTTTTCAGAGATGTTACTCCTCTCTTACTTAAGTTTAAATACCAGCCTTGCTTTTTTAAGCAGCATAGTAAAGAAGCATAAACTTTTATCATACCTAATTGTACTTGTATTGTACAACAATCATTCCAGAAAAAGTTTTGTGAAGAAGGTCTTTGACAAGAACACTTGTGAATGGTGAAATACTAAAAAAATAAGAAAATAAGTAAAAGGAAGCATCTGTTGGGAATTCTTCCAGCTGTGCTTAACACATTTGGAAGATGACAGAGACATAATATGTGCAAGGCTAACACAGTAGCTTGTCACTTCCTATAAACATACAGAGGTGTTCTTTCAGCCATGATAAGGTTTTCCAAAAAATACATAATATGGCTTGCTCTGCTTTCACTCTGAGTCTCAAAGTACCTAAAGTAACTATTATTCCTATCTCACAGAGAAAAACATGGAACTGGTTGGAGAAATTACCCAAGTGGCTCAGGTCATTCAAAGGTAGAAATTAAAATAAGAGCCAAGTTCATTGTAACCATATTTAAGATCTGTTAGAGATCAAAGGTGCATTTTTGTTTGTTTTAATTCATTTATATACAGGATGCCCTGAAGTCCAGAACCACAGGTTTGCAAAATTAGTCTCAATGGCCTAAGCTGCCACTGCCTTTCAGAAAATCTAAAACCACATCCAATGACAAAAAATAATACTATCAAAGCAAAGCAGATAAAAATAAAAGGTGTAAAATATATCAAGCATACTAAACAGATATTGCTCAGAACAATAAAATCCATGCACAGGTTAAGATCAATCTGCTATAGTTCAACATACTTTATATTTTAAGATGGAAATAGGGAAGGAAATCAGAATTGGTCATTTGATCAGACAATTCTGTTCAAAAGGACAGTGAAGTCTGTTACAGAGAAGCACTCATGAATCAGAGTCAATATAGCTTTTATTTGGAGCAACTTTGTCCTTCTGTGGGCTCTTTTTAGTACTTAAATTATTCAGTAGTTTCTTGATGAAAGCACAGCTGACCAAAATCTAAGAATCAGAATTTGATTAGGTTGTTTATGGATCTGGGTTAATTTTTCTTTTCCATTAGCTTTTAATGTTTTCTTCAAAATAAACCAGAGTATCACTATATCAATAAGCCAAACTAGAGGTGACTGATTTATCTGTAGCTTCTATTTGAAGATAATACACAGAAATATGTCAGTGACAGAGCTCAGTATTTGAACGTGCAGAACATATTGGCTTCAGTCCATAAAACACTGTATAAATTTAATGGGATAAGCCCCTTCTGAGTAGCAAATAATGAGAGCGGAGAGAAATGCACCCAGAAGAAATAGTCCTAAGACATACAATAAGCACCAGATTAATTGCAAATTAAATACATTTAAAATGCTCAAAGCAGATGTTCTTTTTTTTCTTTTCTTTTTAATTAAGCGACATCTTATTTCATCTCCAAATAGAGTTTGCTTTTAAGGAGGATAAGAAGTAGTTTCTGAAGTGTCTAACTCATGCAAATATTCTTCTGGCCAAAATAAAATATATGGGCATTTTTGTAATTTTCTTACACTGTTTGCTTTGTATGGACATAGAGAACCTGCTTGTAATAAAATTTACAGTATTCAGTTCTCTTTACAGTTTTTCCTAAGTCAGCAATTACAAAAAAAAAAAAAAAAAAAAAAAAAAAAAAAAAAAAACCACACATAGGCATTGGCATTCATGTGTCTAACTTACAGAAAAAGCAAAATACCACTAAACATATGTGCTAGACCCTATTTTATAAAAATCTATGAGCACAGATTTAGCGTTGATGCTAATGAGGACTCAGGAAAAGAATTAATATGTCTCTACATTCCACCTAAATGTAGAAGAAACAGTCTAGGAAATTAAGGGAATATCTAAGGTTACGCATTCTTCTTTCTGTGACAGAAGCACTTAAATGAATCATAGAAATCACCCTTCATACACATATATGTTAATGGTTGCCCATCCCAATTCCCACTAATTTTACCTTCTTTCTACAAATGCAAGGATAAAGTTTATGCAGTCATATCTCCTAAATTTCTCTCTTTTCTAATTCTGACTTTTTGCTGCTTTTAGGAATAGGAAAGTAAGCAACTTTTTTTGAGCAAAGATGACCTATTCAGGACTTAATATTGGGAAAGTGAGAGCAAGACTACAAACAGCTAAAACTGGGAATTTCCAGTTTAACGGAAAATGCTGGTATTTTGATTATTTTGAATCAGAACAAACTATTTCAAAATTTCCCACAAAGCAGAAATTTAAAAAAAACTAAAAAAATGCTTTCAAAAATGTCGAAACACATTTTGTTTGAGCTTTTTAGTTTTGTTTATTTCATGTTAAATTTCATACTTTGTATTTTTGTTTTACAGTTGTAACTATAGCTCATCTCATGACACAACTAATATGTAACTTCCATAATATAGTATAATTTTTTTAATTTAATTGTTTATATTGTGAACAATTATAACCAATAGTTGATGTATATTTCATTTGAGTAGGAAAATGTGATCAATATTTGGCTTTCTATTACTCTCAGCATGTTTGTTTCAGAAAGCAAAGAAAACCCCATGTTAAAATAAAGATATCAAAACAGTAGCTACTTTAATTAATGCTGTACATTAACATTCTAAAGTAATTTTATCTTATTCATGACAATATTTTCACCATACACCATCAGTTTACAAGTCCATGAATTAATTTTGAGCTGTTACTAACATCATTTTTTTTACCACTGCTACCTATCAGCCGTTCTGGATTCTGGACTTTCTCACATATCCAACCTTCTCTGGAGGCACTCATGTTTCTCTTGATCAGCAAATACAAAGAATTTCAATTTCTGTGGTCCTCCCTAAAACCTAATAATGAAGCTTGCACTCTCCTTGTTTTGCCCAAATTAGAAACTGTTTTTCATGGCACTGCTTTGTCCTTGGTGTCTCTTCAATACTGACAAAGCAATGACAGCTCAGTCTGCATGCCCTCATCTTTCCCATTAAATTTGTTATTTGTATTTCATCTGGTGATGATGCTGCTTGGGTCACCATTATAAAAGGTGTTGGAGGCTTTTTTTAAAAAAAAAAAAAAAAAAAAAGTCTTTATCTCAAATCAATTAGCAAATTTTTTTTTTTACTTTTAATTTGATGAAAGGAATTTTCCACCATATACTTAACTAATCACTAACTTCAACATAGAATTCCATATTAATAAGATACTCCCCTTCATCTCTTTCTCCAAAGACAAATTTGTCTTGGCCATTTTATATATAACAAAGAACAGCTGTTTGCCAGCCACTGTGTTTATTGCCTTCTTCCATCCTCTCCTAAACCATGCCCTACCACCCTCTCAGTGATATCTGTTATAGTGGTTCTATCTAATAGAGTGGTTCTGTCTTGGTTTTCTATAGGAAAACTTGTAATGTCAGTGTAAAAAAACCCAAACAACAGCTACAAATAATTCCATTTGGTAAGAGTGATCTAACAGAGAGGAATGAGAAAGGCACACCAGTTCAGGCATTTTTAGGTATTGTGGCAATGTTCTTACCTTTTAAGAAAGGATTCAAGTAGGGACAATATACTAATAAGGATAATTGCATATTTTTGTATTTGTTATCTTCTATGAAACAGAGTTGCCCCTGGACACATGAGATCTATAGCATTAGAGCATGTTGGTGAAATCATTGGAGTATTAAAGTACAAAATATGAGGGTCAGGACACATAAATACCTCATTCCATCTCTCACATATTTCATATATCTTTTTGGCTACTATAATGCTGAAGGTTATACTTAAGAAGCCAAAAAAGGATATATATACTTTTAATGTATACTTTTAATATATACTTTTAGCTTTTTAATGTTGAATAGCTACACACATTCCAATTAGAAAACTGTACATATTTTGTAAACACTTTGAAAACTGCTGTAAACTCTGTAGTTTACAAGTGCATTTTATTTAAGGGAATGTATACAACTGCATGAGCATGCAGACACATAGTACTTTAATTAAGTGGTTAAAAAAAAAAAAAGTTATTATATTTAACAAGGGAGAAGTGAACTAATCTCCAATAGTTAAGTGACTGCTATACTGACTAGAATACTATCACCAGCATAGAAGCTATATTTAGGAAACCAGTGATCCCCAGATCAGTATGACCTAAGGGATTTTTAATTTTCTGTAAAAAAAAAAAAAAAAAAGGGTCTATGTGAAGAAAAGCACTGCACTAAGTCTAAAAATCTGTGATGGAAACCTTTTTTGCATCTCTTCTGTTTTCCTGCCTTTTCACAATACCATTTTAAAACAAGAACCAAAAGAAAGAAGTGAAGTGTGACAGAAACTTAGGCTGGTCAGGTGTGCCGAGAGCGGCTCTGTGGAGAGAACCAGCATCACCAGTTGTTAAGAGATGCTATAATTCTCTGATTTCCCTGACAGCCCAAAGCTGAATCCTTCTACTGCTTGCTGCTGCTCTCATGAGCAAGAGAGGCCTGCTGAAACCTAGGAGAAAGCAAGCAGTGAGGAGTGAGAAGAGCGTTTGAAGCCCAGGCAGCAGGGAAGTTATGAAGGAGTGTATTCCTTCTCTTATTTAGGAAGGAAAAGGCAGAAGTGTGTGCACCCATCTGTAGTACTGCAAAAAGTAAAAAAAAAAAAAAAAAAAAAAAAAAAAAAAAAAAAAAAAGGTAAAGATTATTAGAGCTTTCTAATTTGTCTTCCCACATTCTTCTCTAAGGCTAGTGGAATGAGTGATAGATGTCCTGTGAGTTGCAGCAGGCTTCATCAAGGTGTGTGCAGAATGGTGCCACCATTCAGTGACCTCTGAAATGCAGAGGGGAGAATAAAACAGAGCAGAACATTAAAACGCAGCACCTGCAGTACAAATGCACATCAGAATAACTTGAAATATTAGTATTATCTGAACTAATTAAACTTACCTCCAAGACCCCTGTGCTTCTGCCATGATGGTACATTAGAAGAAATCCCTTCCAAAGATTATTCAGCTTAGCTAACCATACATTGTTTAAAACTGCACAGAGCAGAGTATTAGCCATTCATAGAAGACACAAATAACTAAATGTGTCCTTTCTGCCTGGCAAGCACCCTATAGTTCAAGGTGGATCTGAAAACTGACAACAGATCTGGGCCAACATGATCTCAATTGTTATTTTCAATAATAAAGTACAGCTAGCACCTCAGCGTGCAACCCTCACTTAGTGGAAGTAGACAGGGACAAAATGCAATGTTCTGAAAGAGCTTTTATGGAAATCATGCACTGCTTGTGACATGTGTTTGGTCTCTGGAGATGCAGCCTTGTTTATTCCTCTACTTTTAAATGCCATCTTCCAAACTCAAAGGGTAACAAGTATAAACTGTGTCTATAAAACAACATCACAACTTTATTCTCAATAGCTAAGTATTGAAATGCAAGCATACATTATAAATAGAAAAACAGCTGGCTTGGAGCACATTGCAAGCCACTAACACAGTTGAGGGATTTGAATGACATCATAACCCGTGAGAGCATGTTGCTGGCCAGCTGGTGTTATTTATAATATACTCATAATTGAGGAAAAATAAAAAGACAGAAGTTAAGTATTGCAGAACTAATAAAGTTGAATTCTCTCTTTCCCAGTGTCATTTAAATTGTTATCAAGAGAAATTAGAAGATTGCTACTAAAAAGGGGGGGCAATCGCTTTATAATTACAACAGCAGATTTAAGATAAATGTCATGGAAGCCCCCCAAACTGGGCTACTTGTGTTACTATATTCACAGTTTAGTAAGTTCTAGGAAATTACATTATTTCTCCTGTGTGGTTGTTGAAAGATCACAAAGCTATTTTGCCCTATTTACAAGGAGTTCTCAACAATTCTGTTATTTTTAGCAAATCACAAACTGTTGTTTTAGGGTTAATCACGGAGAGAGCTGGAGGTTTTAATTGGTAGTCAGCATATAGGCGTGCCAAATTTCATAATGTAAAGACACATTAAGGGAAAAGTAGATAACTGCCTGCCTGCCTTTTTGTACTATACAAATAAAATACCTATGCTGCTATGCATAAATAAAATGTGTGTGTATATATATACACAAAGGTATGCATATATACAAACATTGCCCATAGGTATTTAGGTTTTCATATATTTGAAATGCAGACACACACACACACACATAAATACAAAAGCACACACAGCTACCTGAAAGTTAACCAGAATACATTTTCTTATTTTTCATGGCAGCACAAGCTCTTTTTGTCTGCTATCCCCTCAGTCACTAATTCACATTCTTTTAAAGGGAAAAAAATATGCTTCTGTGCTCTAGTTTTAAAATGCAAAGGTATGATGTTATTTGTCACCATGCCCAAAAAAGTCCTTACTCGGTAACTTTGCCAGAAGAGGGAGAGAGAGAGAGGCAAATGCTCCCCCAGCTGTTTCCTGTCTACAGTGTCTGTGTAATGTAGATAAATGTGAGGATTTTCTCTAAATCCCTCTTCTGTTTGCTAAATCTCACTGTCACTGCTAAAATCAGAGCAGATAGAGCCTGCGCAATGGAATAAAGTCCTCAATATTGAAATGTGACATTGCTCTCAACATCTCACATCTCTCTGGATTTCTTTTTTCTCATCATTACTGCTAACAAATTCATTTCCAGACTTTGCACTTTCAAGAAGCAATGGAAAAAATCAACAGTCTTTCAACACAATTAGTTAAGTGCTGCTTGTGTGATTTCTTGAAGGTAAATCTTTATTACTATTTCAAATAATTTTTTAGTTTTATTTTGCTGTGTATTGTCTGCTGCTGGCTTAAGGAGTATTGTGCACTTTTCAATAACATTATTTTAGAACTGAGAATTATTTATAAATTGCTGAACATGCAATTTTATGTGATCTGGAAAATGGCTGTATGTAATAGTTGCAATTACATAGATAACTGTAAGGGTAAACTATTGCAAATACATGTCTTAAATTTCACTTCTATTCAGAGAACTTTGTAATATTTCAGTTATGTCATTATTAAAAGGTCTACTTACATCATTTTCTATATTGTTAATGACTGCTTCTGAAAACAAGAACTTTTAGCTGCTTTCTGCAGGTGCAGGGTTTTATAGGAAAAAAGGTACTATTCACATGTTAAGTTTCTGCAGTTTTATTATACACAGTTATAGAGAAAATGTTCATGCTTTCACAAGGAAACTTTTAAGGGATGTTGTCACTGCAGCAATTTTCTGGCAACATCGTGGCATTTACTTGGTTTTTGCTTTCATAAATTAAAAGTAAATGAGAAGTTCAGTTTGTTTTCTACATTAGAAACCAGCTGCGACTCTTGCTGACCTTGCATATTTGTACAGCTTAAGCAATTGTACATAAAGAAAATGGAAATTCCTTTACATGTTCATCTCCAAGTTTTCCCTCCTAGGGAGGGCTTTCTCAGGAAAGTTTGCATGTGAAGTTTGATGTTATGACCCTATAATTTCTGCACAGTAATATAAACTGTCTTAAGGTAAATTTGACTTCAGTAGGTGCATTGACCTCTGTTTCTGTCAATTGGCTCTAGTCCAACTTTCCATTATCTGCAAATTCATACCCTTCAAGAACTTTTTTTCCCCTTAGTATTTTGCAAGGATATTTATGTAGTTGAAAGAATTCTCTTATTTTAATTGCTTAGAGAGTAATATTTTTTTTTAGTTGTTCTTACACTTAAAACACACTTATCTCATTCCTTAATGACCTAATTACAGATCTGTAATTGCAAGGGATGAAATCATTCCCTTAATGTATAAATGGGTATCCTTTCCAACATATTTGAAAGAAGAAGGGTTGGGGTTTTTTTTTAAGTATTGAGCAAGGCACTAAGAGACATAAAAGTAATGTGCTAGTTCCTCAGCTGTGCATCCTGCCAAGCTTCCTTGGAATCAATGTAACATATTGATTTAGGTTAGCATGTAGCCCAGATTCCTTGCTCAAAGTTAACAGTATTTAAGCCTTGATCCACTCCAGAGTATATATGCTTTATTTATATAACAATTACTAGTGAATACTGATATTTCATAATAATTGCACATTTCTACTATGGCTTGATAATCAGGCCCAACCCCTCTGGAATAAAATGTAATTTTGAACATATAACTCTTGATTTCTTGCTGTAGCATATAGTCTCCAAAAAAATGTTGCCTCCTGCATGATACTTATGATTCTTGCAGATGTTCTTGCATGCTACTGAAATGACCAAGCATGTGAAGAATTCTTATATACAACTTGTGTCAAGTGGTAGTTTGTTAAATGAAGGGGACTTACATAGAAGAATTAAGAAGTGAATGAGATGTAGAGTGTTCATATATGACATTCCTTTGTAGTGCTTCTCTTTTGGACTACTAAAAGAGGAATGTAGCAAAAGCTGGCTATTTTACTGAAAAAAGAGGAGATTCCAGCTGTGAAAATATGGTCAGTCATTCTATGAAACTAAAAGAAGTGCTTAACCAGGCTCATCTTGAACCTGTATTCAATTTCCTGATGTAATTAGATGCTTCGATAAACCCCACCCACACCCAATGCATTTTCTTTTAAGCTCTCAACTTTCTAGTCAAATTGGGCATAATGTAAGTACTCTGCTTGATTGTGGAGAACCTGAAGCAATATTGGATTACAACTTTGTATTTTCTTAAGAATATTCCCCTCAGATATAAATGGGTACTTTGATTTTATCACAGGCATATTGAATCAATTAATGTTGTGTTTAATTAAAATGATGAAGTTAAAGTTTTAAACTATGTTTTGGAATTTGCTTTAATTAAATAGTAATTAATTTGTCAAATAATTGATTGAACCCTACAAACATGTGAGCCTGTTTTCTTTTCTGCAAAGTTTTTACTTGTTTGAAAGTTCTTGACTGTTGTTAAATTCGGAGATAAAGTTAGAAATTCTCTGTGGTTTATACTGTGCAGACTTTTTTGGCTTCCACTAAAGGAAAAACAGTAGATAATCTGTTTTGTCGTAGTTCAGTGCTGATATTTATCTGAAAATGCAAGCCAGCTGAGAAGTCTTGAAAAATAAAAAATTGTTAAATGTCTAAAATTTATGTTTATTTCTGAACCAAATGTTATACGAGAACAAATTGTTAAATACATAATGTTCTTGTATTTGTAATGTCTTTCAGCTTTCTGAGGCAGTGTGCTAAACAGCTTTCTGCTTTACTTCCTCAGAACTGGGAACCATCTTAAACTGCAGGTGCATCACATTTATCTTATAAATTCAAAAATATGGCAAAGGAAAAAAGAAATTGTTGTTAAGATATGGAACCATTACAGGAAATAGTGCCTCTGATCTTTCTCCATTTGCCATTGAAGTCATGACCATGCATTCGAGCTTGTTGGGGTTTGCATGGCAAAGTTGGCTAAAGACACTTGTGAATGGGAAAATAATTTTTTTTTTTTATGATATATCATGGGATTTTAAATTGTTCATTATTTTCACAGTGGAAATAAGAGACTCATCCAGCAAGGCACTAAGATCTCTTGCCAAGAAAATAAGAATTCTTAAAAATTATTGACTAAAAAAGGCTCAATATCCCACTGGATCAGATCCCAATTGATCAGAAAATAGAAAACTTCATCTTTTTTTCAAAAGTTCAGTGGAGAAATATTAAAGATTAAATGGTCCCTGAAACCCTGAAACAAACTTTAGGGAAGATGAATCATTTTACTTTCAAATACTTTGCACTAGACTGCTAACACAAAGAAGTTTTAAGCCAAGTTTAACTATATGTGGAAGACAGATTTGTAACTTCTTACCTGACTGCAATGCTAATGCTAACCTTAAAAGAGAATGAAATTAAATGCAGATTTACACCTTTCCAAACTATCATTTTTGGCAAGTGATCTAAGTTCAGAATATGCATTAAGCATATTCTCAGTGTCCTGCTACCATACATAAACATCTTCTTCTAGTTAAAAGGTAAAGCTATCTTCTTTGTATGTTGGGTAAGAAATTAGGTGGACATAAAGGGATACAAAAAGAAGTGGATAAGTGGATTGGTGCAATTTTACACCCATTGCGATCTGGCCTTTCTTCAGTCACAAGTACAGGAAAAAGATAGTTTGTAACCAAATGTAAATGAGAAAAGAATTATCACCTCTGTAGAAACCTCATGGCCACATCTGCCTATGAGGGAATAATGAAGGTCAGTGAAGTACAGCTGCTTACAACAAGTAAAAACTGAAATCTTTAATGGTTTAAAACTCGCGCTCCTGTTAATTTCTCAAATGTTTGCCTGCTAGTAACAGGGAACTGTAAGAGTCACTGAACATGGTCTTCTGCTACAGAAGATCCCACATCAACTCCTGTAACTTTGGCAAGTAGAACCTTACAACATTTTTGCTTTGTCCTGGTGTTTTAGTCTCTAAGGTGGCTGGAGAACTGTGAAGTACTAATAATGAACTATTTTTCTATTGGGCCAAATTTCCTTACAGCAAGTTTGGAGCCATTTATTCTTGTGACAATGTTGATTTTAGTTTAAACAGCCCTTCTCCATCGTACGCCACCCCCATTTCCCACAGTACATTGGCAGACACCTGTCACATTCCCTCTTAGATTACCTGCTCTGAGACAAACCAATTCAAGGTTGTTTTCTTTATTTATATTATTCCAGGCTTCCCTTTGTCCGTCTATTCCACTCTTCCATATTTTGCTTTCCAGAAGCAAATATAAGTTATAGATACTACAGGGTTCCCTAACTAGATATGATTGTGAGTATTCACCAGAATAAATAATCAGTTTCCAAAATACATGGACTAGAACATGTAGGCAGTTGCAAAATCATGGGGAGACATTTCCTGATACCATGTGTGTTGTCCAAGAAATCACAGTACATATATGAATATGTGTTCATATATGTATTCACAAGAGTGAATATATTCTCATTCACAAGGGTGGAGGAGTCATTTTTTGTAAGACTCTTTGGGGAAATTCTGACACTGCTTCTGCTTCCTTGGCAGGTGAAGATGCACACTGTGTCCTACATCCATTTCTTCTACCTTGGCCTGTGTTTGCTTACCTTAACCAGTTCTGTTGCTGCTGGCCCAGAAACACTCTGTGGTGCTGAGCTGGTTGATGCTCTTCAGTTCGTGTGTGGAGACAGAGGCTTTTACTTCAGTAAGTCCACCCTTTCTTTCATTTAACTGCTAAACACTTCCATGTAATCCATTGGAGTCTGCAACTGCTGTAAATGAGCTTAGCTATGATCATGCAGGCTGCCAGCTAGGACTGGTATCTTATACCTGGAAGATGCTCAAGCCTTCAGTTACCATAAAGCCTCAGTGAAGAATAATGTTGTGCCTGTGTTAAACCACTCCGACTTTCTGATAAATTTTTACTTTCAGACTTGTTATTGTTTTTCACCACTTTCCAGCTGTCGCTATTTCACCTGCTGTGTTCCTGCTTTCCACTGACCTGTCACTGAAATTAAACGAATGAGAGCACATACTAAACCCAAGACACTCATGAGGCAAAACTACATGTACCTGTTATGTCAGACTACTAGTAAACACTTGAAGTACACACTTTTTCATACTAAAAACACACTAAGCTTCAACATCTGGTTTAAAAAAAACCCGAAGAGCTGGAAGGCAGCAAGCAGAAAGTTACTGCATCCAGCTATCCGCATGCTTCATCATTTAAATACAGGTGGAGGAAAATTCATGCATGGTGAGATAATAAAGACTAACACCAGTACAGGCAAGGGATAAAATTAACTCTGCAATAGTGAGGATCAAGAAATACTCAACATTTATGTAAGAGAAATCTATTTCTGATTTTCAGCTATTTGCCACTTAAAAAACAAATAGTTAAGAATATATTCATTCTGAATTCATTCATTCTTACATTTTTTCAAACATGATAGAATTTGTGCTCCTGTAGCTTCTAAATGCTTCTAAAGCATTTACTTTTAATAACAATACGTGCTTCTCTGATATCCTTGATATTCCTTCATGGCTGAAGTTTCTTGTCTTCTATGCTACCATTTTTGGTTTTCTGATCATATCCACCCTATTCCTATTTTTTTCTATTCATAGAGTCACTGCTTTGAATGTTTTCTCCTTGCTTGCAATAAAAACAAATTCAGACTCTTGCACTTCTAAATTACAGAAAATTCTAATCTCTTCAACATATGAACTGTAGAGATTTTCACTGTCTTCTTGGTACATTTTATTAAAGTTCACTTTTGCAACCTTAGTTTTACATATGCAAAGTAATCCACTATTCACAAAAGAACCCTTCTTTTCTGTATTTAACACCTCAACTCTTGTTGAGCACCTACTCCAGGGTGCTGTTTAGCTTAGTATTCTGGTGCTAAACACAGTATTAAAAGTACTGGAGTCTCTCATACAGGAATTTACGTTTTCCTACAAACTCATTAGGTGTTCATTTATATACCAAAGTCTGTTGCATTTATTAGCGGCAGAGTTAGGGATTATTTGAGTGTCCTACAAATGTTTTATTGCTGGAGTGCATGTAAAGACTGTCATCTCCCCCTCCTGTTTCTGCACCAGAAAACAATGAAACAATACATCCTAAGAACAGCAGAGCAATTGTTCTTTTACTGTGTACGTATCTCAGGAGTTTCTCTACCAGCAAAATGTTTGCTGCTGGTTCAGAGACCCCTCATGCTTGCTTCCCACAAAAGTAGCTGTTACTGCCCAGCAATCAGACCTACTGTTGGGTGTACTTTGTGATCCTCAAGGTAAGAGGTCATGTGAAATGCTAATCATTAGCAATAACTCTCTTTGCTTTCAGTCTTAGTTATTCTAAGGTTTCACAATCTGTTTCAAACCTCTACCCTAAGCTGGGTCACCCTTAATTTAAAACACCGTGATGGGCTTCCAATGCTTCAAAGGAGATCATTACCTTTGCAATCTTGACCTTTATCTGCTGTCAGTTTAGACTTTCTTTGTAATCTTTGTTATTTTCTGACATTCTGAGTTTTCACTAAAAATAATGCAATGACACCATAAATGTCGACCTTGTTTTCTATGGAAAACTATGGAAGGTTTTACTTATGACTGACCACCCTGTTTTAGGAGCCTTGCACAGTTGCAATCAATAGCCTGCAGTTGCATCACTCAACAGGAATGTTATGAAGCTGACATGTATGTGACCCCTTGCATGCCAAGTAATGTGTGTGCTCTACCTGGCTACTTCTTATTTATGAGGAAGAAAATTAATCTGTTTTAACCCTCTTCCTCTTATTTGTTAGAGTTCAATCTAAAATACAGAACTAGAGAAAAGTAAGCCCAGTAACATTGGTAAAACAAATTGAGATCCTCATTTTAAATGTACCACAACTAAATGCAGCATACTATCAGAAGTTAAAAATTTTGCATGATCTCTTGGGACTTTTTAAGAATGCCATGTCATTTGCAGAGGTAAAAACCCAATGAAATTTTTATTTTGTAGTAAAGAGTATGTCAATAAAAGCAGTATTTTAAGCCTTCTTTTCTCATACTCTGGTTCCTTTAAATAAAGTATAATCAATAGTAGTATTTACCTTTAACTTGCACAGGAAATAGCTGTAAAATTATTTTTCTTCCATCATTCTGTATTTCACTAGAGACTCCAAATTTAAAGAATACCTTTTGGCTGAGGTGGAATTCCTGGTTCAGAGTTAAGGTCAAAGCTTCTGGCTATTCCTTGGGAGTTGTGGGTGGAAGTGAAGATAGAAATAATTGTATTACTTTCTGTTGAAACTCTGTACTTCCCAGCCACAAGGCTATATCTATGGCTAGGACTGGGAGACAAAAATTTCCTTTATACAATCTACTCTGCCCAACTTTCTAGCTATAAAAGGAAACTCTTTACAGCTTCTGAGGAGATGCCCCAGCTGCTTGCCACACACAAGGAGAAGTACTGACTTCAAGAGAAAGTCAAATGTGATTTCTACCACTCTCTTTTGTCTTTAGATAGACTGACAAGGAGCATTTTTCAAAGTTTTTAGGGGAAAACACAGCACAAATCCCCAAACTGAGCATCTACTTTTTTTCCTTGGTGACATTTAACTCCAACCAGCACTGGCTACTCCTCAGACAGCTTTTTGTCTCCTACGATTTACCAGAGAAAAGCAGATTGTTGCCACGTTTTATTTAGGGACATCTCTCTAGGAGAACTTCTGCCCCTGAGGCTCATGTGTGCTAGGTATTGTTAGGAGAAGGTGGCAGAGAACCTGGCCACAGCTACAAAAGTAGCTACACTTGAACACAGCTTTTCTCAATGTTTTTCCAATCTCAAACCTCTGGATCCGACAGTCATGAAGCCAAGTGGGATGGCTTCAACATTCACTTAAATTTTACTGTCCAGGAAGGTCTACCATGGTACTCTCATTACAAAACAATGCTGAGAGGAGAGAATGTTGGAAAAACTTAAAGGAGAAATTACAGGAAACTTACAAAATTGAAAGCCTAAGAGGGGAAATTTTTTTTTTCTTGGAATAGTCCAGTCTTATCACAGGAATGTACTTTGTAATTTACTCAAAAAAAATTCTTTATAAATGCAGAATTTGCTGAACAATCATTCATTCTTGCTCATGCTGTTTTCTCAGGGCTGTTACTACCATGAGATCTAGTAGTTTGTTCTAAGGAGAAAATGCTTTATTCTTTTTTATCTAGTTTCTTCTCCTTTGGAAATATACCTTTTCCTTTCGCAGTAAATACATAGCAGTCTTGCTAACAATACACAAGAACCAATAAAGAAACAGATTTCTTAATTCATTAGACATTTTCAATCTTCTAATTTCTAAAGCCCAAGTTAGATGGCAATACTTACTTGAAACCACAACAATCAACTTCATGAATTAAAATTCCACCTTTTTTTCCTGCCAAAAACACTGCTTTAGTCTTGTGGTGAAACTTCTGAACCATCACTTGCATAAAAAAGAAAAGAACTGAATTTAGGTACCTGAGACACTGGAGTTCCTCTGATAGTCTTCAGAGAATGGAGAATGATCTAGCACGTGCTTCCATGTGTAAAGCAGTGAATCCCATAAAAGATGGGCTTTTCTGGCACCCAGCTTAATGTTCCCTGTGTCAACTGCTTTGAGGAGAATTACTGCAGATTTTTACTACGTTGTTTTTTTTTTTTTTTTTGCCCACTAAGACAATCAAAATTGTGTGCTGTCCTTGGGAAAACCCCAGCTGTGAACAATGTAAGACTATGTAATGTATGTAATGTAAGATCAGAAAATCAGGATAAACCCGTGAACATAATTTTGGGTAACGAGAGGTGTCGTGAGATTCCCATTGCTTTGTAGAGCTAAGGTGTATGTGGAGGAATTGCTGCCTTAGAAAAGAGGAAACAAGCAGCAGAGCAATAGGCAATTACGTTTTGCTTCTCCCATTTCCCTCTTGTTAAGAGCTTCTTGTTTACTTCAGGAAGTCTGCTTTTAAGATGTTATTAAAGTTTCTAGGCCTGTCAGACCTATCAGCATAATTACAAGAGATGGCATGGCACTCAGTTCTTTAAGCACTCCATACCTGTAGGAGCTATGAGTCATTAGCTCCTCTCTGCATCCCTGATTGAAAGGAATGTTAATGTTAGAAGCCCAGCAGAGGCATGCTGAAAAGCTGCCACGGACACACGCAGACTCTGGTGTCACTGACAGTCTTACAAATCTTTGCAAACATATGCTGGTCATCTTGGCTGTGTTCACACAGAAAGAGCTGAGAGTGTTTTTAAGTTCCTTGGTCTGGCTACATGCCCCACTCACGTCCAAATATTATATCTATGGAAGATTTGAGTGTATTCCTCTATCTATCCCTAGGTTCCTTACCTCTCACAAGAAAGCCAACCTGGAAAGGAGCTCAGGTATGCTTTAGCCAGGTCTGCAGGGCCAGTGCTCAGGGAACCAGAACTATAGGCACAGCTACTGATGTATCTGTATAAGAAAGAAAACAATTCTGGCTTCTGGAATGATATCACTGCGCAGTCAAACAGCTGACACAAGTTTGATGTGTGCTTTGTTGCCCCTGGTAGTAAACATTGAGGAAGATCTCTGAAAATAAGCCAGTCTTTGAAAGAATTATCTCATTTTTTACCACTTTAAGAAAGGATAAGGAGTTGTTCATAAAGGTTAACCTTAGTTTAGTGAGGTTAATCTCCTTACCTCCTTAATAACAGAGAGAGAGGTTCTGTCTTCTTTCTCCATGGATTGCAAAATCTAGGAGGAGTTAGCCTCTGATAGACACTAAATTTAGTTCCTGCAAACAGGTCTCTACAGCTAGTTCCTCAAGTCACAAAGGATTTTATAGTTTTTCAGCCTTTTCCTTAAGAAGGACTGCAGTAGTGATGATAATTTTAATGAAGTGACTGGAAACAAATCATTGATCAAAATTTCAACAAGAAACATCTCTGTACAAAGTGCCTACTATCAAAACCAAATAAGTACATTTTCTCCAGAAGTTCAATTTATATATGCCCTTATTAGCTGGTAGATATTAGAGATGTTAATGCTTTTTATGATGTTTACCTTTTTTTTATGCACTAGACCAAGCTCAAATTTAGTCTCAAATAACAGAAAGCTGTTACTTGACATTTGATTCCCTAACTGCTAGATGTGTATTTAATACACTGTTTAGTCTCATGTTGGATAAAGTCACTCAAAGAAGTGCTTGGCAACATCAACATTAATTCTTGGCATAGCTGCCCCTCTTACTTTTCCACTGAATCTTAAATACTGAGAAAAACCCTTCCCTGACTTCAGCTCTGGCACATGCTCAGTGCAATCAGCCAAAACCTTTGCCTATGGACCTCCTTGTTTGTTCTGGTATCAATAAAGCATTTGTGATTCTTGATCAACAGCAGCAGGAGTCACAAAGCAAATCATTCCTTTTGGCAGAGCCACATGCTCCCTTAACGAAAACCTTTTGCATTTACTACCTGTGCATGGAGGGCATTCCATGCATAGTGCTCACTCCAAAGGCAGAAATTCACAGAGCCGTTTCTCTAGGGCTTATTCAGCACTTTAGCTCTTAGGCACATTTCAAACCCTTTCACATCACTGAAAATCCAATAGAGACTTGAAGGCACCTTGGAGCTTTGCTAACAAAGGATGGATCTGGGCTTGCTTATTAAACCATGTCCTAACGTCAGTATTTCCCTGTGACACAAGCTTAATTGTTCAAAAATATGACAACAAATTGAAGAGATAACCAACAGTTCAGTAATTTCTCAGTCCAGAAATCAAGACAAATACCACAAATGTATACTTATTGAAGAAATTATGCTAAATTTATCTCTGGTAATAACCACAGGAACTTCAATGTCAAGAGGAAGGAAAAGCCATTAATTTCTACTTTCTATGTAGTGCATTTAGTGCAAAATTATTATGAAAGATAAAGCCCAAAATGCTGGGTCTAACTTTTAAGTAATGACAGCCATATTTCATGTTTGCATCAGTAAATGAGGTTCTGAGAACAAAATTTCTAACACATCCATAGTCTTTGGAGGGGCATACCATATAATGACCAGTGGGTAAGTCCAGCTTGTGGAAAGTTACTTAAATTCCTTCAAAAATCCAGCCCTAGTCTGAGATACTTGCTGTGTTTTCTGATTGAATCCCATACAGAGAAATTTCATGTTCTCAGTATCCTTACTTTTACTAGGCAGAGCAGAATGCATTTTCTTATCTCATGTTAAATCCTTTAATAGTGAAAACTGGAACAGCTTCCTTTTATCAAAGGAACTTTCTAGGGCTCATGTGTCTCTTGCCTTTTTTTTTTTTTTTCTTGAGTCTACAGTATATTTAAATATTTCCCATCTTATTCTGAAATTCAGCTGTGAGCCCAGTCTTCCCATTTATGTAATATATCCCTTCTAGAGTAAGAGGAAGCTTCCAGACAGCAGGCCCTTCTGCTTCCTTATGTGCCCATAAAAAGTGCTCTATTAAAACACTTCCTTTGGGAAATTATGACTCACACAAACCTGAAATTATATTATATTTTTTATACAGAACTATTTGTTTATATTGTTTTTGTCTTTGTGTATTGGGCAGAAATTTACACAAAGCTGAGTATGCAGAAAAAAGAAGGTGATGGTTCAGACCATTCTGATTCAATCCAGCTTAGTGAACTCTTTTCTTTCTGAAAATAAATATTCTAGGAACACTATTTCTATCTCCAAAAAAGTAAACACTTAATACCCCCAAATCCTATAAACAGCAGGTTCTAAGTAAAAAAAATCCTACTGAAAATTGGTATGACTTCAAAAGAAGGTTCATTAACAGCCATATCCTTCTAAGGCAATGGATAAAATCTTAAATTATGCACACAAACTTTGTATTCTAAAGAAAATCTTAAAGTGTATTGTTTATGCAAAGGTATAAAACATCTAAGTGTCATGGAGAGTATTGTAGGGAAGACGTCATTCTGCTTGTGGATCTGAAAAGATGAGTACATTCCTAATTATGTTTGAAGGCTGTTCCAGACCACATAGAATAAATCAAATTTACAAGAGGGGATTTTTTTTTTTTCAGACTTCCATTAACTATACTGAAGGTTTCTTTTAGTTCAGGCCCATGAAAAAGACTGGATATGGTCTTCTACTCTTATAATGAAAACTTTACGGTTTCTTTTTGTAAGTCTTCATTGATTACTTCAGACTCCATGAGAGCTAATAAGGATATTTATTTTAGGTTAACATAGCAGGTTTAAATTGAATACGCTTCCTACCTTGAAACTTCAGTGGATAAATAATAATATTGTTGCAATAATTTGCTTCTACATCCCCCAAATTCCTGAATTACTAGTCAACAGGTCTTCCATGAAAAAAACTTAGTTTTTCCTACGTATTTCAAGTTTTATGTTTCTTTCCATTAAAGTTTCCAGCCTTTTACAGACATATTTAGTTTGGCAGGAAGAATCTGGTGACTCATAGACTGTAGAAATTTGAGAGCAAGCTACTGAAAATGTATCTAATTTCTTCTTGTGTAATTTGGGAGCAAGCTACTGATAGTATGTCTAATTTTCCTAGTTTAATCAAACGTATTATTGGCAAATACATGTCCTGAATAAAAGCCATGTTTATTTCTGAAATATATAGCTAAGATTAAATGCAAAAATACCATATATATTTGCTTTTAGAACACTTCTGGAGTTTTTGTTTAATTGTTTCTGGCATTTCTCTCTAAATCAATGGACACTGAATGAAAAACAGAGGCACTAGCTGAAACAATTTGCATTACAATCTTACTTATATTTTGGAATTCAGTAATGTAAAAGCGCTCCTTATGATGTTTTTGGTGAGGTTTTTTTGGATTTTTTTCATATCTTCAAGAGAGGATAGAGGTGTAGGAAGCATAGGTGATGTTATTATACCTCCATGATTTATATAAAGAAACATAGATGTATTAAAAAAGATCTCATCTGTATTTTATGTTATGGACTATACTGCTCCTTTCATATCTTTTCAGACAAAATACTTTTAAATTCAGACCTTCCTAGACATATATCATTTTAATTTGTCCACATACAGAATGAACTTGCTGAATGATTAACACTGAACGGAGTGTGACCTGAAATAAGGAGATTCTGGTTCAGATTCAGTCCATCTACTTTTGGGCACTTAAATGAGGATTCTGAGCTAGGAGTCTACTCAAGCTCATCCTGCAGTCAGTGAGAGGACTAAAAAACTTTCAGGGCTGTCATTAAGTTATGAATTTTCCCGAGGACATACTTTTCTTTCTCCACTAAATTAAGCAGGAAGCTGTAGCAATTGCACTCATGCTCATTAAGTCGGTTGAGTAAGGACCCTCCATTGGGAGCCTAAATTTTGGTGGAATTAATCTGTTTAAAACCACAAAACCACACAATGAACTTCCATGTAGAGGTAAGGATGCACTCATACAGACCCCATTTTAGATCAAAGCAAATCCAAGATTTTTTTAGCTGCTATGGTATAGTGCAGTTAAGCAAAGACCCAGAAAGTGCCTTATGCAGGTAACACTAGTTAGAGCTGCTCCTCTAGCTCTTAAAAACTCCCAGGCTTTAATCTGACTAAGTGTGAATCCTGTTGGAGAAAGCACTCCAGTTGGACACAGTAAAAGTGCAAGGAAAAGTTTATATATCTTTTCTTTCTTGATATAATATATAGAATATACTCTTACATGTTATAGCAAGTATAGCAACTCCTTTGTGGTTTTTTTCTCCAAAACAACGTGCACTTTCCCATGCATAAGTAATGAAGCAGTATTTTATACTGCTGTTCCCACAACATCATTTTTATTCCTATGAGTATTCATTTCCCAGCTTTTAAAGAAATTGAGACAACAATAATATTTACAACCTACAGAGACAACTCAATATCAGATGTCATTAAAGAAGGATTTTCTCTGTTAGAGGTCTGTGCCTTCTGTCATGGTATCGTCACGGAGAAAGACACAGAATGACACTCAAGTACAGTTTTGAGATACTCGGGCAATTAAACATTCAAAGTCAGGTTGGATGGGGCTCTCAGAAACCTGATCTAGTTGAAGATCTTCTTGCTAATTGCAGAGGGTTGGATTACGTGATTTTTAAAGGTCTCTTCCAACCCAAACTATTCTATCAGATGGAAGATTTAAAATATAGCTACTGTTGACCTAATGAGCTCACCTCTAAAAGCAGTAATGTGACTGAGTTAAGAAAGAATCCCACTGAGGCTGTAAACCATTCAGTGAGTTGAAACAAGAACACAGAGCATCTCTACCTGCCTCACTCCAGTACCCCTCCTCATCCAAGGCAATATAGAAAAGCACAGAACCACTTTCAAGACATTGGCATTTCATTATCTTCTCTAAAGTGATCCCTTTGGAGGGAACAGTAATCACTGTAGTTAAAATTTCCAAACCATCTATGGGGACAGAAACTGTTCTTTAGGTTGTTTGGACATTGATAACCCTTTTTCAGTACACGTATTGTTTTGAAGCAGAGTAGAAAACAAGCACTAAAATCAAGAAAGAATTATTTATACTTGCTATGAATAAATATGTATATGACTTAGCTTATTTCAAGGTGCTCTTAGTATTGTGTGTTGTACTATTCCCAGCTGGTTTGGCTTGAGGAAAATGGGATAGAAATGATGCTGTCACTTCACATTTGCTTCTGCATTTAAAAGACATAAAGGGTGTTCTCGTATGAGACACAAAAATTATTTCAGATGCTTAAGGAGTTCTACCACTATTTCAGGAATTACATACACTAAATTTAATATAGCTATTCCAAGATACACACATTTTAAAATGTGGAATGGTCAAGAAAATCTATTGAAAAAAAAAAAAAAAAAAGATATTTTGCAGAATTTCCCCCTTGTCTTTCTTTTTGCAAAAAAATAAAATTAAATTCTACAACTGTAGCTACAATGGCATTAAGTCAACTCCCCTAATTTTTCTTTCATAGTCATTTCGTTTTAGTTTTTGAAAGCAGGAGGACTTGATGCAATAAAGTACAACTATTTCCTGTTATCACTAAGATGAAGACTAATAAAATGAGCAGAATTCATAAGTGGTGATATTCTTACTGTCTGCTGTTCTTTTCAAATAGTTTATACTCTGATATGAAACAGATGAAATTCAAATCTGTGAAAAACAAAAAATTTTTAATAAATAAGGCTTTCCCTGCCCCCATCAAGAATCAAATAAACTGCAACAGATTCTGAATGCAAAATGATTATATTTGAATTATGAAACAGGTGGAAATATCTTGTTTATTTTTTATTTTAGGATGTAATGTTTTTAAGGTGTATTTCTACTTTTTTATGTGGCAAAGGGAAAATGTTAAGGAAAATCTGATATGTAGTATAATAAAGTAGGGACAAAGCCAATGCCAGAGAGAGAGAAAATAGTAATGTTAATAAGCAAGGCTGGCCCTGTCCAGGAGTTTCTTCATAATCCAAAATTATGATTCCATGGATACTCACTCACAGTTATCTGTTAACTTCATATGGCTTCAGTTCATTGACGATAGTAGGATTTAGTCTGAGGAATTCTATTTCATGAGCTCTCTGTGCTATGCTCACTAAAGAAAACATTGATCATTGATTTTCCTAGGTCTTTTGGCCATAAGTGTCATTACACCACAAATATTTTCCCTTGACTGGATTCCCATTGCTTTCCTACTAGTCACCTGTTTTTCCTAAGAACTACTCACTGAACTTCTAATATTTTTCTTTCTGTGTATAAATACAGCAAATAAAGGCTCTTTTGAGCAATCAATAGATACCATTTGTTCCTGATTTGAAAAGGGTACATGCACATCAAAAAACTCCTCATTTTTAACATTATTCAGACCAACCTGAAAGGTTTGTAGTGTAATTTTAAAGATCATCTATCATTCAGTTCTTCATACAATCATAGAATGTACTGAGTTGGAACAACCCCATCAGGATCATCAAATCCAACTCCTGACCCTGCAGAGGACACTCCAAGGGTCACACCAAGTGCCTGTCCAAATGCTTGAACTCTGTCAGGCTTGGTGCTGTTACCACTTCTCTGGGGAGCCTGTTGCAGTGCCCAATCACCGACTGGATGAAGAACCTTTCCCTAATATCCAACCTAAACTTCCTTTATACATCTTCATGCTGTTCCCTCAAGTCCTGTCACTGGTTACCACAGAGAAGAAATCAGTGCCTGCCCCTCCTCTTCCCCTCACAAGAACATCGTAGGCTGAAATGAGGTCTCCCATCAGGCTTCTCTTCTCCAGACTGAACAGACCCAGTGCCCTCAGCCACTCCTCACACGGCTTCCCCAAGGCTCTTCATCATTCCCATGGCCTCCTCTGAACATCCTCTAAGAACTTAATGTCTGTTTTACATTGTGGCACCCAAAACTGCCCCAGCACTGGAGGTGAGGCCACCCCAGCCCAGAGCAGAGCAGCACAATCCCTCCCTTGCCTGATGCCCCCAGGACCGGGATGTCCCTCCTGGCTGCCATGGCACTGATGGCTCATGTTGAACTTGCCACTGACCAGGACCCCCAGCTCCCTTTCTGCTCTCCGGCCTCCCTCACACAACCAGGGTTGCCCTGTCCCAGGTGCGCAGTCTAGCACTTACCCTTGTTAAACTTCATGTAGTTGATGATTGCCCATCTCTAATTTGTCCGAGTTCATACATAATTGTTTGCTAAAGTGCCTAAATTAGTCTTGATTTCGTGGCAGGTAGATGGCTAGATGTAAAAGATTGAAAACCAACTTTTGAGAAGTGTTACTCTATTTTCAAAAAGCAGCATGAGTCCCATGAATAGCCAGTGAGACCTTTAAAGATCCTAAAGGAATAGGAGTCAGATATTTAGGCATTGAAGAGGCAGATGGACACTCAAGAGATTTTTCAAAAGCAGTCATCTGTCTAATTTCCAATAAAATCAATGATAGGTGAACCTAGGTAGGTTGTGAGGTGGTTTGTTTGTTTTTTTGTTTTGTTTTTTTTTTTAAATTTGCTTTTCTAATCCTTCCAGGCATATGCCTGTGTTTTTAGTTGCTTCAGCATCTTTGGAAATACAAGTCAGGGTCCTTAGTTACTTGTCTAAATTTTGCTTATGGACCTTATTGACTATTTGTGAAAAAGTTATCACTATTAAAAGCTCTTCAAAATGAGAATTGGCATAATGACTTGGCTTCCTCTCTGGCGTTAAACACACTAATGCACTTAGTATGAAATCTTCTTATTTCTAGCATAAATATGTGAGGCATCAGATGAAAGCTAATAATTTCCCAAGCGAGCTAAAAATAATGATGGCTGAATTTGAATTAATATTCTAAGAGGCATTATGGAATAGACAGTGGTTAATAAGTACTGTAAATGCTACCTTTCTACTAACCTCATTTGCAAGATGCCAAAGCCTAAACATGCACCACAAACAATACTGGATGAAAACCAAACATGAGAAAAATTATAATCACTGCAGAAAGTTGGAGACAATGCATACTTTATAATTTTCCTTGTCTTCTAACCTGGATAATTTAATTTAAATTCTCACAAAATTCTTTAGGATGTCTTATTTAGGAGTTTCAGATGCTTGTGGCTTAGACCTTGTCTCCACTGCAATGAGACTGACTGCACCTAAATTTACTGCAATAATTCAAAGCACATTGTAATATAAGGAATAAGTATTATTAAAAAGTATTACTTTGTGTAACAGCAAATAATACAGGAATATGTAAATTAAACTCACTTGTAAGCATGTTGCAATGCAAACAGAGTTTAATGGAAGAACCAGTGACTGAAGTTGCATCTAGGAATTCCTTAAAATCAGGGAATATTAGTATTAATTTTGGCCACAGGCCTATGAATTTTACGTTATTACACACAGCCCATCACTAAATGACTAAAGCATTTAACAAAAAAAAAATTGTATCCATAGTAATGCAGAATATACACTTCTTGGGAGAAGGAAAAGAATCAATGTCTTCATTATGTAATAGGTGGTCTCATGCCTTATTGACTTCCAAGATCCAAACACTGCAGACAATAAGAATTAATATTTTCCTCATAAAATCCTTCTAAGTGCTCATCATAGAAACCTTCCTTGCAGCCTTCAGACAAATACGTTACACACTACAATACACCAGGAAATCATCTATTCCTCTGAATATTTTCTAAGGTTTTTTAGCCCTAGTGATTGAATATTCAACTGGAGATGGCAAAAACTTTTATTTCCTAAAAATTTTTTGTATTTCTGGTAGAACTTTGCAGGTTCAAAATAGAAACAAATGTCAACTAATTTAACCTAGCAATAGAGTGAAGTATTACTTTCCCTTTATACTGGGAACAATGAAGGATAAAGACAAAACCAAAGCTGCAAGTGTGCCCCTTCCTCAAAGCAGCTTCATCATATACTCTGTCCTCCCTGAACTAACAAAACACTTTTGTCAAAAAATCTGGGAAAAAAGCAACATAGTCCTCCTCTGGTTTTGTTCAAATCCAAACACCTTTCCAAAGGCTCATTAGCTTCTTTCTACTTTCATTGGAGTGACAGAAATTGCCTCATTCTTGTGAGTGGCAGAAATTCCAGAGCACCTCCTGTGAAGGACAGCAGCAAAGCTCTGACGAGGAACAAGATTTGCTGCCAAGTGTCTGATGATAAGCAGAAGTCAATGCAAAAATATTTAAAAGTTTTAAATTACTGAAAT
>NW_024529155.1:496773-649273 GCF_017590135.1 Pyrgilauda ruficollis | reverse complement strand
CAATGAAAAGGACATTAAGTTTTAACCTTATCAGCCTTCCTAAGTGCAAGTTCATATCCTAGTCATGCAACTCTATTTGCAGAAAACACGGCATCAGTTTTTGTATGTACCTCAGCTGCTCCTACACACCAGGAAGAATTGTACAGATGCAGGAAGCAGTTTCATCTTTAAATTCAGGGAGAAAAGTCTGCTTGGGAACCTGATCATTCTGGCTTTTCATTGACATAAAGAAGATACTAATGGGCCACTGGCCCATTATTTAATAGGGCCGAAAAGGGGTTGCAGTGTTGTGGTGGTTGAAGTCCCAAAAAGTTATTTAGCAGCACATCAAGTAGTGGTGTTGGTGCAGGCAAAGCCACATTGCATTCCCTCTAGAGCTACCAATATCAACTGCCTTTCATGTTTTATTCCATGGAGTTGTGGTCTACCACACAACAGGCCTGGTGTCTGTTGCTGTCAGGGAACTGGTTTTAGAGTTCATCTCTTGTGCCACATTCGGCAACAGCACATGCAGAGCCATTCAGTGCCATCAGGAACCAGCTGGCACAAGGTTTGCATCACCTCACACCCTGCTAGGACAGCCCTGGGAAAAACAAAACTGCTTCAAGAGGCTCAATGCCTCCCAGTTCTTCAGGGCCAGAGACATCTCCCTTAACTGAAGGTGAGGTGGGGAACAGAGTCCTATCCCCTTTTTTGAGACCAGCTGGTCAGCATACATGTGGCAGATACCAAAGCAGTGACAAAGTAACTGGAGCAAACTCCATGTATTTTCCCCCTTGCAATCTCAAATAAGCAGTGGTGACAGACTGCAGGGACAACTCATCTCCCTAGAGACAGTTCTGGATAAATGCTCATACCTCATGATTACACAGCACATGAACTAATTCTATTTATTTAAGTTCACACCAAGGAGCCACCATCCATCTAGTGCACTGAATGTGGCAGAGGTCCTGTTGACCAGAGACATACATGATCAGAGCACCAAGGATCATTTAATGGTGCTCAGAGAGCCTGAATTAATGGTCCACAGCCCAACTTTGTTCTGACATTTCCTAACTTGTGTGGGCTTGACTTCACAACCTCAATAATGTGTCTTTAATGCAATTTTCTTTGAAAGTTTTCATTTCAAAAAAAAAAAAAAACACCTCATTAAAAATACATCACATTGCATCATTTTGCATCCACAGGGGTCATCAAAAGACCCTAGACTATGGCAGAGACCTTTGCCAAGTGAGCTAATGGAAGAGCTGACGGAAGAGGCAGGTTGTCCCACACACCTGTCTGGGAGCTGTGTGGCACAGCCTGCCAGAGTCTCTCAATACTTCCTCAAAGAGAAAAATCAGCAAAATTGAAGAGTTCCCAAACTAAAATGCTAGGCTTCTTGCTGGGTGCTAACATCTTACTAGTGAGCCCTCATCTGCTCCTCTGGCAGTATCACCACACTCCTGTTCTTCCTCATAAATGCACCTGCCACCCACTCCAGCCTCTGCTTCCCACTGGAGCTGACTGCACTGCCACCCTCACCCAGACCCTGCATCTCCTCCTAGCATGAGCTCCCCAAATGATCCCTTCCAACACACCCACACTGGTTTGTATTGGCCATTCACCCTCCTTCCAACAGCAATTTATCCCAGTTTCTCCTTGCCTAACCTCATTCCTACAGGGTGTTTGCACAGGCTCCCCACTTGCAGCTTTTGTGCCCAAATCTCACTGCTGCTATGACACCCCAACAGAATCCATTACAGAAAGGCTTCTCTCAGTCCCTGCACTCACAGCAACCAACTGCTCTCAGGGACCTGCTGCCTGGTCAGCCTTACACACACAGAGGGTGGGACTATGCTTAGCAAAGACAGAACCAGAAACATTAGCTTAAAATTATATATCAACAGAAAAGATTCCAGTGAACGTCTGCTAACTGTAATTTTTCAAACACTTACAATTTGCCCAAATTTGCATGAGAAAAGCAAAAGGTACATCCAGTGACAAAAGCCCACCTCCTCTCAGGAAATATTGAAACCCTGCTTTAAAGCTAATATAAAAATCAGAATATCACTTCTTAAGAATAATAAGATAATGGGAAAAAAAAAACCTCAATCCCCAAGAGATTCCCAAAATAAAACCAAACATTTTTCTTCTGCATTTGTCTCAGAAATTATGGAGCTCATTTTAACTGAAAATTTTCAATAATTTCACCTAAGATAGACAGCAGCCCTGGAAAACTTCAGTCCTGGCTGCTTAGAGTTTGATAAAGCAATAAGCAATTTAAAATAGAGTTGTATAACAGGAGCATCACACAACCTTAATTTGTGGTGCTTGCAGACCCACCTATAATTAAGTAAGCCAGACTTAAAATAAAGGAAGTGCTGGCTCTCAGTCTGAGAGCACACATAAAATCTCAGCTCATAGCTAGTTATCTTATGCAGGGTCTAATCCATTATATCACAGGGGTGACAGTGACAATGTTATCTGACCCTTAATTACAGCAAAGATGTTACAATGTCTGTACATACCAGACAGCGTAAAATAAACTTGAAATTAGTAATGGAGACACTGCCCTGCTCCCCATGACTTGAAAACCAGGAGTAGTGTGATGCTATGAGGAGATAAGATCTTTATCTTTCTTGCTCAGATTTTCATTCCCCCCATTTCTCTCACCTTTCCATATAATTACAACCACAAAAAAAAAACCTTCTGCCATGAACTTTTAAGATGTACTTCACACAGACACATTTCATTTTCAAATCTTTAGGGTACAGAGGAAGCACAAGCACCCCTGTAGGAGCGATCCCGTGTCCTGGCAGGTGGCTGACCCAGGCACACAAAGCAGCATAGAAAGACCCACTGGAAGTGAGACTGCTTCAAGGAACAAATGACAATCTGCTGCATAAAGTATCATAGCACTGGTACTGGCTGCAAAGCTGAACAAAATTGAACAAGTGTAGCTACCATGCATGCATCTAAATAGTGCAAGTCTAGAGCTCTGCTTTGCTGCATGATTTAACTGGAATTAAAGTAAAGGGTGTATGGAGCTCCTTTCATGAAAAGCAAAGCACAGCACTGGAATCACCAGGGAGAAACATCATCAGTTTCTGAAGGGAAGAAGAGAAAATCCTCCCAACCTCAGGGGTCATGCACACATGAACAGTGAGAGGAAGTACAGAAGTGGGGTTCAAAGCCTTGTGGCAATACAAAAAATAAACTCAGCCTCCTTTTTTCCTTTGCATCCTATTCATGACTTCTTGAGTACCTGTGGACAGACAAGAGTTGAGCACACAGAAAAGTCGGGTAATTCTGTCCTTTCCATAATGTGAGTTCACCTTATAAAGAGACACAGTAGATAGAGAAAGGAATATGCATAGCATATTCCCTACCCCAGGACAAGGAGAACACCCTTTAACAACCACAGGCATGAGACAGGAGGAGCAGTGAAATTATTTCCATCACCTTTCAGTGTGCTTGAGTATTCTACCACCATCACCAGCCCGAGTAAGCTATCGTGGGCCACTAACAAAGGCAGAAAATAGTTCCTACAAAACAGAAGATAGTTGAATAGATGCCAAACAAAGCCAAAGGAAAAGCAGAATTTCAAACAGACTGGATGAAAGGATTGCAGGAAGCAAACTTCAAGGAGATCCTCTGAACTTGAAAAACTGTCTAAAAAAAGCAGGCTCAAGTGTTACTCCCAAGTGCCATCCAGATTAAAAGCAAAACAAAGGCAATTGGGGTTTCCTGGAGCTCTGAATCACCCATTCAAGCCTAAGGAGACTGAGCAACAGATTACACACAGGAATGGCAACACTGGGTATGCACGAAATGCCAAACCCAGAGCAAAATGGACTGAGAGGTGTTTTACTTCTTTAATCACTGAAAAATGCAGTAACGCTGTGCATTACTTGTAAAACAGCAGGTTGGATGGTTCAGACAGAAATAAACTTTTTAAGCTGACATGCTCCTCTCTCTGGGCTGTTGGCTATTAAAAAAAAATGTGCTTGTTTCATATTATCTCATCTTTTGACTGCACTTTGAAGTCCATTCTGGCCATTTCTCCATGACAGAGACAAATTCAAATACTTAGGAATAATTCTCTTAACTTCATAAAGAAACCCTTGTTCAAGTCAGATAATTTTCATGTAGAGGCTGACATGGAAATGGCTTTCCTGGAACAGAGTTGATTTGCATTACTCGGTGTCATAGCACATGACAGCTTACTCCACAGCCCACTCGTCTGGATCTTCCATAATCCAGACAGCCGCAGTCCCCTCTCCGTGAAGAAGTTGTGCGCATGACAGAAAGAACTAATTTTAATGAAGAGTCTTTGCTCTTCTATTGGTCATGTTCTCTCTCAACCTGTGCATCTGGCAGGCTCCTGGATGCAATTTGTAACTATTGCTCCCTGCTAACAATGGAAAAGTCTATTACTGTTGGCTGTCCCTTTGACTCCAGGGTTTTTAACATCTGACATAGCGCTGCACAAGTAATGTAGCGTACTAATCCATTAAAGACCCCCTTCCCAGCTTCTCTCAAAGGACCTGCTATTGCACCCCTGTCCCAGCTCACCCTCTCTCCTCCAGTTAAACAGCCTCAAACGCTCCTGGCACATGAAAGCAAAACGCTTCAACGCCTGAACTGCAAATTCACAGAGACAGAGACCATCTTTCCATTACATTGCACACCCTTCATGTGCACAGCAGAGCCCTGATCTTTGACAGGGGTTCGCTGCTCCTGCTGAAACAAAAATGATAAATAAATCATTAGCACCAGGTCCCCTAAAGTGGAGGGAAGTCCTGTGCACTGTCATTCGATTACTTTTTAACTACCACAAGGAACTAAAATTCCACAGGGAAGTAAGGATAGCAAGTCATTAGCATGAGCAATTCACCTTCAAAGAGAGGCAAGAGGAGAGCTGAAGCCCAGAGAAACTGGTCTTCTTCACTCTCTCTGCAAGCACCTGGGTGCAGATCAGTGATCTTTTCCAAGGCAGAACAAAGACAATAGATGATGATACACAGGGGTTTTAAAAGAGATTAGAAAGTTTATAAAAAATAAAAGGGCTGACAACAGAACTAGGATTGAGAGCAGAAGAGAATGAGAGCAAGATGTGATACAAATGACAGAAATCCTAGCAGGAAGCAAGAGGCTTGTTGAGGGAAAGGAAAGGGTCTCTTAGGCATATGAAGTCCCAGAGAAGTCACCTACCTACTGGAGAGGGGATACAAGATCTCAACATCACCTTGAGCAAGATATGAGGAAGAGACTCTGATATTATGAAATACATTAATTATTGTGTATTTCTTTTCCTAACTAAAACAATTACTTTTTTTTAAGGCTCATTACAGATCTGCATCATTATTTCCAGCTTTACTTTTTGTCTCCAAGGAGTTAACTGCAAGACATGAAGTTGGATGCCTGAAGAAAAATACTTTTACTTACCCCTGGGGAGTTGAAGTTTAGTGCCTGCTGTTAGAGAGGCTAGATAGGAAGATCCAACGATGGCCAAAAAAAAGAGCAATGGATAGAAAACTTTGAATTGGAGTAGTATGGAAAAAAAAGACACTTAGGAAAGCATTAGCAAAAGCTCCTCAAATCATGCAAAGCACAGTGGTGCACGGGTCTAATAGACCATGTGCAGCCTGGAAGAAGGTGACTCTCCCTGACCACTACCAGAGCTCCAAAGATAATCTTTACTTCTAATGTCTTCCCCAAGTGATAAGTGAAAACTGGAGTTGCAATGAAAAGGCCCACATAAGGTGGTGCAGTCCCATACTGGCACACCACACCGCACAGTGGCTGCTTTATTTACTTTGACACTACACTAGGAATAGCTAACTCAAGCTGAGATACTTTTGAATCCCTTAGGAAACTGTACTTCTATATTTATTTATATATCCATATATTCACATTCATGTGCATACATACACACACTCTAAATCTGTTCATTTTCCCACAGAGCAAAATTAACACTCAGCCATTCTTTATGTTTTTTCCACAAGGGTTACTATACACCACTGATGGGTTTTTCAGTCTGAATATCCATCTTTAACATTAATCTTGCCCTCATGCATGCATCTGCATCAGAGGTGTGGATGATACCCTGCTATACATCATTCACACAATCTCCCTCCAGAATGGACTGATTTCCTCCTCCTTGGGGAGCTCCCTTATTGAACATTGTTCAAGGAAAGCTTAATGTGCAAGGCTGAAGGTCTCCCATGCTATGGTACCACCAGTTCCAGTTAATTTTGTTCTATTCTATTATTTGGGCTGCCCACTGGATTACCTAATCCTTCTCAATTCCTGATATTTCCAACCCGTGCAAAGGACCAGAACCCATCCATGACTACATTAGCCTAGGATCTGTGAGTAAAGGTTCTCTACCATGGCTCCCTCCCTGTCCTCAAAAGAAAAAAAAACAAAACCACCAAACAAACAAACCAACCAAAAAAAAAAACAAACAAAAAAAAAACACAACAACAACAAAAAAAAAACTTCATGATTCTCAGAAGTGAAAAGGGGAAAATGGAAGTTATGTGAGGAAGGAATTAGATGAATGACAATGAACTGATTTAGAAGATTGATTGATTTCTCTTTTGCATCTACAGGCATCAGTATTCAGACAAAACTTCCAGAAATAAATTCTTGCACTTGTATAATAGAAAAGGTGCAACTCATAACTGAAGAAAAAATGAGGTAGCAACCTCCTGAAGACAAACATTTTCAAAATTAAGTAGCATCACATAACATACACCTAAGAAAATGGCTACAGTTCTCTGTACCAACAATACTGATCTTTAACACTAGCACAATTCAGAGCATTTGAAAGACAAGCAGCATAATAGCAAAATCTAAAGGGGAAAGAGGAAAACAGAGGTAACAAACCTGACATTATCCTTATGTGAAACAATGGAACTATCATTTCAGAATGCCATTAACAAGAAGTTTGAGAAGAAATAATTGAGGAGAACGTTATTAAATGCCTTTCAATATTGTCAAACAAGCCTTTCATTTTGGGTTGGGGTGGGTTTAGGGTTAGTGTTCTTGACAGGTTTATGGGTATGGATGATAACTACAACTCTCCCAACAGCATCTGCTTGGGCTAGTCCAATGTGCTAGAAACACAAGACCACAAAAAGACATTTTACACACTACACAGAGAACTAACATGACACCAACATAGACAAGCGAAAAGTGGCTGAATACTTGACCACAAAATGGGACCCCTAATCATGAGGTATTGATCCACAGGGCTCTTACTAGGAGGATTTACAGACATAGTTTCTTGCTTACAAGTAAAAGAAATCATGAGTTACAGCTACTTAAATGTGATGGCAGATTTTCTGTGCTGGGGAATGTGTCCACAGCCTCTCTGTAGCATCCTGCTACCATAGAGCCATGGCCATAGGCATGGTCACACGACTTCATTGTCAGAAATCTGTTCCAGCAGCTGTTTGATAGCTATTGAGCATCAAACATCACCAGCAATGGTCCCACTCACCTGAAGTGACCAATCCACCCTGGCCATGGCATTTCTAAGGGTACAATTCAGGCAGCAGGTCATCTATTACAGTAGGACTTCAGGAGGCAGCTGAGGTAATCAGAGAGCTGACTGTTGCTGAAAAAAGTTGCAACCTTCTTCCTACAACCCACCTCTCCATATTCCCTCTTGCTGCTTTCTCGATGTTCATCTGATCTCTGCTCAAGCTGATGCAGCCACTAAGCCAGCAAACTGTACATCAACCCACCACCACCAATCTCACCCCCAACCATATCCCCAAGTACAGTGTCTATGCCTTTTAAATTCCTCCAGGGATGGTGACTCTTCCTCTTCCCTGGGCAGCCAGTTCTAGTGCTTGGCAATCCTTTTGATAAAGAAGTAGTTCCAAATACCCAACCTAAACCTCTCCTGGCACAACCTCAGGCCATTTCCTCTTGTCCTATCACTTGTTCCTTGAGAGAATAGACTGATCCCCACCCCACCCAGCCTCTTCTCAAAAAGGGGCCACCAGCTGTAAGTGAGGAAACATGACGTAGGGCACTGGGGAAACAACTACCCTACTGCTACACAAAGTACTGTTCAGGAAAGGCATGGGAGTAGTGGGGGGAGCTCAAAGGACATTTTGAAAGAGATCTAAGGATGGGGAAGAGAAAATAAAACAAGCTTTTAAATGTCAGTGCAGTATATTGAGCAGAAAGTTGAGAAGTGCCTTGACTGCTGCCTACAAATACTTACACTGGAACGAGCTCTAACAGCAAGCAGCTCCCCATCTTCCAGGACAAAGCCAAAATATTCACAGTGTTGGGTATATACATTTCAGAAATGAAATCCTAAATTCAGATGCCATTTCCTGGGGCTGAGGGCATGTAAAGATTAAAACAGTCTACCAAGAAATCTAGTGGACTCGCTGCACCTTTCAGCTTTTAGAAGAATCCTCTTAATTTCCTAAACAAACAACGAAAAAAAACCCCAAAAACAAAAAGAAAAAAAAAAAATCCCACACCACACTTCCCCCTACAAAGTCAAAAGGAAAATACAGAGCCTTAAAAACCAGGAAGTCAAACTAGATAGAAGCATAGCTCATTCTGGTCTATAAATAAACAAGGGATAAACTATTAAACTCTTGCTCTAATTGTGATTTGCTGTTGATGGAAGAAGGACTATTTTCCTCCTCTCCCACCAAGGAGGGATTTGTGCTACCAATACAAGTCAGTGACAAAGTCATGGCATTGGCCCATTTGCCTCTGAATGGAAGCCTAAGCAAGGATACCAGGCCAACTAACAATTAGCTAGAGAAGTCCCAGATACATTTAGGCTTTTCTGTATTGAAATGTTTATTAGAATCTAGCATTGTCCTGCCACACTGTTTCATGAAATATATTTCAGGACAAGTAGCCTGCTATCAAAAAACAACACAAAAACCTCTAGAAGGAAAGAAAAGTCTCTCTCTTCCTTATACCAAATAAAGTGTATTTGGGATACAAAACATCCCACAAGTCTTTCACTGTCTTAATAAATAAATAAAAAATAATTATCAAATTAAAAATAAATACAGGCAACAACTGGAAATAGTCACGCTTTGAAGGGAAAAAAAAGAAATTTCTTCATATTCACAGGGGGCACAGTTACAAAGATGCCAGACCACAATGTAGTCACCCATTTGATGTTTACAAATCCAGCACATCATCATTAGAGGATGCTGTACAACCCTCTAGATGTACAAAGGAATAAGTATATGTGGATGTATGAACAGCTGTAAAGAATAATTTCCAACTTAAATAACTGCCAGTAACCTAAAGCACCTTTTAAGGAAGGAGGAAAAAGTAGAAAGAACGTACCATTTCAAAGTTAGCCACCCAAACACACTCTCCAGTACACAGAGCACTTTCTAAAAGACATATTGGTACAGTGACTCTCTAACAAACTTTCCTCTCCAATATAAACTCAGAAACAGTTCACTTGCCTAACCTGATCATAATACTAGACCTTAGTCTCACCTTCAAAACACGAGCATCCAGAGGAGACCACATATCCTTCAACACCCATACCTGCACTGGTTTACTACTTCAGGAGACACAGGCAAGCAGGATTAATTATTCAGTTAGCAGCATGTATTGCACCTGAGACTTGTTACTATGTCTAGGCCATCTGTGTGCTTAAACCTCCTGAAAATTAAAGTTGAGTTATTACTCTTCTCTCCTGACAGGTCAAAAGCAGAAGAAGAGTTGCTTTTTGATTCTGGAGCAAGTCTGTTTGAACAGACTGTATTTTATAGCAGAGCACAGCCCTTTTTTTTTTTTCAGGTTTGCCTCTGGTTGCTTGAGCACTGGCACAGGCTTTCAAATGCACCCAGCCTATCATGGCTTTTCTTGCTATGGAGCACAGCAGTAAAAGACTGGCCTGTGATGTTAGAAACCAGCATCTGAAAGGAAAAAAAAGGAAGAGTTTGATGGCAGTATATGGCAATGGGACAAAATTTGGGGACTGGCTTATCTGAATTACTTGTGGCTCAGCTTACAAAAAAGAATTTTTTACAGTTATAGCTGTTGGCATGCTGGTCAGAGGGCGTCTGGGACTTGCCTGCACCTGGTTGATGAAACATTACAACAAATAGATGGGAGATGACTCAGAGGCCCTATGAAACATCCTCAGACCAGGCACCCCAGGCTGCTGTGGTTCCTATTGTTCCATTAGCAAGTTGTGGCTAGTGATAAAATAGGTTGCATCTCTCAAATGCTGCAAGTGCGTGGCAGCTTTTCTTTGTTCTTAAAGATAATTTAGTGCTTATGGAAGATGGCATGGCAGCTCAGGAAGCCAAGGAACTCTGGGTATGCAGTAATTACAGCATCCATATTGGCTGCCCCAGCTTATCCACCTTGCCAGCGAATTGGATGTGGTCTCTGCTCAGGCAGCAAGAGAGCAGTTCTGCACACAAATGGTACACCACAACTCTCAGCTTACAAAGACCTTAAGCAAAACAAACTATTCTGGCTTTAATTAAAAAGCAAAAAGAAATAACCCAGAGGCTGCATATTCCACATCACATTATCCCCACTTATTAGAAACGTATTTCAGTGTTTCTCTCATTATAAAGGAGAAAAATTATATAGTTTGCATTGCTGCCTGCAGCCACATTTTTTAAAACTTGGGTGTCAAACGACAAAGCTCCTAAAGCAACACTCGGCTACCCAAATAAAGAGGCTCTCTCTTAATCAGATATTGAACAGAATTCTCAAGAAACAAAGGAAAGTGGTAGGCACACAACTTTTTCTAAAGAAAAAAAGAAATCATCATATTAGGCACATGTATGTGTCCAAATACAGGTACCTGAAGGTAGCAGAGGAAGTAACTTTTGGTCACACTGGCCAGAAGAGTTGACAGAAATACCCAGATGAAACCTCTGGCTGCTGTACTGGTAACAAGAAAAAAATAACAATGTAGAGAAGGAAGGAAAAATGTAAGAGAGGAAGCATGAGATGAACAATGAGGGATTTGTCTGCATCTGAGAAAGGGGGACAGGGCTTTGAGAGAGCATTCCACCAACTCACAGGCCTGTAGGTCACCCCGGAGAAACGCCGAGTCAGCAGGAAGCAGAATGCTGCCTGTCTGCTGAGTGTCTGCGAGGCAACAAGTGACCTGCTGGGTTTGCCCTACCTGCTCTGTGTACAAAATATCTTTAGCCCTCAAAAGCTGTAATTTGAAGAGCAAAGACGCAATTTTCACACAGCTGAAACTCACAACTGTCTGTACCATTCCACCAAGTGCGTGCCTACACAAACCCCTAATTATCTGCACTGTCATGTGTAATTAGTGAGTCTGAACATGTAGTATTCATCAATATGTGAATGTTAGGCACACTTCATACATTCAATAGCACCCTGTGTTTGTACACAGGCAACTCCCAGTGAGTATAACTACGATCATATGCTGAAAGGGACAAGCAAAATACACAAAATATTTAGTGTCTGTCATTTATGCCAGGACCATACACGAAGAAAAAAAGAAAATTTCTTTCTAAAATATATAATCAAGTGTTTTCTATGGGTTTTTTCTATCAAATAATTGGACACAGTGTTTCCATGGCCTGCACTGAAGAGAAAAATTGAAGCTCATTATTCAAGCCTGCTGTGATCAATACAGAGAAACATGAGGACAGTCATGAGCAGCAGTCCTATCACATGATTTTTTAGGTTACTGTACGTTATTGTGCAATTATCTCAAAAAACAAACATCATGAGAGAAATATAAAGGTGGAAATGGAGGAAGGAAGCACACCTCAGCACATCTAAACAGTCTTTCATGTAGTTGAACCTCACATTTGCAAAAATCTGGAACTACTCAAACTAAAAACTCAGCATATAAAACCAGGGCTAACTGAACTGAAGCATGAAAAGCTGACTAAATCTACAACAGCCAGATCTCATCCATCTCTTTCTCTTATTCTGGATATCAGAAAGATTGAAGTGTTAATAGCTGTCTTATTGACTCATTACCTTACAGGCTTTAAAAATCTGCATAAAAATAGATTTCAAAAAAAAACTCTTATTCAAATCAAGCACATTTGACTGCAACTACATCAAACAGAGTCCCAGTTTTATCAGAGATGTGCTGCTTCGTGTCAGTGAGTTGACACAACCACGCGTCTGCCTCTGCGCCAAATACATATGCGCGCAGGGAGGAGGGGGACAGGAGGGAGGGCAGCATGAGCACGTATGCAAACTCGCTGTTATCTGGCTTTTTCCACTTGGGGAAAAATTGTTAGCACAGCTCAAACCTATTGAAAAGGGATAGGGACTCACTCAACCACCCTATTTCAACAAGCTCTGTATCCTGGGCCTTACAGCAAATGTGCTGGAGGCCATGGGAGTTCCGCCCTGACCTCAGTGGGGTTTGGATTAGACCCACTCTGCACATAATCTCATTTGATATGGTTGTGTGAATTGGCTGTACTTGTAGAATAAAAAAGTATCACAGAGCATTAGAAGGACTGACAAAATCTGATTTCTGGAAAGCAGCAATAAGCTTCAGCATCATAAAGGCAATATAAGGATTTTGCCCTTGGTATAGAGGTGGCAGAGTGACTGAGGATGAAGCATGTGAATAATTTCAACATTAGTATTACTTATTAATTAACAAATAAGTGATTTAACCCACTTCTTAAATTTACTGTGACAACGCTGATGATGTTGCCAATACTTCCTACTTTATAAATGCTTTAACCAGATGTAGAAATGGACAATGCCAGCACTCCAGTTTCACCTCTGTGCTCAGCCATATCCCAAAACAGTTTGAAGAAGCCCTTTTAGCTCTGGCTTGCTCTGATGGATGAACATCCCTGTGCAAGACTTTCAGAGAAGTATGTCCACAGCACACTGTAGATCTGCATTAAAAAATGCATTGTCCAACTTGTCATACTGTATCTTACCAATTAGTTACTTCTCTGTTTCTCAGTGGAACATTTTTGATCACATCCCCCCAACATATGGTATGTACATATTTATAAATTATATACATGTAGTACATCATTAACAAATTATGTACATTATAAAGCATATGCAAAAATGGAAATTAAGAAAGGGTGAGATAAAGAAGCATTAATCTTTTTTTTTATAATTAGAGGTACAAAAGTGTTTTTTTCATGCATGTTAATGGATTATTTTGAACATCCTTTGGAGTGCATGCTCCCCACTTTGGAACCAATCTATAGAGGTGACACAGAAGTCTCAGATATGTTCCCTTCCCTACTGCCAGTGAAATTTCAGTCTTACAATATACATGCAGACCCTGCCCTGTTCTTCAGGCACAAAGCTGCTCATGGGTGCTGGGCAATACAACAGATGTTTGCTTTCTGCATCTGCTGGCTGTCACATATCACACAACTGCTCCACAGTTCTGATTCTGGCTTCTGCTCAGTGCTCAGCTTTCATGAGACTGTGCCTGGATTTCCAGCTATAATCAGTGAATTTAAAACCCCCTCCCCTTCAACATGGTATTTATATTCTGCAAACAGAATTAAAAATTTAAGTCTTCCCATCTTTGTTTTTATGGACTGAAAAATCACACAACACTTTCTTACATCTTTCACTTACTCTCTTTTTGTGTCTTGTCTCTTTTCTACCAAAGGCATCAGTCTTCCCATCCTTTTTTTTTTTTTTTTCCCTGTTTCCATAGATATGAGATCCACCCACTCTGCTGAATATTTTGGCCCTTTTACTTCTTTCCTAACCACATTTCTTACTGGTCTCCTAAATAAATTGCCTCAAATTAATGAGGTTTGAGGCATGAAGACAAGGACGTGTTAACTGAGCTTATTTGCACAGAGGAACCAAATTCACCTAATAAGATGGAACCTTAAAGTTTTATGAGTTTATGGAAAGATGTAGGTGCCTGCAGCCACTGGGGATTGAGCTCAGCATCTCAGGAGATTCCCAGACTTACCCTGACACTCTTTTTCCCATCCACACCTTTGACTTTCTTACTGCTGTTTATTACTGCATTCTAAGCAGTGGAAAGCAGAAAACATGCCTTCATTTATATGTTCACAACCGTACCCATTCCTATATTTTACAAGCTATAAAAAAGTCATGTCAAATTTAGCCCACCACACTTATTACCATTTCCAGCTGAAGGCAGGGCCTCCACACTTGTCCTCATGCTGCCTGCTTTCCCTGTAAGCCATCCCCTTATTAACATCAACTGCAACTCCAACCTCAGAGGGGAAATTAATCCCTGTGCAAAGAGTCAGCAGGTATCCTACTTCAGCCCATCAAAACAGGGCTTACATTAAACTCTAAGTAGCGCTTAAGTCATGTATTAAGCCTTTGTAGAAGGTGTGCTGCACTTTTTCTGAGTTACATTTCATGCAAGCCATAACACCAGGAAAATGCACTTCAGCACTTAGGCACTATGCAAATATATATTACAAGGGAAAAAAGACTTTGACAGATAGGTTAAGGGGCACTATAATAGGAAACACTCAAATGGGTTTTTTTCCGATGCTGTTTTATTCTAAGAATTTGATCTTTTTTTGAGAAAGTTATAAGGGATGTGATCTGATAACCTGCGACAAACACAATATGTTCTCAAAAACAGACCTTATCCAGTGGAAAATACCTTCAAGGCTTCTTAAACTATATGAGATTCTAAATGCTCATCTGTTACTGACATACCAAGAGGAACACAGTCTTAAGACCTGGAAAACCCCACTGATACCAGAAGCCTGAGCTCAAGTATGATCTTTCTTAATATGATTTTGTAGCAATAGAGCTCCACTGACTTCTGTTAAAAAAAAAATTTACCTGATAGGTTTTTAAAGGGAAAAAAAATACATAACAGTTTCTCAAAATCTCTACAACCTCATATTATCTAACTCTCCATGCTATTTTCTGTTGAGGATTTAACCCAGAACTACAGCTGGCCTGACCCTGGAGTGGGAGGGGAGGCAGCTACACTGTTTTCCTGCTGTCCTGCATATAGCCGTGGTAAAAGTATGACTGTAGGAAAAAATCCATTCTGTTACAGGGCTACCTGTATGCCAAATTGACCACACACCCTGCCCTGTGTGCCACTGCAGCACAGCAAACCCACCGTGCCCAGGAGCAAGGGGAGGTCTGCTAAGGGAACCAGAGCACTCAAAGCTCTGACAGCAGAGCTGTATCCATCAAGGACCACACATCTTCATCCTCCCTGCACATCACCATCCTGTAGTACAGAATCATACACAGCTTATTTCTTCAAGCACATGATAGGAACACTGATATGAAAAGGTGGGACACATCCTACCCTGGCCACATGGTGCTTCTCTTCTGGTAGAGGGGAAGAAAAATCCAGAGCTCCTTTAATCACTTCACATCAAATTAAAGTACTCCTCCACCAAAGTCTGAACTCACACTATAGGGGTGACACATCTCTGCGGAGTTTCAGACTCAAGCCCAGCTTCCCATTGGCAAAGCCAGTGTCTGCCTCGGGCACTTCATTAACACAAGCTCCCAGTGCTCCTTCCAGAAATGGACTCTGTGCCCAAGAGGACCAGCACAGCCTCCCTTTGTGAAAGGAAAAATGCCCATGATGGTGCTTTTGTGGATGCACAACCAGGCTGATGCATCTGGGCTGGTAACACTGCACTGGTTACTGATTACAGAATTACTGCCCCTGAGTTAATTAATCATGTTCTCTGCAAGCAAGAGAAGGGTAACCTGCATGTAAACAAACAAATATTACTGTCCTTTTGGACTGCTGACACACAAGAGCGACTGTGCACACGAAGTCAAACATTGTGTCCCACTGTCACCTCCCTCAAGCACAAGAGGCAGCAAGAGGACAGTCCCTGCCCGGCAGGCACAGGACAGAAGTCAGAGCTGACAGGACAAGATGAGGCAATGATCTACAGACACAAATGTGCATGTATGTGGCAGAATTGAGGGTGGTGCCTTGGGTGAGCACTCTCCTTCATCAGTCTGTAGCAAACATGCAAAGAAGGCCTCAGCTCAAAAAAACCCTCACCCTACCTCCTGGGCTCCTCAGTTTCTCCCGTAAGCACACCTTCAGTATTTCCTCCTGCTCTGTTTGCATGTATTCCTCCCCCTCATGCCCAGCGCTGCACAAGCCCATCAGATGAATGAGACCTTTATAAAGCTCACAGGTGCTGTTGTGCCTTGCTGTTCATGTAAAAAACAGGGCAGTAAGCCAGGAAAGCCAGATGATTATATATACCTTTAACGGGTTTAGGAAGGATGGAAGGGTGTGGGAGAAGGGGAAGGAAGGAGGGATATAAGTTTAACACTACAGCATTGTTTTCGTGAATAATTTTTTTGGGGAAAAAACCCCAAACCATTGATGTGTATATGCAACAGAGCAAATAAAACAAGGCAGGTTTCTGGATTTTTTCATCATGTGATGAGCTAGGTGAGAGTTGACACTATGCACACAATGAAAGAAATGCACAAAAGGATTAATCGCACAGGCAATTGCAAACCAGAGCTCCCACAGCTGGATGAGAGTAAAGACTAAATTGAATTGTAGCAAAAATATGTTAAATCAATATTAACCACAGACAGCAGGAGCAAATCTTTATTTAGAGATCCTTTATTTAGACGGTTTACACAACCCTCCCCCCTCTCTCCCTCCACACCCCCCGGATCCCATACAGATGCTGCTTCTGAAAGGTTTCTCAGTACTGTGAGGCACGGCTGGAAGTGCACCAGCAGATCCTACTGAGGAAGGGACTGGTGAGGCAGGATTCATGCCCAGCTGGAAGTCACACTTCAGCGCTGCTATGCCAGAGTTGTGAGAGCCAGCAAGGACACAGACGCAGCACAAGCGACACCATCTGAGGGTCTGCGGTGGCTCCTCTGGGCAACTCACATGGATGAAGAAGCACAAAGCCTCCTCCTTTTCCCATCATGGTTCCAGACCACCTCTTCTGAGTACCTGCCCCAGACTGCCAGGGCAAATGCCTGTGTTAATCATTCAACACAGGGGCCCTCGTGGGGAAACAAGCTAGACAGAGCAGCAGCAGATGAGCAGGTAGTGAAAAACCACAAAAATCTGTTTTCTCTAACAGCAGCCATTCAGTGCTGGTAATGCCTTTTCGAAAACAGCCCAGGATGGGCATGAAGTCTGGATGAATACTGTGTATCCTTCCTTGCAGTTCACATTATTTACATGGAGACCAAACTCATTAGGAACTTGCCTGAGTCCTTATGATCCAGGGCAGGAAAGGCACAGACAAGCCAAGGCAGCTTTCAGACAGTGACAAGGCATTCATTGCTACCACAACTTTCCCCTCACTCTGTAATCACTATCTGCAGAACAACTGAAATAAGGTCCCTGGAATCTATTATAGAGGACTCACTTTGTTGTCAGTGTGCAGGAAGCACTGCAGCTACACTGGAGAGCAGAGATAGTTTCATGCTACTCCCTCTTCACACAAGCCCAATATAGTGCTTAAACGCTAGCACACTGCCAAGAAAGCCTGAATTTTGGGTCCACTCTTAGCTCTGATGCGGAGTTGTGCACCAGTGGCAAGTAATTTCTCTGTGTATGAGCTCTCCCACCCTTAGATGGGGAAAACCCCACTCTTGCAAGAATTCCTGGTTTGTCTATTGAGCTTTAAAAGTCTTAAATCAAAAGGCACTGTATAGGAAGTACAATTCTGTGCTAAAGTTCCTTTAGAGTAACTTCTCTTCCCTAAAGGACAAGAATGTCTCTCTTCTCAATCACCACACTCTCAAAGCTAAACACTTTTCAGTATTCAATTTAATTTTTAGGATCAATAACTTGGAAATGTAGATGAAACTGGTCAAGCCTCTCCTATGCTTCCTCCATGGCTTACAAGGAATACCTTGTAAGCCCTTGAAATTTGTCATAAGTATCCATTTATCAAATGTTATTAAAATATAATTTGGTTGGATGAGACAGACTGCAAACCAGAAACAAACCCAGGCAAAGCCTATGCAAAATTTAACCTAGATAGAATGGCATGCTTATATTTGGACATGCTACAAGGTGGGGTTTTTGAACGGCAGGATTTTCTTGGAAGTGGAGAAAGAGGAAGCAGGGAAGGAGGTTAACAAAGGTATTTATAAACACACTGGGTAGCCAGCTTCAACAGCTAAATTCAGGACTATACTGCAACCAACAAGACCAGATGACACACACCTGAGCTAATGGAAGGAGCTTTCCACATTGCTTTAGTGCCCTACCTTTTGAAAGCAAAGACCTGTGGGGGCTGGATTAACTTGGCAAAATAAAAGTATACTGGGAATCTGATTTACTTTTTGGGAAACAGAATTAACTTAAAGATATCTCCTCATTTCCCAGTGCTTACTAGCAAGTGGTATGCCCCACCAACCCCACCAGTTCCCTTCCAGGCTGTGATTCTAGGAAGGTGTCACTGAAGAATGTGGAAGGTACAGATGGATTGCTTCCATGTTTATTCTTTTATTAGGAATTTGTTTCAGTGAGCACCTCTATCATAACACAGTCTGATTTATGCACACCTTGCAGCAGGAAAGACAAATGAACCAAATTTTCCACAGAATGAGATGACCTCATGCTTTTAAAAGAAATTTTATTTTAAGAATTTTCATAAGGGACAAGACTTTGCCCTTAACAGCAAGCTGCAACCCAGAACCTATGTCAGTCCAGATGACTAACTACATTACAATCTACTGACAATGTCTTATTTCAAAGCTCTTCATTTCAAGAACCACCTTTAAGGTTTACATATTTCTTGGGAGCAAGCCAGTAACTTGGGGCACTGGCAATCTTCGTTCCCGCAGGACCAAGGTCGCGATTGAACTTCATTAGGATGTGGGATAGTAAAAGAACGCAAAGCCTTTTCATTTGCCTTTCTGTGAGCACCAAGGAGAGGCTTCTCCACTTGCTTCACAGCAATGGAATTTTAGAGGAGAAACAAATGAGGGAAAGGAACCTATGCAGTGCTGGTTGATCTACCATTTCCTGGCAGGGTCTGAGAACTGCTTTGGAGAAAAGACCCCTGTAGCAAGTAGACTTGCAGTTAAAGCCTGCAATGGAAAATCTAGATCAGCTCCACTGACACAGGGAATGAATTCTTCCCCACACCCCTCAGCACTACGTGCAGAGATAAAGGCTTGCCCCTTGATGCTTAGCAGAAGTCTGACTTTCAAATCAAAACAGTCCTGTGTCATCTGGCTGTCTGGGCTACACTGTACATGTGGCGTCTGCTTGATCTTCTCAGACTGGAGAAATGCTGGAGATAAAGTGCATGCAAATAAAAATAGTTTAAAGAAGAATGCTGGTGATAATGCCCAGTTGTACCTTGTTGCTTCATGCTTCCAAATGTTGTTTAAGAGCTGCTCGTGCCTTACGGGGAAAAGGGCAGCGCTTTGTGCTTATAAAAATAACTGACTCTCCAAATTTCCTCCTGCCTAATGCAGAGGAGACACTGGCATATAAACAGGATGAATATGTTCAAGGGGCTTTTTGGATCAGTATCAGACCCTGATACCAGGGACACCAATAGCCCTCATGTTCCCTTTGTAGCACAGGGACTGAAGCAAAGAGTCAAAATGGGAAAAAGAACTGTCAGAATTATCTGCAACCAAGATGAATGTAAGGTCTCAGGGCTCAGATTTCAGGGAAAATGAGAAGTATGTGACCCACAAAACCCTCAACCAGTCCAATTTCTATTTTAAATAATGAAGAAGAATGCATACTGTGTAGAGACACCTAGAAAGTGAAAAGAGGTGTGGTCAGGCATACCTTTCAAGAAAAGCAAGAGCTGTGTTGCATCATGTGCAAAATAATGCCTTACCTGTATAGCTACCAACACCATGAAGCAATAGAAAGAGGAAAAGACAAATTATCCAGCTCCATTAAGGGAAGAAAAATACTGAAGCAGCCCTTTCAAAGTCTCCAAACACCAAAATAATTCATGTAGGTGTGCTGGCTTTGACTGGGATAGAATTTATTTTCTTCACAGTAGCTGGCACAGGGGTCTGTTGTGAATTTGGAATGGAAACAGTGTTGATAACTCAGGGATGTTTTGGTTATTGCTGAGCAATGCGTGCACAGAGTCAAGGCCTTTTCTGCCCTTCACACCAGCCCAGCATCAAGGAGGTTGGAGGTGCACAAGAAGGTGGGAGGGGACACAGCCAGAACAGCTGAGCCCAGCTGACCCAAGGAACATTCCGTACCACAGGGTGCCATGCTGTGTCTATAGAGCTGGAGAAAGGAGGAGGAAGGGGAGGATGTTGGGAGCGATGGTGTTTGTCTTCCCAAGCCACTGCTGTGTGTGCCGGGGCCCTGCTGTCCTGGGGATGGCTGAACACTCACAGGCCCATGGGAAATGGTGAATTAATTCCCTGTTTTGCTTTGCTTGCATGCAGGACTTTTACTTACCTATTAAGCTGTCTTTATCTCAGCCCATGAGTTTTCTCACTTTTACTCTTCTGATTCTTACCCCGTCCCACCAGTGGGGGAAAGAGCAAGTGGCTGCTTGGGGCTTAGGTACCAGCTAGGGTTAAACCACAACAATAGGTCAACAGCAATAAAAAATAAATATATGAGAGAGTGAATCACATGAGCCCCTCTGATGACATGTTTTTCCAAAAATAAGCATGGGCACTTCTTTTGCCCCCGAACCCAAAGAGCTGAATAAGATTGTGTTACAGCTGCACAGTCACACTGCAAGATAATACAGGATGTGAGCCAGATTCTCACCTCACGTAAATCAGCAGAGTCACTGCAGTTATTTTGAACAGTCCCAGTGGAGGATCTTGCCACACATTTTTGTGTGATATACACAGCTCACAAGCAGTGTGACCAGCTTTATTAAAGTTCATATTTTTCCAATCGCAAGTGTCTCACATGCTTCATTATTCAAATTTTATATAAAGAAACCATTAAGATCTCAAGGTGCCCTGAGGACCAAAGACATTTTAAAGAAAAAGTCTTAGAAGCAAGGCAATGAGTATAAAAAGTTGGGGTTTGTTGTTTTTTTTCCTGCTTGTTCTAGTTGGGTCAGGAGAGCTAGCAGATTAAGGAGAGGTTTACAAAAGGCCCACTGTAACCATCTCCTCTCTTTCTTCCTGGGTAGATCAGAATGAATCTGGTTTGTTTATTTTTTCCTGTTATAACATGGGTCAAAGTATCAAAAAAGACTGAGAATCACTGACCTCTTGCTTAAAATCTTTGGGCTCACACATATGACAAGACTGGGCAGAAAAGGTTAAGTTCAAATCAGCTTGAGCCTCTAGGGACACTTTGAAGTACTTTAGGATAATTGAAATTCATAAGGACCCCTTTAATGCCTAAGTAAACTAACAAATGCTTTTGGAACAGTATCGCATCCCCTAAGGAAAAAGAGCTGTGTAGTAATAATCACTGAAATATCCAAATAGTCTAAAAAAATAGTCTGATAAAAAAAAATCCTATTAGAGCTGCTCTCTTCCTTCAGTAAAGGTAATTGCTTTTTTTTTTTTTTTTTTTTTTTTCCTTTCTAAAAACAGCAGCCACCATCTTCCTCCCAAAGAGAGTTAGTCTGCAAAGAGAAGTGCCATTCCTGGTAATTGGTGACAGACTATCCCAAGGAAGTTAACCATTTAGGGTTGGACTGTGTTCTTGCTGCCAGATCCAGACAATGCCATGCTGCCCTGGTCCGGCCATTGGAGAACGCTGAGGAATTTAACTCCTCAAGCAGAGTTTATGAACAACATGCTGTATCCTGGCTTTGGACAAAAATGTACTTTAAAAGGAGTTGAATAAACAACTAGTTTGGAAGGTAAGCTCCTTCAGAGCTCTACTGCTGTGTGTTTTGTATATGCACATTTCTAGAAGCAACAGAGGGAACTCTTTTGTATCTCCAGAAGAGAAACAACAGAATATTTTTATGACCAAGCGATCCATGATATGTTACAATTGGGAACCACACTTCCTCCTCAAACTCTTCATGTTGTCCAAAGCTTTGCATAGTTGCTAGAAAAAAATAGCTTAACTGCTCACAAACTTGAAATTGCATTTCCTAAGAGAAAAGATTACTTTGGGCAAGGAAGTGAAATTAGAGTATGTGATGCAACCACATAACATCACAGGAACATTATTTTACATCCTTAATTCTGTGTAATTTCAGAAGGGATCTACTGACCTGCCAGCATGTGGTCAGGAAGGCAAATTCCTTCTCCTATTATGTGCAAGGAGACAGAATAGAGACGCTTGGGTTTTTTCCATTTTCTACAGCAGTGTAAATTCATTTAGGACGAGGCAAGGAAGTTATACATCACACGCTGTTCCTGGGAAATCAGCATGACATTTTCTTACTGCCTCTCTTGCTAAACCCAGCATTTACCCAAATTGGATGGATGTCAGTACAGCAGGCAGAGCCTTACCCAGAACACTGGCCAGCAGCTATTGGCTGATAGTGAACACAACAGCAGAAGCAGTCCTGTGCTCCAGACCATAAGAGCGGCGGAGCAGGAAGGTCTCGCTGCTTTGTGCCTCACACAATCAGACACAGGGGCCTGACAGGATCCTTGTTACTTCCACGAGGGACTGGAGACCCACTCTAGGACTAGTCCTGTCAGCAGGAGTTCTGACCCAGCCACCTAAGACAGGGGGCCCTGAAGAGGAGTCAAACAGAACAAACAGACTGCCTGTGACTAGGTCATTGCAAAGTGGTAACTAGGGGGTGAATGATCCCCTGTGAGGGGAGTCCAGCTGGGGTGTGGGAAGAGCACATTACAGAGCAGAATCTTGAAGTGTGAGTGAAATAAACAAAGCAGTTTAGCTAATTTTCTCCCCAAGGTAACATCAAGGCTTCCACTCCTTCACCTGAAGGTGAAAGCAAAAGGGGTTGGTAATAATGGGCTGGATCAGATCCCCATTTAAAATGGCCTCTAGAGAAGTACAAGTGTTTCACACCAATGACCAAAGCAGTTGTGGAACTAATTGCAACACTTTGCCCAACAATTCATCAACTACAGTAAAGACCCTATATCCATATGCCATTAATAAAAGTCAAAAAGAGTGAACAATTAGTACTCAAGGGTGTTAATAACTGGAGTGGGGGAATTATCATTTTTGCTGGAGACAGGCTCCTGGTAAATTCAAGGGGTGGCTCATAACTAGTTAAATTTTCTGGAGGAGAAGGATCTCTCCTTTGGCCAAAGACAGTGGCTAAATCAGAGGAAGTTCTTCTAAGTGTGCTGGGTTTCATACTTGTACAGTAGCAGTTTCCCCTGCACACAAGCTGTTCAAAGCAGGGAGCACAAACCCTGCCAGATGTCCTGCTTGTCCCATGGCCTCACATGGAGCAGCAATGGCATGTACGCACAACAGTTGTGCAATTCACACACAGTATCAGTGCTGGAATTATGCCCAGATTCAGCCCTGGTCATTCATAAATATGGGCAGAGCACAAGTCCTTGATTATAAACACTCTTACATGCAGTTATGCAAGTGAGTGAATAATTCAGGCTTTCTTCCCAGATACAGCATTATACTGAGCTATGTAAGAACACAGCTCTGCTCTGGCACAGTCTGACATCTCTGTACATCAGCCCTTTTCTCCAGCACAGCTTGTAAACTGGGGAGGAACAAAGTGTACAGAAAAGCCTACGGAAGTGTGACCTCTCATGGCATCACCCTCTCCCTCCTGAGCATCCCCCTCTCTCCTGCCTGGCTTCCACTGTGTGTTTACTTTTTGCCTAACACCAGGATCCCAAGAAAAGAGAGGTATACCAACAGCCTGCTGGGCTGACACATGCCCGCAGCTGGCAGTGCTATGCCAGCAAGACTGTGGCATTTTGAACTCCAGGGAGGGGTTCAGCAGAAGCATGCCCGTAGCCAAGTACAGCTGTGTGGGCTGCAAAAATGCAGCCCAGAGAGAGAGGATCATTGTGGGAAACTGAACTCTAATCCCACAGACTCCATCACAACCCATCGAATCCATTTCAATATCACATATGCACTTCACAGGGTTGCTATAAGAACCAGATAGCTGTAAGTTAGAGGAGTTTAAATTTAACAAAGTGTTTCCATCTTTAGTAGAGCAGAAAATACTACCAGCATTCCCCACAGTTACCCAACACCCTCTACCGAAACACCATTTTCTCAGTGACTTGCTCAGGCACCTCAATATTGACAGATTTCCTTCCTTCCTTGATTCTCCCAATTTTCCCTTGACTACACCATCTTTGAAATCCATTTCCTTGACTCATACTGTGTCATGATACCATGTGTTACAGACAGAGAGCTCCACAAAAGCTCCCTCTGAGTCCAGTGAGAGGTCCCCTAGGCAGCCCAGCCTCATCCCGCACTGCTCCAGGACCCAGCTCCAATTTCCTGCCCTGCAGCCATTAAATGGTGCTGGCTGATTTAACACTTCAAGAGTCGCATGTGAAAATGCTCTGGCCATACCTTTCCTGGTATATGTGTGTGTACTCAATTTGCATACAAGCAATAAAGCAAGTAAACATAAAGTGTTCATTACTTTTCAAGGTGACTTTACGGTCCCAGTCAAATTTGGCCTTTTAAAAATTTCCTTGGAAAAGTACACTATTATCTACATTGCATCCTACCAGAAAACAGACAGCAGCTTTTTGCAGGTTTAGTTATTTGATCCCTGCAGCAACACACTCCTGACACAGTTTTATAGCACTCTGTGGAGTTTTCTAGCAATACTTCTTCCATCTCTCTAACAGACAGTGGAAGTGGAGCACGCCTCTCGTACGGGTGTAAGCATGTTTCCAGACCTTACAGCCAGCCCACAGCTGCATAATATTAAACACAAAAGTAAATTATCATTCCCTATTGCATTATATGAAAGGGCAAAATACAGCTAACTGCTTAAGCCTCTACATAATTCTTTTAATCTAGAAGAGAGAAAGTGCACGCTTTGAAAGCTATTTTTCTTTGGAATGTTCAACTAGGTCTGCTGTTCTAGGTGAGTATTTCATATAGATAGTGCTAAGCAGAAGAAATAATTCCTTCCACACTTCTTCATAATACAAATTCTGATATAAAACCACATTAGAAGTCAGCCTGATATGAGCTCAGACAGGTACTTTACAAATGCTCAGCTGATTCCTCAGATATTCACAATAAAATAAAAAATTTTACTTGTTGCCTTGCTGTAAATTTGGACTATGTTTGGCAGTTTCGCTTTCGTGTTGTACTATTTTTAGCAAGCGTTTAGCAATTTGGTTTGGTGCTTGATAGGTAACCACAGCAAGAAACAAACAAGGGAAAAAAAACCCAGAGCATTTAAATTACCTAATTTTACCATAAAACATCTACACATTCATGAAAAAAATAAAAAGCTCCCACCTTAAAGTAATTTATTTTTCTGCAGCTAAGAACAATTTTGTGGCCAGAGGAAAAGGTTCCCAAAAGTGCTTCTTCCAGAGCTTTGTGCACACTGTAAAAACCTGCCAGTGCCTGCAGAGACTGTTCTCCTGATCACTTTTTATGCCTGCACTGTGCAAATGTTACATACAAAGTGAGTGAGAGTGTTTTTTAAAAACAAACAGAAAAATCATAAAAAGGAGGTGCTTCAATTCTTTACTTCCATTTGGATGAAAGCTTGAGGTATTGTCTGTCTTCCTCAAAAAACAGAACCATTTCTCTACTAAACACAAAACATACCTTAAGGACCTGTAACTTGTTGCTTACTGTACACATGAAAGAGAATATGTACACATGAAAGAGAGTATGAACTAACCTTCACTTCAATGTATTCAAGATTATTGGGCCAGCAACCATCTTTTCGTCTTTAGTTTAGCACTCAGTACCGTGGGGCCAGGTTTGCTTATCCCAAAGACAGTCTCCATGGAAGTGTTTGTTTATGGAAAGAGAAAGCATCATGGGATTATTTTTGCTTGACTTTATAGGGAGTTGTGATGCCTCTCTAGATGCACTTTATATTTCTAATGCCAGTTCATGTGTCTAATCAGCTTTAAACCTCCCTAGAATATACTCTCAGATCATGTTCAGAGGGACACAACACTGGCACTCCACACTGTCTTCCTCTTTATTTTTAAATGCTTCTACTCTTATGCCTGTGGGGAAAGGAGACAAGCCAGCATGCCTGCAGAGACAGTGTTGTGGGCTCCCAGCTCCTGCCAAGCTCTGCAGCAGCCTGGATTTTTTGCCTGGCTCCAACTGAGCTCTCACTACTCACCCTCTCTGAGCACCGCCTGCTACTGCTGAGTTCACAAAAATCCCCAAATGAAGAGTTAAAAGCTGCACAGGAAAGTTGGAGCAAGCCTGCAAAAACATTTTGATAATCTTGTGTGCAAGTAAAAAGGCAACAGTACACAATAGCCAGGAGCCCACGTGCTCTGCCCTGGGCTAGACATAAATTCTCCATCCCGCTCCTCTGCTCTAAGTGATTCCAGGTCACATCCATACATCACGGAGCTTTACTATTGTGCTCATGGTATTTAAACTTGGGGCAGGAAGCAGCTGGGCTCCAGTATATATCTCATATGGATCTGGGCACATATTTCCACGGGACCATGGTACAGCTTTAGCAGGCTTAATTTCTGCTCCATACCTATTTTTCTGCTGGGGAAGGAAATGCCATGTGGACTCTGGCACAGGCAGTGGAGAGCTGATGGCAGAGTATCTCCAGAGAGAACCACGGTGTTACAGAGATGTTGAAAACCAAACAGCTACCCAAAATTGAGAGAAATATAAATTTTGACAAAAAAATAGCAAAGCACAGGTCCATCTCTGAACACACCCAGACCACAGGCAGTTTTACACAGAAGTGGAACCCAGGGCAGGCTCGGGTCCCACACTGGAGGCTTTGCTCTGTTTGTTTGACACCAGTAACTTGGGCTGCACTGCACAGAGAGGTGCAGAAGAAATCAGGCATTGAGGAATTGGCACTGAGCATGGGAATGGGGCATCCCTCAGCCTCTGCAAGCAGAGCCAGGGAGCCAGAGGGTCCTCTGCCAGTGCACACCACAAGTCAGAGAACCTGAAGTCACCTATCTATTAGAAGAGACTTTGATCCCTAGCTAGTCACAGAATATGCTGAGTTGGAAGGGACCTACAAGGATCATGGAGTCCAGCTCCTGGCCCTGCACAGCACCATCCCCAAGAGTCACACCATGTGCCTGAGTATGTCCAAATGCTTCTTGAACTCTGTCAGGCTCGGTGCTGTGGCCACTTCCCATTCCAATGCCCAGCCAGTGGGAAATGTTCATTTTTACAAACTGACACCAAAATAATTAACAGAAGTGTCACGAGAAGTTCCCCTAATGCCTACATGCACACTAACTAACACACTAAAAGCAGCTGTGTTTTCACACAGTTAGATCAAAGAGCCTGTGGATCAAGAAGGTCATGGTTTGGTTACAGTGTCTAAACAACTAAATCAGTGGGTACCATTGGGCCTGTCACCTGATCTCATTATCCTGATCTCACCAGCTCTGGAATTTAGTGACCTTCCCAGATCAATATTTCAGAAATGACTGAAGTTTTAGAGTATGCAGAGATTCTCTCATAGTTGGCTAAATAATTATATCAAAAGTCCAGGAAAGGAGAGTATTTGTCCCAGAATACTTGTCCCCCCTTTCCTGTTAGCATACATTTTTCAATTGCTCTGGAATACAGCACACACACAGAGGGGGTAAGGATTTTCCTTTGCAAAATGAATCAGAGTATTTTTTTCATTAGAACATTTTGGAGATTTTTTTTCTTTAATCAGATTGATATTACAGGCTCTCTTACATTTTTTTACCTCATGTTTTCCAGGACTGTGTAAAGGCATATAGGAAACTTTACTCTCCAGTTTTTTTTTCTCATTTTCCCCTCTGTAAACAGAAAGTCAGGTTCCTTGGCTGTCAACATCTTATCACGTGCAATTGTATTTCCTTTTGCCAACTTTCATTGTAATATCGTGTGAGCAAGGAGGAGGAAGCCAAGATCAGTTCATAGCCAACATACTGATACTACTTTGTTTTCTATGCACCTGACACATGTTTGCCTGGTTCCAGCTCACCAAAAAGCCTATACTGGCCACACGAATTAAATTAACTTGAGTTTCAATCTCCAAGATTTGGGTTTCTTTTTTTTGTTTTTAATTTTGTTTTACACAGTAAAAAAATAACCTACTTTTAAAAACTTGGCTAAGGCTTCTTCCTTAAAGTTTTATTAGTTCTGCTCCACAAGAATAAACCTGGCAACAAAATCTCACAGCTTTATCATGAATCCCTCATTATTTGGATTTTTCTGAAAACATCAATATTAAAATCGCATGATTGCATAAGGAAGTGAAGTTTGGGCACAGATAAAGGGCCCCAACCAGAGTTTATTGTGGCTTGGTGCTGCTTGGTAGAATCAAAAGCAATTTCAAAGTCCTGAAACCTGTGAGCAAGTAAAGACATGCTTATGGCTTGAATAGCAAAAGTGGGAGTCACCAGGGTTGGGGTTACCCCCACTCCTTGCCAAAAAAAAAAAAAAAAAAAATTCTGCAAAAAGATTGCACAATATTTTGGAGTTTGAGTAATGAATCTAAGCATTCAAAACCCTGCAGTTGTTCATTCTGCCGATGGCAATGGCGTGCAAGCATGAGAGGCTTTCCTTGCCACCTGGAAAGATAACACCCACCCCCAGGAGCACTGCACCACAAACTGCCTTCCCTCTGAGATGGCCAGATGGCTGTCTCAGCAAAGAGACAGGTCTTGAAAAGCAAGGACTTGCGCCAGTGGAAAGCCTCCTGTTCTCCAAGAGACACGTTTCCTGCCAGAACTGCGAAAGATTCCCCCAACACTTCTGTTCCCAGCATTCACACACTGAACAGTAGGGATGATGATTATTTAGGAGGTTTGGCTGTTACCAGAGCATTCTGTGGAAGAGCAGTGACATTTCTACTGCTAACTAAGCTTCCCAAGCCTACCTACAATGCTGGGTTATACAAGCCCTGAAACTGATTGAATGCAGTTAATCCTGCTGGGACTGCCACACTGACTTGTCTTCTCCAAGTTAAAGTGTACAAAGTGAATTTATTCTGCTCTGTATTTCAGAGTTCACACTTCAATTTAGAGCAACTCCATGGAGTTCAGCAGTGCTGCTCTTGCTTTACAGCAAGGTAATAAAGATCATAATCAAACCTTCTATACTGCTACGGTATTTCTTACTCCATCATGTTGGGAAAGGTATATTCCTCTCATCACAAAGGCATGCGTAGCTAGATACCACGTTGTGTAAAGATTATTTCTCCTGATGTGGCTGGCTCTGACTTTAACTGGGGCATTTGAGCACCCTTACAGACTAAGCATAAACAACAAAATCCTCTTCAGAGACAAAAACTAATTTAAAAGAATCCATTTAACTTGTATTTGACAGCTAGAAGAATGCCAGTTGCTTGCTTGCTTTTAGATAGTGAGGTTAATGACCCTTCAAAAACAACTCCAAAATATGCTGTGGTGACATTCCATGAATAGTGAGGGCTGGGAGCTCCCTTTTAATTTCTTTTTTGGTAGTAAGGGAAATGATGGTTTCAGTAATTTATCTCCCTCTTCTTATACATGCATATCCAAATGCCAAACTTCATATACTAAAGCAAAGCTAGAGCTGTACCTGTATTCACCCGTGCCACTGCTGAACTCTCTATTCTACCCAGGGATTCCTCACACAAATCAATAATATCTTGGTGGTTTAAAAAAAACCAAAACCAAAAACATATGCTTGCACATCCAAGTTTATGAACTCAGAATTAGTCTGTAAATAATGTGTAAAAGTTGGAGGTAAAGGAAATGAAGCTATAAATGAAGAACACAATAAATGAACTGCTGAAAAGATACACTGTTCATGTCACTGCTCCTTGTAATATTGAAAGAAAAAAAAGAATGGGCGCACACTTGTTAGAAATGTGTCTATTAAGAGACACATTTACAAGAATCAGTGTTTTACACAACTTTCTTAGGCCAAATTTCCACTTCAATTTATATGGTCCTTCACTAAGATAAGACTTCAACCAATCTTCTGAAACATAACTGAGTCTTCACCTTATTCTGAAACACAGTCAAGAGTAAACATATAATAAATTCAGGAGCTGAAGAAATGAGACCAAAAAAATTATGTATCATCTGGGACTTCAGCTGAGGACAATCCCAATTTGTTTTTTGCTTCTTCAAGTAGATTAACTTATTGCTAAAGGAATGACCCTAATTACTGGGCCTCCACTTTGAATTTTTTTTTCTACATATAGCATGAGCAAAAATATTTTTAAGGGGGAGAGAGGGAGGGAGAGAATGGGGGGAGGAGACGGAGAGAGAGGGGGAAAGGGGAGGGGGAAAGAGAGAGAAAGAGAGAGAGAGAAAGAGAGAGAGACACTCATAGGAAATGTAAACAACAGCCAGCTAGTAATTGAAAGAAATAATTGTTTCCCATTATCTCTGACAGGCAAAGCCTAGATTTAAAGTGAAATTGCAAAAACACAAATTATGCAAGACGTGTTTTCCATCTAAGCAAAAGAAGTTTGTTTCTTTGAATGCTGCAGTTTCAGAGTTGAGTGCACTCATCTTGGGACAAGCTGCTAGCCAAGTTGGGCCACATGTTTTCCCACTAATTTTTTAACACTGCTAAAAATGCATTTGATTTTCACACAGCTGGTAGCCAAAGCTTTGTCTGAATAGACATTGTCCGTGCAATGCACACATTTAATTTAAGATATATTAGTCAATTTGAAAGCTGCACTACTCACTGAGCTAATACCCTGTAGTTTCAACAGAATAAGGTTTCATAAGCAGTTCAAGGACAGCAAGGCTAGTGGGACACTAGTTTAAATGAAATAAAGCCTGTGAAAATAATTGATTACACCATGTGCTACCAAACTCTCCTAATAAAAACAGAACAGTCAGAACATGTCTCAAGCAAAGTGGCCAGCAGATACTCCAGGGAAGGGATCTGGCCCCAGGACTGTGGCCTGGTTGGCCAGTAGGAAAGCGCTCTGGGCACGCTGGGAGCTGTGCAAGAGGACAGGCAGGCATGATCAGGCTTGGCAAGATTAGGTCAAGTGAAACATCGCATAAACATGATTGCAGAAATCACATCAGTGACAATCTCCATCAATGTATCAGCAGGCTGAGCATTCAGAGTTTTGCCATCCTTGTGCAGATCCTCAGCTGAATAAACAGGCATGACCTGCTGAGCTGTGGTCCTGTGGCTGCAGCAATGTCTGTGCTACCTGCAGCCACTCAAGTGAAAGGAATACAGCTGGCACCTACCTCAGATCCTGACCAGATCAGCAATGCAGGAGGTTTCTCCACAAGGAAGGAAAAGAGCCATTACCACCATCAGAGGGTTAACTTAGATGGGCTGAAGCCATGGCCTTGTCTCTGCAGTTGGAAGCACTGAGCTCTACACCTGGGCTGTTTAAAAATCTCCTGCTCAAGCAGAGATGAAAGTTCCCCCAATCTAGTAGTGAACTGGAGCTCTTCCTGTTCCATAGTTTTAAAAGCTTGTACAAATAAAAATATAAAAACAAGCAGTGGTCTTGGCCCACCATTTAGCGCCTGGTTGCACTTCAGCTCAGTTCCAAGCAGAAAATGCTAGAGCCTAAAGGGTCAAGACAGAGCATGGGGAAAGCTGTGATTGACCGAATGTTTAATTGGGTTATCATAGATCTTGTGATATCCAGCCCCCCAAAATTCTGCAGTACTCCAGGACTGCTCTCCAGATTCAGTGTGACAGGACTCAGTGGTGTGCTCCTGTCAATAAGTCCATACACTTCATGCTTACTTGCTTTGCCTAAAGTACAAATCATAAATAGTTGTATGTGACAAATTCCCCAGTATTGAACCTTCACGGCTGCCAAGCAGCATGCTGCAGAACAGAACAAGGAGGGCTATAATTTTCTTTTCTTCGTTTTGTTATTTGACCTTCAATTTTTCAGTTGTCCTTGAATGGGTCTGGAACTAAATATAGTCTTTTCAGCATTATTTATATGTTTAACCCAAAGCTCCCCACATGTGTCAAGGGACTATCACAACACTCTTCTAAATTGTTTTAACAGCTTATTTTAAATTGAAAAATGTCATTTTTGAAAAACCATTGTCAATTAATTATGATTCCACAAACTCCTACCAGCTCTCTTGTGTTTTGTAACAATTTGCTCACAGCCTACAAGACAAAGCCTCCAACTTGCTCAGAGAAAGCTCTTGAAACTGCCCAGCCCTTGAAAATGCTGACTGATCTTTAAATTAACACAATGATAATGATTTTGGCCACCAGCTATTTACAAATGCAATGCAATTTAAAATTAAAACCCCCATAGATGGATCAGTTGCCTCCTTGGGGATCAACGGTCACAGGGGTTGAAACATCCCTTAGTTTGTGGAGATACAATTCATTATTTAGAATTGGAACCAAAACCCACCACATTCGAAGGAAGTCATTAGTGTTTGGTTACATACAGTAATTCCTCCTGAGCCGAGCAATATATTTTTTCAGTCAAAAGGTCTTTCCCAAGCAAGGAAAAGATAAAACAGTCGCTGTAATGATCCTCTGTGAAACCTTGAGAAAGGACATTTTCTGCCTCGGTGGGGGTGGTTCTCTGGTGTCTATGTCAGCTACAGAGCTAACCAAAACAACAAAGAGCTGGGTGGGGGGACAGGTATAGGAGCACACATGGACGCACACAATTTCTATCATGTAAGAGAAATTTCCCCTATATCATCACATTCTGCAAACAGCATCAATTTTCTTTTATTTACATAACCAGTGTGTGCAATTTCAGAGAAGGATTTATGGTGCAGCTTGGGTTTCTGTGTGGGTTGTTCTTTTACTGTATCAATATTATGTTTAACAACATTTTTCAGTTAGAAAAATGCCCATGTGAAAGTTGAAAGGTGGGAGAATTAGGTTCTCAGGTAAGAAACAAAAACCCCACAATACTGTTTTATCACTGGTCTAAGCAATGCAAACCAAATTCAGCCTATGAATTTAAAGGGCTTGACTAGTAAATCAGCTTAGAGCTGTTATTTAAGAGCTCAGAATTCCTTGGATAATTAATGAGACAGGCTGTCCATGTGAACTTTACCAAAACGGTTTTACATCTTACAGTCAGCTCTATAACTCGACCCTAAATAGTGTCACCCAGAAAAACAATCAGACACTGCTACCAAAAATTGCTACAAGATTTCCTGTTGTTAACCACCTCCTTTAAATCCGGATTTTCAAAAGAACTAAGCACCTAAAATATTTCACTTCTGTGGGAAGAAAAAAAAAAAAAAAGCTATGCTGCAACACAGCTTTCATTTCCTTAAAGCTCTGAGTTCAAGTTCCATAGATACTGCAAGTCTAAATGCTCAGACGTAAGCAAATCACCTTGGGAAACACTTTCACAAATACAAGTTTTTAAAAAACTTTAAAAAAATTATTCATGTGCACTTGTCAGTCAAGGAAATTTCTATTGAACTTTTTTTGCTGCTCCCTAACTTTACTAGGGCAATTGAGCAAAGTAAACAGAACTCAGTTCTCACACAAGTTTGAGACCCTGTTTTAATGATTCAGCAAACTCAGGTTTAGGGCCTCTGATCAAAACCCTCTCAGCCATACCACACAAAGAATTTATTTGGTAGAAAAAAGTTATTTTAACTGAAATTTGTTACTATGGAAAAGTGAACTTCATACCAGGTACAGCCTTCGTTCTCCCAGTAGCATAGCAGAAATGGTATCACTTAATTGTCTTGCACCCGAGCTGTATAAATCAAAATTGTCTCCTGTGCCCAGCCCTGCCCCGATGAGCTCTGCCTCGGAGAATGATCTGGTGCTGATGAGTGTGAACCCACAGCCTGGTGCTGCAGTGACAGATCCTGGAGTGCTGGGGAGAGACTGCCGTTTTTCAAAAACACAGAACAGCACATCAACACCACAATGAAGATATACAAGGCAAAACCGAGGCAGTGTCATAAAATACACTCAGGGTCAATAGCTAACATCTCTGTTATAAAAATTCTATTGGTTTTACCCAAGGTTATTTCCTTAGCTGCCAGGAGTCATTTGGCTAGAGATGGGATAAGGGGGATGCTTTGGGCACTGAACATGATCTTTCCAACGATCAGATCAGTTTGGCTGTTTGTTCTGAATCACTTTCTATGTGTTTATATATAAGTGCAAATGTATACATACATGGATACTTGCAAGGTGTTTACATGAAAGCTCTCAGGAGCTTTTTGGATGTGAAACCACAATATTTTCCTTCAGTTCTAAACCTATCAAGACAATCAAAAGTAATGCTGCCAAATTTTACTGCCCTCCTGTCCCCCAGCTAGTTCCCAGTTCTTTCATATCTCAGAGGCTACTCTTTAGGGCAAAAAGACAGCTCATTAACCTAGCAATGTTCAAACTTTTATCACCTTTCTCTGCCCCTGCAAGGATAGATACTATTCCCCCAGGCTCCAGCCTAGGAACATCTGGCTTGGCCACCCTCCTCCTGTACAGAAGCACATCTCAGGAAGGGGAGCTGAGCAGAAAGGTTCTGCTGAGATAAGATATACCTGCAGCTGCACCTCTGCCAAGGGCTGACCTGCAACTATTCCCAAGCTTCTGGAGATCTTGCCATACACTTTACCTACCAGCTCTGCATCCAGACAACCCTCTGTTCCTTCCCTTGCATGATCTCCTTCCATGGCACTTTGGGGTCTCAACCCCACACCCCCCTGCAACTTTTGGTCATCCACCTCAGCCTTTGAGCTGTTCACCGTGGCCAAACTAAAGCAGGAAAGCAAGAGGTGCCATCAGCCAAGGGCTCACAATAGGCTGAAGGGGCCAATTCCTGTTGTCTTCCACCAGTCTCAGGCCTGCAGCAAGCTTGTGCCCAGCCACAAAGCTGCTGCAGCACTGGAGAGCATCTCCTCACTGACACAGGGACACACAAGGCAGCAAACTCTGAATGAGATTTTTTTTCTTGTATTCTCATCTCTGCCATGTTTATGAGGCACTCAGCCTCCCTCAGATTATTTCTGTCCCTCATCCTCCCACGAACAATAGTCCAAATCCATTCAGAGGGAAGATGCAATGGCTGTGACTGCAGAGTTCCTCCAGCATATCCTCTAGCATTGCTAAATTACACACTATTTAACAACCAAGCATCTCAATTTTATTAGTAATCTTATTATTATAGCATTGTAAAAGAAAAACAAAGTGGTGAGGGTGGGGGTTGGTGGTTTTTGTTTATTTTTTTATGATGAAACTGCCACTGTCTGGAGGAAACTTGTGCTTTGCACACACAGAAAGGAACACACGTATTTCATATGGTGCATTGCAAGCTGCATGGAATAGAAAGCAGCTGGAGGAAAATGGCTATAGAGAAATGGTTCTCCTGGGCATCATCTGTTGATTTGTTTTGTTTATAGAAGGAATGAGATTTTTATCTCTGCTCAAAATATAAAATGCTTCCATGGCACTGAGCTCACTGCTTGGCTATGCTTTCACTCAGGAACATAAATAAAAAGGGGGAGAAGGAAGGAAGGAAAAAAAAAGGTTTTCCTGCCCAGAATCCCTAGCAATGTCAAAAATCAAACAGAAAATGTCCACCAGTGACACAGTTAAAGCCTGAAAGAGGAACTAAGTCACCAAGCTACCATGGAAATAAAGGCCTTCTTACCATGCTTGTTAACAGCAAGAGTCTCCTAAAGCTGGGGAGGCAGGTTAGGGATAAACTACCCAAATCCCAATTCTCAAACCCCAGACTGAGTCCTGGTAGGATGAACATACTTACATTGTAAATACACCTTACAGTCCTTATGAGATTCCTGGCCTGAGAAGGCACAGGTTCCTACAGTCCTTCCACCATCTTGTGCCCACTGTAAAAATTCCAAGCTCACTCTGCAGCCTTGCTAGGGGAGGTTCCTCACTCCTCTGCGCGTGACACCCAGGATCTGATGGTCTCTTTCAGTTAATACCAGACAACATCTCTGTGTCCTAGGAGAACACCAGATGGCTGCTTTTCCACTCAAATTGAGAGCACTTCCATTCATATCAAACAAAAGTTACAACTCAGGAAAGAAAATATATTGTGAAACCACTGAATACTTAACTGCTGCTAAAAATTTAAACTTTTTAAAATTTTAAAACACAACTACCAAGAGATACAACTACCGAGAGACACAACTACACAATCTATGAGAAATTACCCGAGGTCTAAAACTTTCTAGCAGACAAATTTTTAAATACTATTCTTTTGAAATAGGAAAGGCTCAAGGTTTGTTGCCATATCTAGGAATAATTCTCATAAAACTGAGGATTCTTTATCTTTGTACCACCAATTCCTACCCCTGAAGAGGGGACGTGAGTGAGCAAGGCAGATACACAGAAGTGAAGGCTGCTGAATGTTACTCCAGAACAACCCTGTTTCACAAGCTACCAGAGGGGATCTGAAGCCTTTCTGGAACCACCAAGAGGTGTTTGCTCTTCCTGAAGCTTTGGTCAGAGCTCTGACCTGAATGGCTGCTGAGCAGCTATTGGTCAACTCAGATTCCCCTACTGAGTACAGTTCATCATAGCATTCACAGACATTAATCAGTCCAGTACAACAGCGTTACACTCACAGAAATCTATCCTAAAATAAATATGCAGCTTCTCAGTTTTGCTACTATGAACCTTATACTGAGATCTCTGTTGGGAGAGATTGTTTCATCTCAAGCCATGATGAGTATTTCAGAAAATCTTAAAACAGAGATTTGTTAGTCTTTGGAGAACAAACAGATCATATCGCTATTTTAAAGATGGAAGAGGGCCCTTGCAGTTTTTGACCACCATTACTCTCTGTCTGTCATGCTAGCATGCAACCCACTGAAGATCCTTTAGCTGCTCCTTCCTCTCCCAGGATGGCTTTATTTCATGTCTTTCCCACATTTCAAACCACATGCCTCGACGACCTCTTCAATTGTTATAGCTCTACTGAGAGGGTATTTACATAAAAGCTCTTTGGAGCTTTTTGGATGAGAAACCACAAACATGCATGCACAGATTACATCAGATTTATTGCCACCGAGTAAACTAAAACAATACTGAGGGTTACAGGTTCAGAACTCTGCCAAGAGTTCTCATCCAAGAGCATTCATTCAGCAGGAGCTTGTGATCATGCAATTAACAATTACTCATCTCCTCTAAAGTCTACTGCCTTTTCATCCTTCCCATGCCCCTCAACTCATAAAGAGCATCACAAGGTTTTTAGTGGCTGAAAAGAACTATTCTTTCCAAGGATGTAGACTTTACTTTGTCCATATAAGCACACAGACACTGCCCCATTTCCTACTCCCAACACACATCTCAGTTCAGCTCCTTTCTTCCAGCCTCAATTTTCCCAAACATACTTGACCTCAATCTCTAACAACCATCCGCAAATCCATCTGGAGTCATTTCTTGCTGTTCCCAGTCATTTTTTCCAGTCTTTTCCCAGCTATTGCTGGGCATCCAGCTTCTTTTCCTACCTGAGTAAAAAAAATAATATTACAAGTTTTGCCCTTTTCCTTGTTTGCTGCTTCCTTGCCCCCCCAACAACTTCACAGGTTCTGCAGAACCACAAAAGCAGCACCTAGCCAGGAAAGCCACTACCAAAGGAATGGATATGAAGAATCTTCCTCATGCTAGATGATCCCTTCATTAAAACTCTTGTACTCTTATTGACCTGCACATCACTCCAATCATAGATAACACATCTCAAATAAACAAGTAAAGCTTAAAAGAAATTGTCACCAGTGTAGCAATGACATATAAAGCAAGGGAAGAAAGAGGCAGATGTGGAACATCATTTTCTCAAGCTCCTCTGCTATTCCTAGGAAAGTGAAATAAATGCATATCCAAACCTGAATCAGAAAATTTTTTGAGCTCTTTCAGCTGCTTCACAGCAGTTAGCACATACTGAGCTTATGGAACAGTAAACTTTGTTTTCAATAGGAAAAAAAAATAAAAAAAGAGAACTAGGGAGATAAGAGAAAAAAATCCATCTAAAGATTTTCGGTGTGTCAAGGGGAATTGATAAAAAACAATCTCTCAATAATATGTCAATATTTTAAAACATTATTTAGACAGGTCTATTAAATACTATATAAAACTCCCCTACAGAAGAGCAAGGCACGGCAATCAAAGGCATAAATTACCTATGAGGCAGCAGTGAGGACAAAACAAACATTGGTATGGATGAAATCTAATGCAAAGACACAAAGGAGTGAAGAAGAATATGGGCAATTTTTTTAAATGATGGGAGCAATGTTAAAAGAGACAAGACGAAAAGAGAACATAGATCTATATTTCAGCGCTCTGAGGAGTTCTAACCTCAGAGTCAAAACTACAAACTGTTTTAACTTTTTATTTAAGAGGGAGCACAGGCAGGCTGGCAGGATACTTTGTGTGCTATCTGCAAGTGGAGTGACAAAAATCCACACACCTTGGAGCACCAAGTCCCCCCAGTGCAGGGCAGTCACAGGAGGAACAACAAGTCCCCCCAGTGCAGGGCAGTCACAGGAACTGCAGTCTGCACCCCTGGGGTTCAGGGAAGAGCAGAGTTCATGGCAGTGTTTGAAGACTTTGCAGCAGACCTGAGAGCCCCCTCTGAGCCCAGCAATTAAATGCACAGACATGGCAAGGGACAGCCCCAGTGCAATGGATGGAGCACTGCACTGCTTGCAGAGCCTTCTCTCTGAGGAAGTTGTTTACATTACCTTCTCCCATCATCTAATTTCAATTCCATTTAAAGCACCACCAGCAGGGTATTAAGTTCCTTGTGTTCCTAATACTGTCAGTAGATGGAGGCAGGAGCTCCTAGAAGATAATCTGGAGTACCCAAAAATCAGTTTGAGAGGGGCCCAAATATCCCCAAGTTAAACTAAGCAACCTACCCAAAGGCAAAGACCAGATCAAAAGTTAAAACCAAACTGCAGAAGAGCTGGGTGAAGCTCCAGAACAGAACCTGCCTGATGGAGAAGTCAGAGTAGTTCCTTCCCTTGCTGGTCTCTCCTGGCTATGCAGCCCAGTGGAGACCAGAGCCAGGCTATTCCAGGCCCCACAGGAGGTGGAAGCAGAAACTGGATTGCTCAGGGGCCGAGTCCAGCTCCTGTTTGCTCTTGAGGTATTTGTGTGCATTATCCAGCTTTGCAGCTCACTCCATTGGACATGGATCTGGAGACCATAGCAGAACACAGATAATACACCAGTTTCATGAAAGGAAGCCATCCTATCCCTGTAGGTCTGCCTTTACGTACTATTAAGGCTCCAATCTCCACTCACTAAAATCAAACAATGCTTTAATTTGGGATTTAATGGGAAAGGCATGAAAAAGTTCAGGGAAAAACAAAAACCACAAGGAATTAATATGCTGGAGATTGAGTTTTTTACACAGAGTTTTTAGGATAAAGTGCACCTTCACATAAGCAAAAAACTCAACAACCACTTGAGGGCCTTCAAATAAACACCGCTGGACACGTAATCTCTAAATTAAAAACAAAACAAAATGAGTAGAGACAGTTTCTGAGATTTGCAGTGCAAAACCAAAGCAAAACCAAAGCTGCACAGCATGAGAGGCCCAACACTTGTCTGGATAACCAAGGGGTTATAACAGCCTCTGAGGATACCCCAGAGAACCTAGGCATCTGAAGCTGCAATAGTAACAAGAGAAAACTGTTCTGCTTCTTCCCCCAAAAGTAAGATAACTTTGTTTACCTAAAAGCAGCATAATCAGGGCACTGAGTGAACTTCATTCTGGATTATCAAATGTACACAAATCTACTTTGTTTTTAGAAAAATAAAGTATTAAGTCATATGTGGTATGGCACTTTTCCAAATTATAATTCAGTAATTTATTCTGTTCCTTCTCAAGCTTACCTAGAGGTGCTTGATTTAGCTCAAAGACAAGGCCATATATTGCACAGCTGTGGGATCAAATTATGTTTGACACATTAGTGGGAATTACAGATTTTCTTGATGTGAAACTGCATGACAAAGACAATTCAGAATCTTTTAGGTGTTCTTCTGTCATCAACAGAAGTTTGCTGATGTTTCCTGTTGAGTCAGATCCTTCTAGATTTTCTGATGGGACATTTGAATGAAGAGGAGGGAAGCAGAATGATTTCCACTGATAATGGCCATTTTAGGGAAAAAAATTAAAATAAAAAAATTAAAATAAAAAAAAACCCACCAGCTGGGGTTAACAGCATATTAAAAAGCCCAAAACTTCCCAGCCTTCTGACCTTACAAACCTGATGCTGGGTTCACTGCAAACTGAGAAGCTACAAGGTTGTAATAGGGGAAGCCTCATTAGGGACCATAACCTGAGATCCCAGCTCAGAGGTCAGGCTTTGCTGGTCAGAAGGATGTGGGAGACAGAGACAAGTCCAGCAGCAGTACAGGAGCACCAGCCCCTGAGCACTCTCTGTCTACAGAGCTGTGCCCTCTGCCAGAAAGGGAAATGAGAGGCTCTGGCACCTGAGCATTAGGATGCCTCTCTGAGCCTCTCACCTCAAAGAGCCTGATATAAGAGCAGAGCTGTAGGTCCTTCTGAGTGTTTGCTGATGCTCCACACCCAGGCCTGTTTCCAGCCATAGTGGTCCTAGCAGCCCTGTGCCTTTGATGGCAGCAGTGGCAGGTGGAAAAGTTAGGGCCTACCTACCCAGAAAGGATGCAAGTTTTATAGTGCCCGTCCATTAATCTGTCCAGAAGTATTATCTGGATGTATTAGGGAAAATAATCTACTTCCCTTATGCCTGCACTCAGACCATAAACCTAGAGCTCTAGCTGTCAAATATCATTTGTAAATAGTGATCTTTCAAGGGGCAAAAGTTAGTCCAAGATATAGTATTAGATGGCATTTACTTTAGGAAAAAAAAAAAATAAATAAAAAGAAGTTTTAGCTAACTCAACCCCAAACAGTAAGGTTCTCAAAAACCAGAATGAAGTTTTTGCTGGAGAAAGATTACCTCTAAGCTTTCCCTTTAGAGCCCTTTCCAAAACCACAGATGCAAAGTAATGCCAAACAAGCAATGGTATTGAAGTCACCTGTATGGAAATACTACCTTGTCCTGAGACCAATTCTGACGTGGTTTAGTGCGGGTATGGCACCAGCTGAAGAACTCTAACACATGTGCCCCATTGCCTCAGTTTGTCCCCCATCCAACTGTATGCAAATGACTTAAGGTCAGAGGAGGAAAAATATTAAGTTTCGTTTTCATTCTTTTTTATCAGACTGCAAATTCTTTGGGTCAGGATTAACTTGTTCTGCACTGGGTGGGTAGTACCTTGATCTAGGGAGATCCCAATCTCTTAGTCTCTAGACTTGTCTCTAGCATAAGTAACCATTAATATTACTTCAATGTAAAAATGACATCTTTCTGAATTACTTAGCTTTTCAGAAACAGACAGGAACACCACTAGTTTATGTTTTGCTATGTTTGAAAGCATGCAATTAGACACGGATCTTACAAACATAAACAAACACTCCCATCCAACCTCCATGTTTCTAAAAAATCCCAGGTTTGTTTAGACAAGGGGTTGATAATCCAGTTTGAACACAGGTATCTGAATGCTGTGACAGCTTCTTCATAATGCTCAGCTTATGGTACATTAAACTTTAAAGCAAGATAAACTCCTGCTTTCATTTTATCAAACATCTACCCAGACAGCAAAAAGAAAGACACAAAGCGGTGTTTGCAGCTACAGCCAAGCATGGGATATCCAACTCAGCATATGTTTGAAATGAAAATGAACAATATGTTGCATAGATATACTACTGTATTTTTCAATAGAGAATATCACTGGGATTTGTAAATGTTAAACTCATTCTTCCCTTAAGAGTTTGGTTTTATTTCATGCCTAAAAAAAAACCCTGAGATTCACAGAGATTAGGCAAATAGAGACAGCAGTGCTTGCAATTGAGAAAGAAAGTGCTCTTAAAAGAAACTGCTCTGATAATCAGTTTGGGTGGAAGAAATCACAGGGGAGGACACAGACAAGACATTTTTTAAGAGCACTAAGTGTTATGCAACTGGTATTACTGAACTTTGGTAGTTAGCCATATTATGCTTTTTGTGGTCAATGAAGCAGCAACCTATCACAATAATAATGATGTAGCAACAGACATCCAAGAATCCATGATAAGAAATCTGCAAGACACTTTCACCTACAGAGAACAAGCAGCAAGAATTGGGAGGTAGGGGGCGAGCAGATGACTAAATCCTTCAGGAATGGGGGACAGCAAAGAGGCTTGAGCAGCCTCTTAATTTAACAGATTACCCAAAAACCAACTTCCCATCCAAATCCAAATAGACTATGTACCCAAAAAGCTTCATAGGTCTTTCTACTCCCAACATTTAATTGACTACCTTATAGAGCCTCTCCTTAGAGCTGACTTAAGGTCATGTAGAAGACAAACACTGAGAGGTTATGGTTGCTTCCACTGATTTAAAACTGGCACATTACACTACAAGCATCACCTTCATATTACACTGAGGACAATGCATGAGAAATCAGAGATGTGCTATTACATGATTTGTTATAACGAGTTATTATGTTCATTGTACCATAAGTAACAGCCTAAAAATTATCAAATCATCCAAGTTTCTTTCTAAGACTTTCATCTTCCCTCTAACTTAATTTTTATGCAGCTACAGCCTCTGCTCCCTTTCTCAAGCAATCCTTTCCCCTCTCCCTCTTTCATATGACCTCACCATACCCAAAAATGTGAAGAGATTGGTCTTATCACAGTTTAGCAAGATACCACCTGCCAGCTGAACTGTGACAAATCCCAGCTGGCCTTGCAATACACACACTCGCAGGGACTGAGGCTGAGCTGATGAACAGCAGCTCCAGGCTGTCATTTAAACCACTGAGTACCCCCATCCATGAAAACCGTGCTGAGGAAAGAGCTCAATAAGACGAATGTTGCCATGACCACATTCCTATTCTAGTGTGCACTACATCTTTTTACTCTCTCCTCTACCTGCAACTGCCTTCTGTTGAGCCTTGCTAAGCCTTTTACAGCCAACAAGGTGGACAAACTGCCTGTTCTTTGCACTCACACAACAGTTGACACAACGTGACCCCAATCAATCATACGCTACTACCATAACAAAATTTAAAACAGCAAATATTCATTCCTCCCTTTCCCCAGGACTGCCCTTCTGAAAAGACAAAATCCTGGAAGAAAAAGCTAAAAAAAGAATAATTCAATCGTTATTAAAAAATTAGGATAAGGCTTATGAAGAAAACCTCAAAGGAACTTTAAGAGTTATTACTTTATTATTACTCCTGCCATATACAACACTCATGTTTTCTAACTCCTAGAAGAGCCAGATAATCAGGTATGCAACATGATTGTAATAAAAACATTTTCTAGAACTAGAGACCTGCATTCCTATTAGCAACCATTTTACAAACTGTTTAAATAATTCCTTGAACCCAAGGTTTCAGTCATGAATAAATGAAGATGTGAGCATACATTGAGTTTTACTGATTTGTTTAAACACACAGGTAGTATAAAAAATTTCAACAAAATAGACTTAAATTAGAAAGTTGACAAGTTTGAACAACTACCACACTTCCAGATGTGCTTCAAGACTTTAACCTTACAGGCTCAGGCACTGCACTTTACTGAGATAAATAGATGTGAACAGCTCAGCCACCAGGCAAACCTACCAGCAGCCCATAGCTTATTTCATTGCAAGCTTAATAATTGCCAGCTTCCCATTGGAAGAGTGATCTACAGGCAGCTGTATTTAAAAAGCTACTTAAAAATAAACTTGAATCTGTAGATCAACAAGATTGGTTAGTAGTAATCACTGTCAGTTACAAGTGTAAAACACTTTTCCCATATAAAACTTCTGCTGCCTTTTCCTGTTGCTTTCACAGAACTCACCTTCAGCCAGGAAAGCAGACATGCTGAATGGGGTGTCTCTACTGTTAGACAATTTCCCACCTCACTGCTAAGTTGAACTTTTTGAAACCTTTATGGTAGGCCCTCAATTCAGCAGTAACTGACCACAGCCATGAGTCTGGTTTAACTCTGCAATTAGAGTTAGCTTTGTTAATAGCAAGACCAAATGTGCACTAAACCACCATGTCTTAACTTCAAGGGGAGGAACAGCTTTCCTAAACTGAGCCAGAAAATGAGGCCCTGGGCAAACACATACCAGACAGTACCTAAGATTTACAAGGAGCAGTTCTGGGTCTTTGGAGATCTCAGCACATCCGGACATGAGCTATGTGGAAGTATCAGGCTATTTCAAATGATTCACAGGTGGCCAGATCTCACCAGCTGATCTGCTGCTTTTCTGAACTGTGGATGTGCCTCTGTCCTCCCTCTCTCCCCCTTAAGCTCCCAGAGATGCACAGGTCTACAGCTAAACAGAATGGTCTTAATGATCTAGAGCTACTGTTCTTTTTCCCAATAAAATTCAGAGGAGGTAGGACTTGGATGTTTGCAATTATTTGGGCAGATCTTGTTAAGAAAGCAGGTTCACCCACCTATTTGAGAGAGCAACACATGTCAGATAGGGGTTTGACTCTTTTTAGTATCTCTAGACCCTCCCTGAACACAGAAGAAATTGAACAAAGCTCAACAGGGTGAAAGGATGACAAAATATATGCAAAACGATCTGTCATTTACATTTCTACAACAATTGTGCTAAACTCATGGTGCCATCACTATTCTCTTCCTGATTAGCTTTGGATTTTTGGTGGATTTGGCTTTTTTTCTGCAACAATCCCTGAAACCTTTTCTTGAACACTCATACAACTGAGAAAAACCCCATTGTTTTACTGGAAGGCAGGATTTGAATATAAATGCAAGTGAAAAGTCAGAAAAACACTCCCAGTTCAGCTAATATAATTTCTGAAAGAAATTGTCAGGACAGGGGGGAGTTTTTTGGTTTTTTTTTCATTTCAGCACAGCACACTGCATTGCCTACTGTGCTAACCATTACAGCTGCTGTTATTCTGATTTGTGTCTACTAGTCAGTGTGGAAAGAACAAGAGAGGAAATTCAAGCAGCAGTTTAAGTGTCTGTACACTTAAGCCAAAGAACAAGTGTGCAGCATAGTAGAGAGAAGAGATCCAATAAGTATTTGGTTTCTTTTTGACCTGGACCAATGTTCCTGCAGCCTGAAAAAATTAATAAGAAACCAACAAATAAGTTCTTAACTTAGAAGATAATTTTTGTTAGCAGTTGGTAAAGCATTTACAAGACAATATTGCAAGGAGAGAATTCTCTAAAAGCATAGTGAGTTTTGTGAGTATTTATTGCACTCTCTGCTTCCAAACCAACTCCCCCTCCACCTCCCTCCTAGGAAATTACCTTCCCGTCTCCCCTCATGGATAAGACCCTACAGATGCTGGGTTTCAGCAGGGTTTGTGTCTGATGCGCAGCCCATCTCACCGCTCTCACTTACCAATACAGCAGGACCAGGAAGACTGCCAGCAAAGCCAGCGTGGCTGTGGTACTGTTCATTTCTAGGGAGGCAAGTGCCAGGAGATCTACAGGCTCCATCTTCCTCCACTACAGCTGCAGCCTCGAGCGCTGTGTGCAGGGAGAAGCCTCCGCAAGGGCTGATAAAGCCTTCCACAGCTAAAGCAATGACATCTGCAACAAAACAGGAACTGAGAGAGCAAAAACATGTCAAGCACAAACTGCAAACCTTTCCTCTTCTCATCAACTGCACACTCTGAGACAGAACTCGAAGGTTCCCTGAATGGCAGAATGTAGCAATTTCCCCCCTCCCACTGTTGTTGACTGTCATGCCAGTAAATATTTACATACCCACTGCTTGAGACATCAGCGTTGCTGAATGGGTTTTTAGACCTCAAGTATGGGAATCTGGAAAATGTGTGGGGAAAATAAATGGGGAAGACAGCCTGACCATGTTACAGATAATGGAAGAAAAATATAAAGGCACTTCAGGGGTGTCCTGACATACAAACAGTGGAGTTATCTAAAGTAACTAAAATAGAGCATTTTTGCAATATGAAATTTCATTAGCACTCAATTTCCAAGCTGGTTATACCTTGTAAGAATGGAACAAAGTAAACTTTAAATTACCACAACTAAAAGAAGGAATTAGAGGAAAGCTGCTCTAATGTGACTTCTAGAATGCATATAAAGACCAAATGAGCAGAAAACCCCAATTTTTTGGGGTAGCACCAGATCCATAAGTCAGCATCTGCCCCACTGGTGAGTCCACACAGACAGCACTGTTTGGCTGTATCATGTCCCCTTCACGAGGGCTACAGCAAATTTTCCTGGCTCAGTGCCCTGTCCCTCTTGGAGGTATCACTAACCAGTCTCTCCAGAGATACTTTGGCTACCCCTGCATTGTATTTCTAGTATCAGGTTTAACACCAATATTGTCAAATCTACTATCTCTGCACTGTGGCACAGTGCTGCCACAGCCCCATGAACAACCTGCACACAACAATCAAGTTTTGACTGCAGTTCTGGAAATGGTTTGTTCACTGTATATGAATTCTTCAGCTTTCTGCCATATTTTCCTGCTGCAAACCTCAAGCCTGTTTTAAGCATCCGATCCAGTCCAATTAGAAAGGTAATACAAAGAACACACCTTGAAGCACTTCTACAGGAGAAGTCCACCAACCTGTTATACACTAAAGTAACCAAATTCCATGAGCAAAAAAAAATCTCAGGACAACAACATCAGAAGCAGCAGCTTGGACGTAAACACCTCTGCCCATGACAAAATTCCCTGAACTGTCCAGTATTGCTTGTTATTTAAGAAACTATAAATTCTCATATATGTGCTTTGGAGTATCCACCCATTCTAAAAACCTATTTGAAAGATAAGGAAATCAATGCTATACAAAAATTTGGTTTGTGAATTATATGGTAACCTTGAGAGCCAGAAATTCTGTAAAATCTGATTCTCCTAACACACCTGATGAAGAGTGGTTTCTTCTCTGACTACCCCAAGACAATAGCTTAGATTTAATGTGAAAGGCTTCTCCAATATCACTGTATTACACTTCCTGTTTTTATCAGAGAAGTTAATAATATAGGTATCAAAAAAGTGAAGTCTTTAACACAATGGAGTTTAATTTTAAGAAGATTTGGCTCTACTCTAAGTGAATCACTGCTATTTTGGTTCTTCATGCTTCACAACTGCATTATTCCCTTCCAGGCTCAGACCCTTACAGAATAAGTAGAAGGTGTTAACCAGCTCATCAGCTCCACAGAATAACGACAAAGCTCACAGAAAACCTTGCTTCAGGTATTAACAACTCCACTGCTATTCTAGGTCAATAACAGCTCTGCTGGTTTGATGCTGCTGCTGGAAAGTTCTGCAAGAACAACTCCAACAAGATTCAGCACCAGTGACACAAGGAATTAATCACTGGGTACAAGCTAATCCCAATAACAACCAATCCTGTGGGACTTTCAGAAAAAGAAAAAAAAAAATCAAACATTGATATGCATCAAAGTCTTTTCTAAAAGACTTTTCATCTTTTCTCTTCTTCTTTCTTTTCCAAAAATTTGTCTTTTCTTCTTCTACCACAAAAGGTAGAAGACAAGAAATAATATTCCAATTTCACTTTAATTTATTTGACTTTTTAATAAAAGACATTTTTCTGCATATAGAGGACATATATTCTCTTATTAAAATCAACTGCACGACTCCTATCAGCACACACAGGTCAAGTTGAGACCTCACTTGTTTTTTAAGAAGCACTGGAGTCTTTTCCCAGTCACGCTGAGAGACAGGAGGTATGAATAGTTCTTAAACACATGCTTAAGAAAGAAAAGAGGGTCTCACATCAGAATTCAGTTTGGAAAAGAACATATAATTAAGCTCTTTTTTGCTTTTCTTTTCATCCTTTTCTGCTGTTGATGGTGGGGTTTGTTTTGTTTTACTTTTTAAGCCTCATCACCTGTTTCTTGCTGAAGGATTTTTACTTGGCACCTCTGACCATTAAGAAGGGTGGAAAGCATTGACTCTAAAACGTACGTGGAGCACTTCTCATCACAGACAGAGGCACTTACAGTCATCACCTTGGAGTTAGGGACCTCAGCTCTGTAAAGGTCACATAAATCCACATGATACTTGTGGGGGGAAAAGGAGTCAAGGATGCAGAAAACAATGAAAGCTATTTATCAATCCTGAGAATACTCTTTACAAGTTTTTTTTTTGTTTTTGTTTGTTTGTTTGTTTGTTTGTTTTTATGTGAGAAATATCATCCTAATTAAGACTTAATAGCACAGATATTTTTCACCAACCTCCAAGTTCCTTTTGCGGAGTCATGCTGGCAGTATGGTAACAGTGTCAAAGAACTGTGGAGATAGATACAAAGTCCTCCCTAACCGCAGGCCGGAGGAAGCCAGAGACAAGCAGAAGAGAGCCTTTTCCTGTCAGACTGCCGTGAGTCAGCAGCGCTGCCTGCATTGGCATCCACAAGGCTTCCCTCATGGTTGCATCTACCCAAGTATGCAGCTCCTTGACATGGTGCCATCCACGCTCTTCTGTTCCGTAGCAATTAAAATCCACAGACAGGCACCTCGTTCATCACAAACAGATGTTGACTAAAACCTACACTAAGGGACCCATCTCACCCTTCGTTCCCCACCATCAGGTGTTGCCTGGGAGCTCCCCAGCAAACACCAGAAGGAGTTCAGGCTGCGCAGCCGGGGCTGCAGCCTGCACACGCCCGCAGCAGCAGCAGCTATTACACAGGGAAGTACACAACAGCATTCAAAGTCTGAGAGGCTGAATTGTTCCTCAACCGAAAAAGAACAAAAACCTGGCACCCAGACAACCCAGGTTTTACAGGAAGCCTTCGTGCCTTACAGCCCTGTCTGAGTCCAGTAATATTTTCTGTAAATGCTCTTCCAAAACAATACATTTAATCTTCTAAAGGAACACAACCGTGGCTGTGGCCTCAGCCATGCTTGACATACACAAGGATTGTTCCAACATGAAATACAGAGTTTATTAAAAAGCAGGATTATAGACCTTCCCAGTAAACCTAAATCACGTTAAGGATTTTGACTGTCTTCAAAGAACATCAAATGGAAAGTGTAGTCTCATCTTTCAGGAGCTACTGACTACACCAGCTAGACTAACCACATACTCCTGCTAATGACCAAATTCAATTCCTCTTCTGCTATTCCACCTCATATATTTTAGGTCTATAATAATCTAATTAAGGCTGGGCCACACCAGCTTTATGATAGATGAAGGAAGTCCAGGAAGATGTTATGTTTTAATTTTATAGCAGTTTGTGTCTATAGAAATTTATAGCACAGTCTTCAGATCAACAAAATTCTGCTGCAGACAGCTTAGCCACAAAATACTGCAGACAAAATACCACAAAACAGCTTAAAAATGAGATTAATCAAGGACTAGTTTATGTATAAGCTTTAACAAAGCCCATGTAACAAAATCTGTAAGTATATACAATGAAAATTTATCTTAAAGCAAAAACCTTTCCAGAGCCAAAATGAATTCTCAACATCTTCAAGGTAGATTAAAAAAAAAAAAAATCCAGAAGCACATTTCACGGAGGTTTTCTTTTTTTCTTTTTCTTTTTTTTTTTTTTTAATTCAAAACAAGCTTAATATCTAAAGTACTGGGAATAATAATGTATTGGAATAGAGGGATTTACGATGGCCATCTGTGACTTAATTATTGCTATGCCTGTTCAAGGATTGATTAAGCAGTTCAATCAGATGATTCTGTACTCCTGCATGATAAACTATGACAAACTACCCAACAGACAGACCACCAAGGCATCAGAGCCTACTAATAAACATCCTGCTCCACATTCAGAACAGACAGGAGCACCAAAAGGATACCACAAGCTCATGGGAGATTCTTGAGTCACCTTGAATAAAGTCACTCCAATAAAGTGGATCTCAAGAGGCAAACACAGTAGCTGCAACACCACGCTGAGGAGGCCACTTTCATGACACTTCCAACTGAGAAGCAGAAAGACACGCTTTTACACTTAAATTGTTTTGCCAAGTCAGAACCTGTTATATTAACCCAAATGTTTCTCATGAAATAGGCATACAGTTTAAAATTCTAGGAAAGCTAAAATATTACGCAAACTTGTACTTCACTAACAAATTTAATCTTAGCTGCCTAAAAGTTATGGTACTTCAAACACAGTCAGTATCTTAGAGTCTAAAAAACTCATTATGCTAACTAAATGTAGTGCCACTGTACTAAGTCCCCTCTAAAGCAACAAGCTGTGAGATATCCTAGTTATTTCAAAGAACTCCTCTTAGAAATAGCACAGATTTTGTGGTCAAAAGGAATGACAGTTTCTTCCTCTTGCTGTGAGAGTTTGGAATGAGTTTCTAAAATAAAGTTACCTTTGCTAATAGTGGCATTAAGATCTTGCAGCCTCTGTGAAATTCCAGAGAAAGCAGAAATTAGTATAACATCTGCTGCCCGTTGCCAGGCATTTCTAAGCAAATTGACTTCATTAAATAATTGGTAACTTGTTTATATTTCTATAGCTTGCTTTAGAAACATTGATTGATTCAAACAATCCTATAACTTCATTGTTCTATAAACTTGACTGGAGATAAATATGGATTTATGTTCACAGATCAATAGCTCCACATTCACAGCAAAAGCCAAAAAACCCTGCCTTGACTAGTCTTGTAGTTCCAAAAAGACATATAAATGCAAAAATATTGTGGTAAGAGCTGTTAAGGTATAATTATTTTTTCTGAAGCTTGGTTTTTAAACACCATGAAAAATGCCTAAGCTTCTCTGTCTAATTGAAAAGCTACCCTAGATGACAAATTCCAGGCTTGAATTCTCCAAACTGTGTTTTGGTGCTCAATTACAGGTCAAAAGAACTGTGAAAAACTTAACAGAAGTATCTGGTTCTACAACTTAATTAAACAAAGTTATAGAATAATACAATGAATTTATCAGTACGCTGTCAAAATTCAAAATGACAAATGAGAAATGCACCAAAAGTCTCAAAAACCTTGAATGTCAGAACTATTCTTCACCTGAGGACTACCACTGTTTTTTTCAAATATGTCATGCTCCCAGAAGAAACTCCACAGATGCAAATGGAGAATGTGCCCATGGGTTGTGGCCTTCAGCCTGACAAGAATGTTAGAATTCTTCTGGTCTGGGAGCTGTGGGCAGTATCAGCTGTCCCTTTATGCCTTATCAGAGGGTTTGGATGCAATTGTCCCTCTGAGATGAATAAGACAGCAAAAAGAGAGAGCAAATGAATGTTCAATGTACTAGATGATACAAACATGCCAAAACCAGAGCAGCTACTACATCTCACAACTGCCACTAGTCTCTGCAGAGAAGAGGCAGTAAACTGGCAAAAAGGAAAAAGTCAGACTAATACTATTGCCACAGCAATGGTTCTCATACCTCGAAAAGCCCAGAAACTCTTTGTTTGCATCCACATGTAGGAATGCAACCTGACTGCAAATAAACTCAAACTGGCAGCAAAAAGAATCACTGAGGACTAATTCTTCAGCAATTCTTTAATGGCATCTACAGAACCACTTCTTAAGATGCAGAAACATCCCTTCACAGGACATTCTCCTGGAGATCAACAGGTGCAGGGTTTGGTAATGCTGCTCTGACTCCTGCAGATATGGCAGGGAAAGCTTTTGCCCTGTTGCCTCTCTCACCTTTGAAATTGTTCCCCATGACAAGCATTTCCAAATGACAATAACTGCACTGTGAACAACCATGATGAATATTCTCAGATGGCAGTAAGAGCACAAAACCTGTGGGGCGCTGGAACACACAAAGCTGGGGCAGGAAGACACATCGAACCTTCACACCATGGGGCGAACACAGGGACAAAATAAAGTACCTTGAAATGCCTTATTTTCACTCATGCCCCTATACAGAGTGTATTAGCTGCCTAAATGTATGCATCACATGATGAATAATTCTTGGTAGATCGTGCCAAATATTCCCAAAGGCCTTCTTACCCATCTGAAAGGGAGCACAGATATCGCAAATTGCGGCCCCCTTGTACATGGCCGAGAAGCACATGCAACATATGGGCAGTTTTACTCTGGTTCAGCCTTTTGTGCTTTCTCATTCATTGGGCTTTCTTACTGCAGACTCTTCTTCTGGCCACTTGTACACTAATTCACCAAATCAGAAATCCCTTCAGCTTCATTCTAAGCAGATATGCTGTAACACAGACATGCACAGCCGGTGAGGGGAGAGGAAAAAAAAGAAAAAGTGAAAAAAAAAAGAAATTATGCAATCACAAAACCAGCACTTCCAAACCTCAAGCTCTTTCTGAACTCTTGGTTTAGTTGAGTGCTGGTTGTTCATTTGTGCAATTGTGATAAATACAGGTTTTACTGGGGGCAAGGACTGTCAAGCTCCAAGCAAAGAAAAAAGTGCTCAGAAGCTGTGAAACTCAAAGGATCGGGGCTAAAATACTAATTAAACTATTTTAATTGCTCAATTAAAAAATTGCATGTTTTTCCAGCAGTCTCATGGATCTGAGAGTAAATCTGTGATTTCAGAATGCTTGAGGCTAGCAATACTTACAAAAGGGCATGAACCCAATAAGCTGACCTATTAGCCAAGGGAAGAAAGGTTAAGTGAAAGACTAAATAACCTGATGTTATGAGTTGAAACAGCAAGAAAAACTTGGTCTCAACAAGACTTCAATCCTGCTGTCACTCCTTTTAACTTCATCTCTCAAAGTGTACTGTAGCTGGGATCTCACCCTAAAGTTTACAGTGTTCAGCCTCCTTCCTACCTTCTGATGCCTTCCACCCAGGGGCAGATAAGCCCAGCCTCATATTGTAGCTGGACTAGTACAAGAAGGAAATATGTTTCCTTCTCAGGGTATGGGGAACTTTCCCCTCAAGAACCCCAGTTCTGTGTGTGGCAGCTCAAGCTAACTAGAAATTTGTTAGCTGTAATTCAGAGGGGGCCCCACAGATGCATGAGTATTTTAAGGGTGCAGCAAAGAATTTTTGGAAGTCTGGTGCAGGTAGATTCTCTGTGTCCTCGTGTGATGCACTCAGCTCTGTGGATGGAAAGCACCAACTCCAAACATAAAATATTGTTTTCCTCTCAGTATGTAACTCCAATGAACCTTACTGGAGCACTGAGGGTACACTGAGAAGATTACACTCCTTAATGTGCAGTTACAGCTGTACTGTAAATGCAACATTACACGCTTTCTATTATGGTTCAAGACCACTCTGCTCTTCAAGACTGTTATAAACCTCAGAAAACAGGGGTTTATAATGGAAACGCTGAAACACACAACTCTAAAAACCCCGTCAGAGAGGAAATATAGCTATAAATTCAGCTTTTCTTTTCCAGCATACACATTGGCAAGTTATGAATAATACGTATTTCTACACTTACAACAGACAGACGCACACACTGCTCAGGGTAACCTTTGCTGTAAAGGTGGAGGATGGAAAGAGCTCAGAGTGGAAAGAGCAACCTTTCATCTTGTGTTTTACAGAGTTACTGCAACTGCAATGATGACATAAACCCAGCAATTGAAATTTAGTGCCCTGTGCACCAGCACTGAATTTCAAATGCACTTGTTTTAGAAAGGCTGTGTTATGTTTCTATGGTCAGCAAGAAAAAGACATGAGCCCCTTCAAACCCCCTCAGCCTTCTTTGTTTTTAAAAAAGACTTGGCTGTCAGGATGCTGTTTAAATGGCATTGCAAATCAGTTTGCTATCCATTCAAAAACAGATATTCTATATATATTCTCTTCTGTATATAGTGTGGTTCCTATCTTCTTAACACTACCAAGAAACAAAACTTGCTTGTAATTACTGAATTTGTTATTGTAAAAACCCCTGCTCGGTTTGGCAAGAAAAAGATGGGCAGGCAACTGTACTACCACTGAGGCATTTGGGGATTTCTTCAGATATTAATAGCAGCTGCAGAGGTGGGTCAATATAATCCCATTAGCCATATCACGCTGTGTGATCTCTGATGTGCATGAGGAAAGGAAAACTAAACCGACACAATTGCCATTTGGGAGGAGTGCTGATGTTGGGTAAACAGGGAAATCCATGCCTGTTTTAAACATTGCAGCCTGACTGTCAGATGGGGAAGGGTAGAGTAGGGAGGTCCATCCTCCTTCAGCACCTGGAGGGAAGGGGCAGAGGCCCCCACCACTGCTGCTGCCTGCACAGGGCTTGGTGCCACCACCATCATCCTCCTCCTCAGTCACCTGCCCTGCCCCAGGGTTTCAGCAGCATCCCCAGCCATCACACTTCTCTGGAGACATTCTTGCAGTATTCTGACACCCTGGCTTAAGCTGCCATATACACTGTCCATGTAAAGAGAAACACTCAAAGCTCAGCATGGATGTGTGCAGGTATGACCCCTGGTTTTTGTATTAGTCCTGTTCACACTTCAGAGAGTTTTTTGAATGTGTAGGGAATGCTTTCAGATTGAGATGCCCCTGTAAACAAATTTCTATTCCAATTCAGATGCGCCCATAAGTTATTTTCTATTACAAATATATCAGCAGTGCCACTAATTGGTCTAGGAGGGACATGAAAAACTGCACCTGGAAAGTAGCCAATGAGACCTCTCCATTACAGATGCTAGAATTCTTAAAGTAATGGATTAATTGGTAGAAGGTTTAGAACTTCTTACCAACACCTCTAACACTAGCTACATCATCCTCATTCCAGACCTGAGGGCTCTGCATTTAACCTTTCTGCATGTTTGATTTATGAAGGACACCAGCTCTTCGGCTTTCTGCCTGACAGCAGCCCTGGTGCCATGGTGTGCAAACCCACACACCCAAAACTATACCTCTCACTCACCCAGAGCTGCCAAGCCTCTCAACAGGAAGGGAATTGCCTCTTTGTCCAGACCTGTTCAGTTCAGCATTTGGCAACTTCTGCAGAGACCAACAGCAAAGCTACTTTACTGCCATTAAAAGGGCAACGCAATTCCCAGCAGAACTGAGAACTGCTTTTCACATTTTCTCTTGGGTGACACCTTTACTAGGAGGGTCTCCTGTCTTCACTTCCACCTTTTTTGTTTAAATAGGGTCTGGCACCAGTAGCCTTAGCTAAAAACTCCCACTTTGCTCCCACGATTTTCAGCCTGCCCACTGCTTGCTGCTTCACCCCGGCAGCAGTAGCCGAGAACCAGTCTGACCATAAGGAATGCATACAACAAATCTATGGTCTTCAGAATAATAAGGAAATTATTTGTAGGAAAGGACCACAAGGGTATAATTATGTCATTGAACCAAGCCTCTACACACAGGGCATTGCTATCTCACGTACACTTAGCCCTGGGAAGTCTGCAGTGTGTCCTTTTGCAAGGTATTTATGTATTTACCACAACTCTCTGGCAAATTTACACTCATGTGTAAGGACCAACAGCAAGGCTGGAATAGCTTCCCAGGTGCCTGCTTGCCAGATGGTCACAGCCAAAATGTTCAGAAGTGTTTTACCTTACCCAGGAAGCACACAAAACCATTTCTCCTTCCTCTGCTATCTGACCACTGCTCTGTTTTATTAAGCAGCAGAGTAAAATAGAAGCATTTCCAAGGATTTTCACTGTGGTGGTCTTAACAGCCTGAAACTTTGAGTTGCCTCCAGTTGGGCAAACAGCAGATACACTGGAAAAAGGAAATGTACACAGGCAGAGTCTATTGCAGCCATATATGCAAAACGTGTATTTGTCAATTTCTCTCTACTAAGACCTAGAAAGTCAACTTAAAAGGAAAAAAACACTTAAAAAGCAAGCTTAAATTTAGCAAAAAGCTGGATGCTATAAGACCCTTATTCACTAGAGAAGGATTTACAGCCTCTCTAGGGGAGTGGGATTCCTGCCCTCACTTTTTCTAAGACTGAATGATTATTTATCCCACTAACCTTTCCCTAAAGGAGCCAACACATCCAACCATGGCTGCGGGGGAGAATGGCACCTCTCCTCGGCCCCGCACGCAGACAGAGCCGCCAGCCAAGCCCAACTCCAATGCCTTTGCCCAAGGATGCGCCGCAGGAACGGCACGGCAAAGCTTCCCAGCCAAAAGCACGGGGCAAGGAGGACTAGGGCGGACCACAGGATTTACACAGAAGATCCCAGGAGATCCTTACCTTCAGAGATCTCCCGTGCCTCCTCCAGCGGTTCCTGGTTGGGATGCCAGCCGCAGCTGCCCGGCAGCAGCCTGAGGGCAGCAGTGGGGCGCGGAACCATCGCCGCCTCCCGCACCACAGACAGGTGCTGGGACTGCCGCCAGGTAGGCCGCGGGACTACAACTCCCAGGAGCCCTCGCGCCTCCCTGATCGGTCCCCCTGGGCTGCTCTCCGCCACGCCCTCTGGGGGCTGTAGTTCCAACGCCACCCCCAGCCTCTCCGGTTGACAGGCTCTTGCTGGGAAAGGAGGCTTTGCGGGGCCGCAGAGGAAGCTAACACTCTGAGACCTTTAATAAGTCTCTTTTTTAAAAAGTCCGTGCATGTATGTCTGCATTACAAATGGGGAAAAAAAAAGAAAAGTGCAAAACTCAGCAAATATTTATATCTCCAGCAAAGGGAAAATGGGAAGTTAGTGTACTTGCAATTTTCTTTCTGCTTCTGGTGGGGATTCTTTGGTTTGCTGTGAAAGAAGAAGGGAACAACTGAAAAATAAAAGCTCATAAGCAAGTATTGCCAAATAGCTTTGCAAAACCAGATGGGAAAAACTTACATGTTCCCATACACTAATTAGTTAATGACTGGCCTCAAGCCTGCAAACATGCTGATACTTAACTCTGTCCTCTACTGAAGTGAATGCAATTGAATCTCATACTCCAGTTGTTCCAGAAACTCAAGGCCTCCAGAAATTATAAGCATGGCTTAGTAATGCTGAGATTTTAAAAGTAATTAAGGGCTTATCCACATTGGGAGTTGCTGCAGAGTAGCTTCTATTGCGTAACTCCCCTTCCCTGTGCTGGACATGTATTTCACACTAACACCGCTTTATTCTGAATTAGTTTGCCGTGTTCAGGCTTTCAGTTCACGAGCTACCTTTGCCCACATTGATGGACTCATGCAAGGTGAGCCTAAATTGTGTGTTCTGTTTTTACCCTTGTGTTCAAGCATTCATTTAAGCATATGCTCCCAAAAGCTAGGCATTTCTTCTGAAAACTAGAGGTGAAGTTTCTCACACAGTCATTGCTGCCCTGGATTTGGGAGATCAATAGGATCACTAAATGCCATGAGACTCACAAAAAACCCCTTTGGGAGCATGATCCTATTTGCCTAACTCTGAATGTTTGTTTTTCTAACACAAGGCTGTGCAAATGAGAGAAAGTTCTCCTTCCAGAGTAAAATCTGCCCTTAGTAATTAGTCCTTGTGGGTAGCAAGTTTTAACAATACTTCACAGAGAACAAAAAAATTCATAATCTGTCCAGAATATAGCAAAAGCTTTTAAGTTTTTCCCAATTTTTATTAATTGCATATGCATTTAAAAAATTGACAGTGTTAACGTACAATGAGCCAGAGAATTTCCACCAAGACCAGTAGGTATTAAACCCATGGATATATCAACAGGTCCCCTTTAACTGAGGTGAAGAAGGAAAGGTCCTAAGTGACAGGAAATAATCATACATGAGTGATGCAGGAGGTTTTAGTGCCCAGACAGGTGGTACCCAAAAAGCCTTCTTAGCTTCTATCCAGGACCACGCCAGGGCTGTCTCTGTGCAGCTGCAGGGCAAGGTTTCTAAATGAAGAGGACTTCCCAGATGAGGAGCACGCGATGCAGAAGCAGACACTGAGTCCTGCCAGAGCAGCAGAGGACCCACCCTGCCCCCTGACTTCCAGCTCTGAGAAGCTCTGCACGGAACTGAAGGGAAGCTTCAGGACTTGTGCACCAAATCAATCCATTGAATGGCTTCTGGATTCCATCTGTCCCAGGGAACTGTTCAGCTGCTTTGCAAGGCACTACAGCTCATCTTGTACTTCTAGAGCAAATTGGCAGCACATGAATAGCACACTTGAGCCATAACCCGGATAAGCCTTCCAGGATAATTGAGATTCTACAGTATGTGACTTTTTATAGTAAATTTTCATAGACTTGCTAGAAAAATGTGAGTTTTGACCTAGCACTTTTCATTCCAAGAGTTCTGAATAATCTATTTTAATGCAGGTTTAGAAAAGAAAAAGAAAAAAAAAAAAAAGCATGTTCTTTTGACTTCAAGTTCAATTGATAGAAGATTTATTAATCACCGTCATGCAATTTATATCAGAATGCCTATATTAAAGCAGATACATGGAAGTGCTGGAATAGATTGCTTCCCAAAATCTTGTAGGATTAAGAGTGGAGTTATGTTTGCATTCCTTTTTTGTTTTGAGCTCTCTAGCACTTGTTTGACTGAGACAGTCTCTCTTATTAAAAATGAGGTGTAAGAGAACTCCTTTTGTGAATGCACAGGGTTATTACTTATTCCAACAGGTATTTTGCTCATTTCTGACTTGCATAACTACAAACACCATGAATAAGTCTATTGAAACTACTAAAGTCCATCTAATGTTTTCATCTTCCTACTTCCCAAAACAATGGTCTCAGTCATCTATTATTTGCGAGAATTCACAGATAATATCAGAATAAAGAGGAAGCATGGATAATACAGCACAAGACCCTCCAATTGTTTCAATGGAATAGGGAAATCCACTGGAGACTAAATTTTCTGTAAACACTGGTCTGATGCTGGCTGCCCTCCTTCCCTCCCCGAGGAGCTGAGTGCTGTGGGGAAGCTCAGCCCATTCACCTGACTGCTGTAACCCAGAGCTGAAAGACCTGCCAAATGTGAGGAACACAGCAGGATGAACACGTTTCTTTTCCCATACAGAAAAGAGAAGCAAATTCCAGGTGCAGACGATTTCCCAAAAGCAGAAGGCAAGACAAGAGGAAAAAGCATTTAATGCCAACGCTGCCAGAGCTGAAAAACACTTTCACAGGGGAGCTGTGAACACCCTGCATCTCCATGAAGGGTGAGTCAAATTCACAATGCCATGCAGGCTCATACATGGCAAAAGCTTTCCATGTTGCTTTCACATTTTGAAAAAATCAGAGCTTTCCTCAGCCTGTTCTCTTAAACACCTAGTAGGCAAGGGAAAAATGGAGGCAGAGCCCAAAATAATACCCTAGCAAAGTGCTGAGCAGCAAAGCAAAGAGCCGAAGGACTCCCATTTCCCCTGAACACCTTTCACAGCTGCACCCTGGTTTCCTGGGCACTTGGCTGAGGCAGCAGCTGGTGCTGCCATCTCCCCTCCATTCCCATCAGTATCCCAATGTGCAGCCTCAGGGGACTTGCAGGGTATTTCCATTGGTTTGACTGACCACAGGTGAGAAGGGGCATCAACTTCCCAGCCAGCAGATCAGATAGTAAATACACAGCATGCGCAGTACTTCATTTGTAACTTTGATGACATATTAGAGGCTAAAATAGAGGGAAACTCATGGGAAAGCAGGGATCCAAAAATAAGGGATGTTCTCCCTCCTGTGTCTGGGGGAGGCTCTGCTCTTCTCTCCCTCGGCACTTGTGGCAGATGAAATGAAGACATGGAGGCAATCTGGGCTGGGGAGGAGGGCAGGAGGAGCTGGATCCCGGCGGGCACCCGGCAGCGGCTCCGCATTGTTCTTGCCAGCAGATGGAGCAGGGCTGGCACGGGAAGGATGAGCGGCAGGAGTGGGAGGCCTTCCTGCCTCCATCCACGCCTGCCCCTCTCCCAGGAGCTTTCCCTGAGCTAGACGGTCTCCACTTTCCCGCAGGAGGTTTCTCCTTCCCGCTCCTGGCCAGCGGATCCATCCCAAAGGTGTCTCCCGGTGAAGGTAAGCTCCTGCCAGGGCTGCCTGCCTGCAGTGATGCCTGCAGAGAGCTGAATACAGCCATGAGGGCTGATGAGTGTAAAAGCATCTGTCTCTACTTCTCCCCTGGTGTCTGCATGTCCATGCTCACATGTCCACAAACACCCACTCTTTTGCCCTTAAACTGTGGCCTGCCGTGGGTAGACAGAGACCTTCTACCTACCCGTGACCACCTTCCATTTCTCCTGAACTGGTTCGGTGTCGTTGTCTCTAGCTGTCAGAAGGGTTATTTTCCACTCTTGTGTTTCTGCTGAGTCTAAGCCAGGATCAACATGAAAGATGGATATGTTCATGTCAGGTCAGCAAATTAAGCCTAGTGAGCTAAGAATAACCAGATTCCAAAGGTGAAAAAACAGAGATAGGGTGGAAATGGAGAAGTACTGTTTTCCTGCTTAGCCTTGGGCACAGAAATGAATGGGGAAAAAAACCCCATGTAACCCTACACCTCCCCTTAGAGCTCCTCCCCATGACCAATTCCCCTTACCCTCAACACCCATTTCTTCATTCCTTTAATTTTCTTTTTTTGGTCAGATTGTGAGACACAGGTCCTTCTGCAGCTCCCACACATCCTGTATGTTTCAGGCTTTTAAAGTCAGAGATAATCATGGTGATCCCTTGACAAGCATCCACCAGTGTGTTGTTACCATCCCAAGATTCCTGCAGGTGTGGGCCACACAGGGGTGAGAACAAAAAGAGCACTGGCCACTGCATTTTTGTCTGCCAGTTTGAAGAGAACATGCAGGTAGCAGGTCTACTCATGGCAAAGCTTCCCTTCTGTGCACTCACAGTTAAGACTCAATGCCTATTTTTTCCATAGATAATTATATACATATATATGTATATGTATATATAGTAAATGTGGACAAAGTGGGTGATCTGTGTGTCATTTTACAAATATTGCACATGCACAGGCTTGAGGAAGGACAAGCAGGCTCCGATGGGTGGGCAGTGCTCAGTGAGCATTATAATCAGGCAGTTTAATAGAGATGTAGTGCTGCTGGTAAGGCATCATTCAGTACATATGAAGAGACAAGGATGCAGCAAACTATACAGAATAAATATTTTGTGGTTGGCAAAGGGAGACATTTGCAGGTAACTCCAATATCTATGTCACATTCTTCCTTCTTTTTCCTTTCGGTTTTCTACTTTTTGGAATTATTCTACTTTTTGGAATCACTTAATTCTTTCTCAAAAGAGTTGGAATATTTTGTTGTTCTCTTTTTTTTTATTGTTGTTAAAAAGCATCTCTTTTGTTTATGTCACATATATGATCTTCGCCATCATTAATTAAGACATCACCTAGTGTTATGCCCATAGGGGAAAGTCCAAGTTCTGTAAATGGAAAAGTACATCAGTGTCTCACTTGCTTTATAATAGCCTACACATTTGAAGCCAAATGGTGGTTGTGTAGCCCTGGCATGTTCCAAAACTGCCATTACCGTGTAATTTATTTTAGTCTGTTACAGAACAAAATAGAGATGATTGAAAACCTAAAGCTCATACCTGAGAAAGGACACCAAGAAATCAGCATGGATTGTACTCTTTCTTACACTTTTTTAGTGGCAGAAATAGATTTTGTAGCAGAAAATGCCTTTGACGTAGATGTTTGAGTGTTCTGCTACACTGACAGTAAAGAATAATATTTTATAAGGTTTTATGGGGTATTAAAAGTCCAAGGTGGCCATGTTTCCTAACAGAAAAAGCAAAATATCTCAGGGGTTGAACAAAGGCACCGTCTGCACCAGAGTGAGCCCAGACTAACTGACTGTGAGTGTGCATGTCTTTCTGTGTGTGTCTACATGTGTGTGTGTGTGTGTGTGTGTGTGTGTGTGTGTGTGTGTGTGCACTGCAGAGGGACATTCTTTGCTTCAGTTCCATTATAATTCCTTTAAATATTTATTACTGGAATGTAAATTCTGCTGAAAACGGAGGCCTCTGCTCTGGAAAAAATAGACCATCACCTACCATGGATGTTGTCACTCAAGTGAAATAGCCAAGTCCCTTTTGGAGAAACAAAAGGATTTGGTTATATAAACAAGTCACTGCACTGAATTATAAGAGTGGGGAAAAAAGGAACAAAAACCTGCTGACTGCTGGTTGAACTACTCCTTGGCTACGTGTGAATTGAGGTTGTGCAGATCTAGCAAGAGGCAGGAGCAATATTAAAATGAATTGGTTACTAATAGTGGAAATAGTCCAGCAAGCACTTTTACAATATCCAGCGCTAAGGATGGCTTTGTTTTCAGATTGGTTTGTCTTTATTTTCAATGTAAAGCATTAATAAGCTTCTTAAGGAGATTGGGGATGGGAGAAAACATTGGCTGATCACCTTAAATCCCAGGAAAATAAAAAAAACTTCTCAAGTTGCTGGATGAAATAACAAATTAGAACAGGTTTATACTTTTTACAGTGCTATGAAAGCTTTACTTCTAGATCATTTCCAGACACCAGAAAGTTATTAAAATTCACAAAGGGAAAAGAAATTCTACATTTATATGAGTTTTAAATCTTATTTTGGGACTTCAGCTTGATACTAGTGTATAGGAGAATAAATCTGTAATGTGAAAAAGCTAGTCAAAAAGAGGAACCAAGGACCAGTCTAGCACTACAAACACTTGGGAAGGGATTTATCAAATAATATTTGGAGTTACATTTTATTCTGAAGGGTCAAAACTGGACCAAACTGCTGTGGATAGTACCAGCACTTAGGCTCAGGTATTTGTATCACTTTAAACCTTACTGTCATTTCAAGGATATAAATAGGCTTGGGAAAATCAGATTATTGGAAGGATTAAATTGGGATCAATGTCAGTAATAATCTATTCCTTTTTGGTGACACCAATTGAAACAGAGAAAGTTTGGGGGAGGGGAGTGACACTCTTCAACATTGCCTATGGATTGTGCGGGAATGAGGAATATAAACAAGGGGAAGGAGGGTTAAATAGCACAGCTCTCGTGTGCCCAACAGGCAGGATATACATAAGGCCAGAGGAATCCGCCCTGGAAATAGCATTGTCCAAAGACACTGCCTCACCAAAGGCCAGTAACAGTGATGGAGTGCCAAAACACATCAGTCTTTCTAGTTTGTCAAGCTAATAAAGTCTCTGTGTGCTCTGCTTCCACACTTCCAGTCCCACCACCCAGCATGCTCTAAGAGCCACAAAATCATGGAGGAATAATAAAGGAACTTTATTTCCTTTTTGTTTTCCAATCACATTTCCTTAATCTTTTCCCTACAGTGTCACTCCAGTTATCTTCTAACCAGAAAAAAGGCAGCAGGTACCTGGCTGCCCCATCTCTGGGGATTCTGAATTATCCCAGGCTGAGGAATGTCATTTGGTCTCCAAGCACCAGCCCCTCCATCACCAGCCCAGTGCCATTACCCCATCCAGCCCTCATTCAGCCATCCCCAATTGCAATCCATGCAAGTGTTGCCTACATAAGAGCTAAGTGAGCAGCAGCTGGCCTAGGTTCTTCATCATTGTCCAAAATACATTTCTACACGTACAATCAAATTTACTTGGCTCCTTTGGATACACAATCAATTTGATAGTGGTGACTTTAATTTGGTTACAGATTTCCCACTGAATTTTCTTTCAACCAGAATCATGTTAGCAAGGTACACAAGGTACCTTGTGGTGGTTGAGCAAAGAAAGCATGTTTAGATTTGCTTTCCATCTTGTCTTTCAGAGAAAGTTAAAGACTGGGTTTTCAGTCTGCAGCTCTCTAAGTGAAATCCTGCCTCCCTGATAAGCCATTTTCTGCTTAATCTGAAGATGATTAGAGGGCTGGAACACCTCTTCCATGAGGAAAGGCTGAGAGAGTTGGGGTTGTTCAACTGGATAAGAGAGGGCTCCTGGGAGACCTTATAGTGACCTTCCAGTGCCTGAAGGGGGCTTGTAAGAATGATGGAGACTGTCTTTTTAGTAGGGGCACTAGCAAAAGGACAAGGAGTAAGGGTTTTATATTATAACAGTGTAGATTCAGACTTGATAAACAGAATAAATTTTTTTACGATGAAGGTGGTGAAAGACTAGCACAGGTTGCCCAGAGAGGGTGATAGAGGCCCCGTTCCTGGAAGCATTCAAGGTTAAGTTGGACAGGTCTCTGAGCAACATGATCTAGATGAAAATGTCCCTTTCTGTGGAAGGGGAGTTGAAGCAGATGACGTTTAAAGGTGCCTTCCAACACAAAGCATTCTATGATTCTTTGGGAAAGGGTATTTCCCTGGATAGGAATCTTTATCCTTCCACTGCCCACTGAGTGGACAGTGCCGGGAGGCTGGTGGTGCATCTCAGGTCTTGGAGCAGGTTTCTATAAATACACCTGACTATAAGCAAGATAGTGGTGAGAAGAAAGGAATGCAATGTTTCTTGGAGTAAATAATGTTTCACTTATACTGCCCTGTGGCAGGAGCAAAAATCAGAGGGTGGGCAATTCCCAGCATTGTTCCCAGGTGCTTTTCCAAAAGTTTGCTTTAACTCTGTACAGAATTAATTATTTAGGTTTTTTCACTGTTGAAGAAGAAATGGTTGATATTTGGAATTGTGCATTTATAGCTTTGTCCCTTCAGAGGCTTCCTCATAAAAGTGGTTCTTTTCACATTTCCCACTGGATTTTTTTTTCTAAATACACATTTAAATTTCTTCCTCTATTTCTTTAGATGTAAAATGCAAGCCTCTGCATCTACAAAAGAGCTCATGCGCTTCTCTTTTCTTTCAGTCGTTCAGCTTCCCACTTTTACTTCTGCTCAGTTAATCACTCATTGATAATTATTTCCCTCTTTATTTACGTGGGCATGTATTTTCCCCGGAAAGCCGCTGCCTGGTCCTTGGGAGTCAGTGTAATGTGACTCCAGCCCTGCTTGCTCCCTGTGAACACTCTGGTGTCACGGAGCAGCTCTCAGCAATGCAGGGTAGGATCAGTGGCTTGCTTGGCACTGAGCACTGGGTGCCCATTCCCTCTTTGCCAGGTGCACCCAAGTATCTGCAAATGCTCCATCATCCCAAAAGAGCCTGGCCTCAGGTGGGTCGTGAGGCCAGAAAACCCAAAGCAGGAGGGGCATGGGCGACTTGGGAGGGCGAGGAAGGGGAGGGCATCCCAGCATTGCAGCCGCCATCCCTTCATCTCCCTCTGCCGCCGCCCTTCCGCTGGGCAAACCAAGCTGGCAGCAATGGCACTTTGTGCTTCAAAGGGCCCCGACAAGCACGTCACTGCTATTTGTGGAATGGGCTGAAATTCTTGACTGAGCAGTGGTACATAAAGGAAAAATCTCAGCGTAATTACTGATCCTTACAGCTTTTCATTCCTGAAAATTGGAGGGTAAGGAAATAGCTGTAAGGGTAAGTAGGACATAAATGTAGGTTCATGGCACATTCCTTATTTAAACATTTTTAGCTGTCCCATAGGCAGGGCTTACCAAGGGTGTGATTCCTTTCCTCTTCATCTCTAAATCACCAAGCTTTCTCCTTGGACATCAATTAGAACCATCAGAGCTGATCAAAAAGAAAAAAATTTTACACAGATCCTCCATCACAGTTTCCTTTCTAGTTTTTTTGGGTTTTTTTCACATTTTAAAAATTAGTTTTGAACACTTCTCTCTTGAGTTTGTGAGAAAAATTCCCTTTAACCTCCCACAATCAAGTAATAATAGAAACAAAATACGTCCCCTTCTATATCCACATTAAGGAAATTTGTGCCTGTCCCACTTAAGAACTAGCTCCTACAGTGACCTGCATTTTTTCATGTCATCTCCACTTTCTTGTGGGTTTATATTAATTTCTCTGTAGTGGTAGAAATGGAGTTCCAGGCATGTGTTTTTCTCAGAATCAGGCTGAGACTGACTCTCTGGTCATAGCTTTGGTCAAGTTGGTCAAAGGGCTGAGTTTGTCTGAGAAGCAAACTGTCTCTTTAGTGCCAGTAGCCAGAAGAAATTCTTCCCATTAATGCCAGCCAGGCTCCAGCAGCCCTCTGCTTCACGGCAGTTCCTTTCTCCAAAGAGATCAAAGCTTTCCATGCTGTCTGGCTGGGACGTCTTCCGTGACCCTGCACAGGCTGGGAAGCAGCACCTCAATTGATTTCCACTTTCCCAGTTTACACAGTTTGTTGGATTTTGGAAAACATTCCATGGAAAAGAGTTCAGCAGCAGCTGGTGTGAAGGCCACACAGGCCATTCTGTGGGCTCTGCTCCCAGTGCCACCGGTCACAGAGTGGGTGCCATGGCCAGCATGAGGGATGGGAGCAGGATGTGATCCCACATGGAGCGAGGGGTACCAGGTACAGCCTGGCTGAGCTCACAGGCCAGAGCTGTTCACAGCAAAGCACAAACCTCACTTCTTCCCAGGTGCCCACATCTGAGCATGAGCAAGGGGACAAAGTCTCCAAGTCGAAGGGGCCAAGCACTGTGGGTGGGAAGAGCAGAGTCCACGTTCCATGACTTACCTGCTTATCTCAATATTGTGCCTGGCACCACGGTGCTGTGGTGACTGGAACCCCATAAATACCAATGACAGATAGTAATTAGCACCCCATACATACCATCCACACATGGTCTTGCCACTAGGAAGCAAGAACAAGTTTTTCATATCCAACTGGGTGAGCAAGCTTGAAGGTGAAAATAACAGGAAGATGTAAAAAACACTGGTTGAAAACAAAGAACTTCCTTTGGAGTCAAACTTTTTAATGAAAACAAAGCCTTGTACTAGTAGCCTTTGGCTCCAAAATGCCCTAAGTCAGTTTATATGTGGCTGATAAAAGGGTAGTTGATTGATTCATTACAGCCAAAGGCTCAGCTCCTAGGAATGCATGGTGCTTAATATTTTTTCTGGGATCTCTTTGATCTCTGCTGGAGGTTGAGGAGCAGGCTCCAAATTATAAAGTATTTTTGGAATTATATTGAGACCATTTTTCAGAAAAGTCACCTTCAAGTCTCCAAGATTCTCTCTGGAGACACAGGGATGGTGGAAAACTTCTAGCATGACAATTTTATCTGAGGAAAAGGAATATGACCAGTCTTAAAGGAATGGTAATCCAATCACATTTGGACAGACACTTGAATGTGGACCTAGGACCTAAAGTTTTCTACACATAAAACCTAAAGCACAAGTTTCTCTGAAGGTACGTGGAAGCAATAATAGATTTACAAATCTCTATAGGTCAGCTAGAGGAAGACAGGCATCCTACAAAAGGCACGTGGGAGAAACTCACCATTCAATTCAGTGTGTTAAATTCCACAGTGTGTTAAATTTGGGTTAACAAAACACAACAGAGGCATGGCATCTGCTCTCTACCATTCCCCCTCTACACAGATCCCTTCCCGTCCCACCTTGTACCTCAGAGCTCAGCATGTCTTTTGCTTTGTCCTGTCTGCCAGATCCTAGTCACATTTGGAGAGCTCCTGCCATCAGAGCAGTGGCTGAGAGTCTGCTGGAATCTGGGGGTCTCCTCATCACAAACAGTGGTCAGCAGGACTGGAACCTTCAGTTCAGTATCTGACAAGTGCTCTGCAAAGGAAGGCACAGAACAAGGAAACCTCCTTCAGCATAACTCAAATAACCTCCTTAGAAACAGGAGACTCTACATTCACTGACTACATTTACCCAAGCATTACAAAATATTAAATAGCATCTTTAGCAAAACAAGAGCTTTCAGGTATTCTCTTTGGTAGGCAATTGTCAAGGGCAGAGCTGCATGTCGAGTTTGTATCTGCCTTGAAACCTCCACTGACTTAATTAGGGTAAAATGCATGAAGTGTAGTCATTATAATCTGCTTTGCAATGACACAAACATATAAAAGCCATGTTCATATGACAGGAGTGTCCAGATTTTGCATCCAAGCCTTTGACAAGATTTGGAGGGGAGAAGAAGGAAGGAGGGGAGAAGGGAAGATCGTAAGAATTGCTGAGCTGATATTTCTAAAACCCTTGGAAACAGCCGCTAAGTCTTTCGCTGCCTCCACCCTTCCCAGTAGTCTCATTATGGTAAGTAATGTTGCACTTATTTGAAAACTCAGGTTTTCATGAGGCTGGCTGTGCAGGGGAGCCAGCAGCACAAGTCGTGCTGAAGATCTCTGCTCCCAAATGCTGAACCCCAGCTCTCATGCCCCTTCTTCTCCCAGGAGCACCTCTGTTTTCAGGAAGCGGCTTGAACTTCTGCATTAAAGTAAAAGCATATCATGACAGATACTCTATTCACAATGTCTAAATATAATACAAGGGAAGACAATTCAAGAGAGCTCAGCTACGCTTTTTAAAGCAACTGTCAGGAAACTGACTCTGTGGCTTGCTGCTTTAGAGTAAGATTAAATGAATCAGTCTCACCATTTGAATGCGTGGGAAGTCAGAGACAGCAAAGTGACAACTAAGGACAGTTTATTTATAATTGGGCCCTCCTTCTATAGCTGTTTGTGCACAAGACCTGTGCACTAAGTACAAAAGTACCTGCCCTTTATGTAAAATTACTCACAAGTGCTACGTGTACGTCAGGTGGATGGCTATGCTGGTTTGGCTGATTACAAAGTTCATGTAATTATTCAACTGTCTAGTGATGTTTGGGAAAAGAATACAGCTTATTACGCAGCAGTTTCAAAAGGCTCTGACTCCATGATCCTTCAACCAGGAGTTTTTCACAACAAGGAAGAGCCTGGGCTGGGCATTGCTGCCAGGAGATGTCTGGAGGGATGGCATGGGGACTGAGGCACCATCAGTGCAGCAGCTTTGCAGCCAAGGCAGGTCAGTGAGGGCTGGAGGGTGACACTGAGGCAGCGTCAGTGGACACTTTATGAGCAAGGAACTTTGATATTTGAGCTGCAGATCCCCACTCCTTGGGCTAAAACACTTCTGATTTTAATCCAGAGGTTTCCAAAACAAGGCTTGTCACCGAGGGTCAAGAGTGCTGCAGATGCAATCATGAGCTTGGGAGAAATTCAGTAGTTTATGGTACTGTCTGAATAATGAGCCCAAGTGGAGCAGCATTGCAAACAGAAGTGGGTTTGTCAAAGGAAAAAAGGTGGGTTTTTCATGTCTATCTCCTCAGGATGTGATCCTCATCTTTTAAAATATCCTTCTGAGTGAGTGAAAGGCAAAATCCACAAATCTGAGATAAAGCTGCTGAGAGAAGTACCAGGGAGTGGCTGAGTTCCTTGGAAAAAGTGCAGCATTGCTCTTTGCCTAGCCTCCAAGTGGAAAAGTCAATGGAATGAAGCTGACCTCAAGCTTTTATTCCTCCCCACTTTGGCAGGCTTTAATCTATAGCATCAGCCTGCACCCCTAACTGGGAAATATTATTAAAATGACATTAAATATTAAGAGAGACAACACAGCATCTCTCGCAGTGAGGGAGCTCCTGACACAGCAATCTCTTCCTAATAAACTGCCTTGACAAACAATTTACTTATGTTCTTATTTTAATTAGATGAACTACATTGCAGCAGTAAGGGTGAGTGTGGCTGGGTGTTATTTTGAGAAGTAGTAAATATTTATTCCTCTCTCTCTGTGGGAGAGGGTGGGCAGCAGGGTCGCAAGACAAGACCTCACAATCACAATTTTTAAAGCTGTGATAGTCACAGGCTGTGACTAATCAGCAATGCACAATGCTTTTGTGTCAAACTTTCACCAGTAGCTTAGCTTTTGGTACAGCATTAACAGTGGTGGACATCATGGCCAGGTTTGGCTCTCATAGAGATCTGGGAAGGAAAAAAGGATAATATCCACTGCATAGCCAAATAAGTGTAAATACTAGAAGAGTTTTCCACCCCTGGCCAGAAGGCTCCCCCAAGCTCAGGGCTGTGTTGTGGCTGGCACTGCCTGTACCAAATGTACTCCTTGGCCCATGGTACCTGAGCACACAGAGTCCCCAGACAGATCCGTGGTCAGGTCATGGGCTCAGATCTCCAGGCTCCCAGGTGAGCAAGGGAGTGGTTCAAAGACAGGGGAAGGACTGCTGGAAGGTACTTGGAAATTTAAAGCAAAGAAAATCTCCATCTCTGCTTTCTTGGAAACTTTGCCTGCAATTTCAAATATTTTCTGTTGACGGCATGAAAGGCGTGGAAGTAGACACGTGTGCTTGTCTTTGAAACACTGCTGATCTGATGGCCATTTTGGGAAGGGGGATAAAAATGTTTAACTTTGGAAAAGCAGATGCTTTCCAGAAAATCCCTTGAGGCTCTACACATCGCACAGGTTGGAAGCCATGAGGTTTCTGTCAGCACATGAAGTATAGCATAGAAGATCAGCTCTGGCAAAGTGCCACAGAAAGTTTTATTACTTTAAGGTCACTGTGTTTGTTTTCTAAGGCCTGACCAAAATTTTTACCTCAGTCTGTATAATTTTTTTTCCCATATAATAAAATGTCTCTCCTTGAAAAGGCTTTTTCGGAGGCTAAAGAGTAGAGGGAAATCCCTTCCCTTGTTGCTGAAGCCATGTCTGAGATGAAATATAGCTGCTCTTCACTGGAAAGGCCACACAATGGGATTTTTAAGCTGGAGAGTGAAATGGAATAAATAAAGCTGAGCAGTGAGGTGGGGTACATGAGTGGGCCAGGCAGGCATTGCCGAGCAGGAATTTGTCTTGTAAATCATGCTGTTAATAACTCCATAGAGCCTGTAATGATAGGGAACCTCACCTAATGCCTCATCAAAAAGTCAACACACTTTGCAGAACAGGGCATCCCTCATACAATCCTCTACAGCACTTTGTAGAGTGAATCACAGCCTTGTATGGAACTTTTTATATGTATTGCCTTTTTAGTATGAAATAATCCCTTCCTCTCCCTTTGACTGGTATTCGGGAATGGATTTTAAATGGGCATTAGTTATAAAATTTCAGATCCAGAAGCAGAGAATTCGGAGTGCAAGAGGATTCATCACGTGTGCATCCACATCCCTACAGAAATGATTTGAAGTCTGGAGAATGTGTTTTAAGAGGCTGAGCCAAACTGTCCACTCAGTGGTTGCGTATGTGTCCGGGGGCGTCACAGCATCACCAGCACCAGCAGAACCACACAGGCTGGCAGGAGCTCAGGTTCTGCCCACGGGGCCCTGCTGATGCCGCTGGCCATTAAAAAGGTTAAATTGATGCTGGCAGAGACTGTCCCTCCCTCAGAAATGGCACTTTCAGTAAGACAGAGAGCGTGAGTCAAAGTTTAGGGGATACACTGATGGTTTCACCAAAGGAGGATGAGGCATTGCAAAGTGAAAACAGGGTAAAATTTAGAAAGAGATAATTTGAAAAATTTCCTCTTTAAAAATTTGGAAAAAATAAATTGGGGGAAAAAGAAGTATGGAAATAACTTTGTTTTCAGCAGGATACAAGGACTACATTTAATTTTTTGTTGTGTAGAATGGGAATTTTTTTACTTGCTGTAAGTGTACCTTTTAATACAGCTTTACTGGTGGAATAATTAACAAAGCCTGCATCACAAATGTGCTACTCTCAGGAGCTAGGTACTGATGTGCCCTTTCCCACTGCAGCAGAGGTAGGAGGGTTTCCAGTGAGCTCTGGGAAGCAGGAGTCTCTCAGGAATTCCTCAGCACAGCAAATGCACCAGTAGGTGCTATTGGTGATTTTCACCAGGATTTTCTTCTGTGAGTTTTTCTCACCTCCAGCCAAGGACAAACCTCTGACACTAGCCCACATTATTGTTTGAAGAAAGATTGAAATCTCATGATTCTGACATCGTTTTATTTTTAATTTCCACACTGCAAATGTCAGGGGAAAAAATACCCTAAAAATTATACTTCAGAAAAGTCTATAATTACTTCCAATTAAATCATGGCCCTGGTTGTTTGAAAGACAGCCACAGCTAGAATTTCATTATCTGATAAGCACTTTTCTTTAAAATATATTTCAAAGTTTCTTTTATTAATAATAAGAAGAAAGGGATCCAAGACCCTGCAACAATACCTGAGCCAAATGCAAAAGCTCGACGATGGGAAATTGTGTTTAACCCCTCAAACGGAGAGGCCACATCATTTTTAGGGCATTTATTTCAGCCATACTCCTGCTGGGGAAGCAAGCTGAGGAATGTGATCAGATGTGGTGTTAGGCTTGGGTGAGGTGACCCAGATCTCTGCCTTCCCCCGGGCCCTGATCAGGCTGTGCGCTCGCATCGCACCTTCCCTCCTTCCCTGATACCCAGAGCGTTTCACAGCATCTGTCCTGTTTCTCCTCACCACACTCCTGTCTCCATCAGGGTGCATCTGTTGAAGCCGCTGAGGCTTTATCAGATTCATCTGGTTTCATAGTGGGAATTAAGTCTCATCCCACTGCAGGTCCCATAGACCCATTTGTTACCCCCTGAAAGGGGCACTTACATCACATGAGCTGCATTGAGGAAGCCACTGATGTTCAGACTGAGTAAAAATATCTGACTTCTTATGAAGCTCCACTGCTGGTGCATGGGATAATTGTGCTGTAGGTTTTTGTGGTGTTATTTTGAACTTCAGCTGTGACAGAGCCATCAGTCCCCAGCCCTACTCAAGTATGCAGCACATTTTCCATATGTGTTTGAAGATAAGGGACTTCCCCCAGAACTTTACAAAATAAGCAGTCATATCCCAGCCCAGTACTCTGGCTGTTTTCTGGTGTGCTTGGAAGTCCATCTGGATCATTTGCTGTGCGAAAGAGGGACACATGGGCTTGGGGGAAAGGGCAGGGGGGCTTCCACAAAACATTTGCCTGGCAAAAAGCCTTGTCTGTGGAGGGATAGGTGACGTTGAAAGCCTCAGTCACTAGCAGCAACCCAAAATCCCTGTCACAAGGGACAGGATTTTCTCCAGGTAATGCCAAGAGGTAGCCTATAGCAAGTGTTTGCTAATGATGATCCTTGTGGGTCCCTTCCAACTCAGAATATTCTGTGATCAGCAGAGATGTAATGGACATAACATAGCAGGCTGCCTGGGCATCCACAACTTGCACACAGAACAGACATTCCTGCTATCCCTGGAAAAACCCTTCTCCAAATATTCCACATCACAGTGGCTACTCTCTGAGCTAGTCTTACTAGGTGGAAAGAAATTAAAAATTGTAATTGACTCACCAGTAAAAATATGTGAGTGTACCCAGCAAATAATGTAGATTCCCTCAGCACTTACCTAATAATTTTGCTTTTAATTAAACTGTCCATTCCTTTACTGATTTACATTTTAAAAGAAAACAACTATGTGTATTTCACTGGGAAACCTTTCCCTGGTGTTAAAACAAAAGTTTTGCTTTGCTTAAAGTGAAAGATTTGGGGCCTGATCCTTGTTAACAACTTGCTGCATTTCAGCTCCACCAAAATGAAGCACCATGAAGGCAAACAGGTATGAAAGATTGTCACTGAAGGGGACATGCTCACCCTGTGTGCTTCCAGCCTTTCTCTTCTGCTTTTTTGGTGGGTTTTTTTTTTTTGGTTTGTTATGTTTCTGTTGTTGTTGTTGTTTTTAACATACCATACAGTCTTTTATTAGTACAGTTTTAGGCTCAGTCTCTCCAAAGAAACAAGTGCAGTGGATGGACTCTGAACCAAGAAATCTGGGAGCCACAGACGCCCCAGCTTTGGGGGGAAGAGGAATAAATTGCATCTTAGCAGCAGGCACCTCTGGCAATGCCTCACAGGCAGGGTCTGGCAGAGGCACCAAAGAAGAGCAGGTGATACCACCGTAGCATTTCTGGCTCTGAGAGACCAAAGGGCATCTTGTTTCCACTCACACAACTCCCCTAAAAGGGGAATGATGACCAAAAATTATGTTTTAGAACTCATCTGCCTTTCTTCTTAAACTTGACTTCCAAAATCTGTAATAATTTCTAAGGGAAAATAAAAAGAAGCCAAAACTCTCTCCAATTCCAGCAAGAAACAGCAACTCCTGTTGCTCTCGCTGAAATTAAGGAGCTCAAGTTGTTACCAGCAGGCCCCTGGGACACCCCAGTGAAACACCAGGTGCCTTAATGGAGGAGTTACCTGCCAAGATTTGTGTATGTGGAGAGAAATGGAGACCCTTTGAGTGCCAGCCCAGTGCTTTCCCTGGCTCAGCGCCTGCCACCACCACCCAGCAGCCAGGTCGGACATAGCTGGGCATGCTGCTGGTGGCACATGGTGCTCCATGACCCAGCTGAGCACGCCATGCACCTGCACCCAGACTAGGGCTGTGTTTATGGGAGATCCAAATATGCAAATGGAAAAATGAAAAAGCCTGCAGATGATGCATTAAAAGGTGCTTCTCTGGTGCTGGCTTGCCATCCTCCCACAAAATGAAGGGGACAAAGAGAAGAGATAGTCTGTTGAGGTGGGAAAGTCTCTCAGGATTCAAGATTTTAGTGACACTCCCTGCAGTCTCAGGCAGGAAGAGAGTGGACCATGATGTCTCCAGCAGAACAGCCTTGCCCCAGGGCTGTTGCAGCTGCACTGCTGACAGCTGGCTCCTGACAGGTATGTGCACACCACAGGCATGTTCACACCACAGGCATGTTCACACCACAGCTCTGGCCTTGGCTCAAGGACCCAGATGGCAAAGGGTGTAGCACCCTTGCATGGATGCTCAGTTTTGGGGAGAATGGAAAGGAGGTTGCAGGCTCAGTGCTGGGCCATCTCCAGAGTGCATCCCCATCTGTTCACAGCAGTGGGAAGTAGAGCAAGGGGTTGTACCTCCTTAGCTCCAATCACATCCCCCAAGTCCTCTCTGAAAGAGACAGTCAGGAGGAGGCCCCTGTGTGAGCTGGAGAGGAAGGCTGTGCCTAGTTGGGCAAGTCCCTGCTCCCTCTACATGCTCAGAAAACACCAGCATTATCTATTTACCATGTTTTCACAGCCAGTCTGGGGCTGAGGTCAGGACCTGTTTGGGCTGAGTTTTATTTACCAAATGTGGCCTCATTTGGTAACAACATTTAAAAACATGTAAGATCAGAACAGTCCTTGTTGGTGAAAACGTGTCCATTAATTTTCCTATCTTTGGACAAATTGTAAGTGGATGAGAATCTATAATGTCCTTGGTAATACTGAACCTGAGAGGCATTCAGGAATTGCTGTCCTGGACCAGCCAAGCAGTCCATCAAGTTCAGCACCTTTTCCTTAAGACAAGCAGATTAATCTGTGCTTTGAAGCCAACAGCTTTAGCATTTGCCTAAGTATGTCACGCACAGGTTTGGATGTTCCTGTGTCCCCCTTTGTGCTCCACCCACCAGCCACAGGGCCAAGGAGCACCACTTGCATGCCCAGGCCACATGGTGAGTCCTGCAGACATCTCTGATGACCCCTTCCTCCTTTTCTTCTGGCCAGGAGTGGGTTTGGTTTATATTTTAAGCTCCTGTGTCATGCAAGCTTTGATGGATGTGGAGTTAACACAGACCCCCACAGGCTATGGGATAGCCCAGGGTGAAAGAAAGGAAGAAGAAACTATCAGTGCAGTCTCACACAGCAAAGACTGGTACATCTTCCCCCATTCTGCAGCTGAGGAAAGTGAGGCTGATGCAACTGACCTGGAGCCACGCTGCAGCAGAATGCAGTGCCAGGAAGTGAAGCTGGTCCCCGTAGCAGCCCACTCCTCCAGTTTTCTCCTCTGCTCTTCTCCAAGACTTCTCCAACACTTCTCCATATCTCCTCCTGTGGCTCCTCCTGCAGGGAGGCAGGCTGGGATCAGAAGCATCAGTAGCCTCGGGAAGCAGATAAGGATCTCCATCATAAAGAAGGCAGCAGTACAGAATTACAATGACCAGAAACTTGATTTAGAAAATATGAGGCTTTCAACTCATGGGTATAGCTGAACCCTGAGGGTTACCATAGCTAAATAAAAGAGGGACAGGAAACAAGTTCAAATACTGTGCCTGCTGTCATCTGCATACTTGCCCTCCATCTCTGGCCTGGACCTCCCCAGTGGTCCAGCTGAAGGCAGGTCCATTTCTTTCCAAGATTTAGTGGTGGTTAATCTCGGGATCACTCTCAAAATGAAGCAGGGACGAGACGGGAGCAGGTTTTGCTCCCTCTGCTGTACGTACTCCTCCAGTGCCATCCCAGCCCACTTTTGAGCCCTCAATCATCTCCACCAGCCCTGCGTGGCACTCCGTGACACATTTAAAATGTATCCTCAGCTTCATGTTGCAAACAGAATGCTAATGGGGCGTGAGACAGCTCTCCTGTAGTTTCAGGCATTTTTCAGGGGAGGGAGAAAAATCATGCAAAACACTGAAGATACCTTCCAAACAAAGATGGCCCACAGGAGCCTGGGGATCACATCCTGCTCCATCGGCTGGGCAGCAGGGGTTGTTCCCTGCCCCGCTTTTGTCTGCCAGCGTAGGCACCCGCAGCACCCCGAGACAAGGGCCAGGCTGGCTGGAGCGCTTGGCTCACACCGAAATCCCCCAGTAAAAGTTACCTCTTGCCTCGTCCTTGAGACATCAGTGGGAGTAGCCGGGTGTTGAGCCCTGCTGCGACCAAGTGCTGCGGTGGGACAGGTCTGGGTGGCACCAGCAGCAGCGAGAGGCAGCGTTTTGGGGGATCAGCAGGCACAGCAGGCACAAAGGGAGTTACATCTTCACCGGTCCAGTCCCAGACTGCTCATCTGTAAGGAGCTCCAGGCAGGCAGATCCAGACGGCTCTTAATGCAGGATCACAGCCCGAGGTTTTGTTTCCACCTTTGCCAGAGGCTCTGCATGAGTCTCAGTTTCCTTTGCCTGCGTAATGGGTACCTGGTGACTGACCTTCCTTTGTAAAGCTCCTGTCAGGCAAAGGGGGTTCCTGTGCCTTCACCTACAGCTTTCCCCTATGCACCGACAAAAATGATGCTGGTCGGGTTGGTGCTCCTACAGCTCAATCGGAGAGAAGGATGATTTAAAATTAAAAAAACCGGGGGGGAGGGAAGAGAGGGAGGGGAAGAATAGGCTGTCAATCTCAGTTAGTAAACACTTCTTTGATGTGGCTCCTATTAAAACAAAACAAAACAAAAACACAACCTGACTCCTAAAAGCAATAACGTATGTTTATTTTAAATGCATCCGCTAAATACTTACACTGCAAGTAAGCTAAACGAAAAAAAAAAAAAAAAAAAAGAAGATAAATTGGAACTTTTGTCAGTGAACCAGATTGTGAAATGCCTTGAGGGAATAGAAGATTTATTTGGGGAGAGGGGGAGAGGTAGGAATTTTCCATGCTATTGTAAAGCATGAGCACAAATTATATGATCCCCACAGCCAGTGAGTTGCAAAGCTTCAATCAGCTGCCTTTTTATTTTTTTCCTTTCCTCTCTTTTCTATAAAGAGGAGGGGGGGAAGACAGAAGTGTTTCACCAACTTCTGTTGACTGTTCCTTTTTTCTCCTGATTGAAATGTGTTGTTAAACAAGATCCCACATAATCTCAGCAGAGGGTTTCTCTCGCTCGCTCCCGCTCCTTCTGGGAAGCCGCGATCGGTGCCATCGGCGCTTGATTATTTGCAAACTCCCTTCGCTGCTTTTTTTTTTTTCCTCCTTTTTTTTTTCTTCCTCCTCTCCGTCTCGGTCTCCGTCTCCCTCTCTCTCCCTCCGTCTCTCTCTCCCTTTCTCTCACCCCCAGTGCAACTTTTGCAGGCGCCCCGGTACACGCAGCCATGCCGCGCTGAGAGCGGGGGCACGGCGCCAGCCCCCCTCCTTCCCTCCCTCCCTCTCCTTTCCTCCCTCCCTCTCTCCTTCCCTCCCTCCCCGCGTCGGAGGGCCGGCAGCGGGGCTGGATGTGCCCGGCTCCCCCCGCACTGAGGTGGGCAGCGATGCAGAAGGCAGGCGGCAGCTTCGCCTCCGCCGAGAGACACCCGCTCAAGATGGCAGATGTGTGTTGAGTTTGGGGGGCTGCGATCTCGCGTCGTTCGTGGCGGCGTTGCCATGAATAACAGGCGTCCTTGCACCGATGGCCCCCATGTACGAAGGTAAGCCCCGGCCCGGCCGGCCCCGCCGGCACCCCTAGCCCGGCCGCAGCGGGGGAGGGAGGGGGGAGCAGGGTGTCCCCGGCCGCCCGCCCGCGGTTCGCTGTCCCCCCGGCCGAGGTTGCGGGGAGGCGGCGGGGCACCATCGCCCTGCCCGGCGCCCGGCGGGAGAGGGTCGAGGCGCGGGTCGGCCCCCGGCTCTGCCGGTCCCCGACCCCGTGGTCCCGGGCGCTCGGTCCCCGGCGGGGGGCGGTGGGTGAAGTCCGTGCCGGTGCCGAGCAGAACAATGAGGTGGACGGAGCTTGCCTTGCGCCTCCGTGTGTGTGTGTCTCTGTGTGTGTGTGTGCCTGCTGCCTGCCTGCCCCTCGCCGCAGTTCGCGTTCCCAGGACCGGCTACCCTTCTCCGTTCGCCGGTTTCCCAGGAGTTCCCCCCGCCGTGGCTCCTCTCTTCCGAGGCGCGGGGACTCCGCGGCAGCGGCGGCGGGGAACGGGGCTGCTGGAGCCTGCTGTCAGCTCCTCTGGCTTCTGCTTCAGTCCAGCCCGGGCTGCGGCGAGAAGCCCAAGTACCCCAACTTAGTTTCTTTCAGGTTAAAAAAATCACATTTTATATATATATATATACACATGTATATATCTGTGTGTGTATATATACAGCTGTGTGTGTTAGATCGATGTGTAGTACAGGGTGTCTGTTCAGAAAGAAAAATTCAGAGATGTATGGAGGTTAATTTAAATCCCCTCGCGACGCATTTACCCTTCCCCGTCACCCCTCCCGGCTCGGCGCTGCCCGGGGAGCGTTACATAAAGCGGAGGGACATCCCCCGGCGGCCGCGCCATCCCGCCCGGGGGCCGCTCGCTCCGTGGCGGCGGAGACCCGGGCGCGGAGGGGGGGCGGGGGGCGGCACGGGGACACGCTACTTTCCTCCCCATGGCGAGGCCGGTAAAACTTATCTGAGGAGGAAATCGAGCCCGGGCTGCGGCGCCCGCGCGGAGGGCGCTCGGCGGGCGGTGTAAAGTTACCGGTGGCCCGTCGGGTTATTTCTGGGCAGCCCCGGGCTCACCCGCTGTTCGGAGTTCGGACCCCGCCGGAGGCGGGCAGACAAAGAGGAGCATTTTCCTTAGCGCGGAGAGCAAAGCCGGCCCTCCCCGCGCTCGCCGCGGCCGGGCACGGGGCCGCCGGAGTGAGGGACGGCGGGGAGCCGGGGGCCGCGGCGGTGCCGGGGCCGGGGCCGGTGCCGGCGNCGCGGAGCTCGCAGCCCGGGGCGTACCTGCCCGGCCCCCGCCCGACGGCCCCCGGGGCCGGGGCTGACCCCCCCGCCGTGTCACCGGGCCGGTGAGGCCCGGCCGGCATCGCACCGCCGGCCGCGGAGCCCCCCCAGCCCCTCCCGGGCGGGCGCCGCCGGCCGGGGGGGGTCATGCGGCTATTGCTCTGAAGTTCGCTCCTCGCCGGGCCGCATCCGGCGGCGGTGCGGGGCGGTGCGGGGCCCCTCGGAGAGCGGCGGGTCCGCAGCAGCCGGGGTGGAGAGGCCGCGGGCGCTGCGGTCAGGCCGGCCGCGCTCCCCTTCCCGGCGCGCCGCAGTGGCCGCACGGCCGCCTCCCCGGTGGGGAGGGGAGGAAAGAGGAGAGAAGAGGCCTCGGCCACTGCCGGGGCGAGCAGGGCGCCGGCTTCTTCCTGAGGAGGGGGCGGCGGTGCTGCACCGGAGCGTGCGGTGGAAGTTTAGCGGTTCCTTAGAGCATCCTAACTTAAGCGGCGCCCCTGCTTCTGGCTGACTGGAAAAAGAGAGCAGATGGGAAAAAATACCCTGAAAGTGACCCGTAGAAACAAATTACCCGCAGCAGATACGGAAGGGTCTGAGGTCAGGCTCTGCAGCATGCCTTTAGCCTCAAAATACGTGAATATCCTAAATGGCAGGAGCCGGAGATAGCGTAAAGGCTGATAGAAATTGTTTTATCTCCGTTGTGTTGCTGTATGCTTGCGGGTTAAATTGCTGCTGAATGGCTTCGAGGGAGGTGGAGGAGGGGTTAATGATTGTTTTTCGCCTCCTAGTTGCCATGAGAGGTCCTTAGAATTCCCTGCAATATCGCGGTGCATAGATAAAAACTTACTTATCGCAGAGGATGCAATTTCCTCCTTGGAGGGAGGCAAGGACTGCCATCCTCCCCTGCGAGCCTCGCGTTATGTGCGCAAGCAGTTCGGTCTGTAGCCCTCCTCCCGAGCATCAGGTAGATTCAGGCCGCTGAGGAGAGCACAGGCACCGAGGGCTCGGATCAGCACTGCGACGGGCAGGCGCGGCTCTGCTCCTGCCCTCGGCCGGGCGGTCTCGGGTGGCACACATGCGCGCCCACCGCCACCACCGCAAGGCAGGCCAGGGGAGGTGAAACCGTATCCCCGCCGTACCGATTTCAGAACACAGGCTCTTTGACAGAAAAAGCATCCTGGGAGGAAATGTGACACCTCAAAGGCCTTATGAAGTGGTTCCAGTAGAAATTGAAGTGAGTGGTAACATAGAGCACACGTAGAAAGTCACCCAGCATTCTTGACGTGCAGGTGAGGGTGGTGTGTGCTTGTGCAGAGCAGCTGGCTTAAATACCATTTCTGGGAAACAGAATGGTGTCTCACCTGATATTAATAGGCGAGGCATGATAAATAAGTGACTATCTGGTGTGAAATCCTCTCCCACACACACTGTGCCAGGAGAATTTTCCCATTTGTTTTAAAGAATTTGGAGGTTTTGCTCTTTTTCTCTCCTGGGTTTTTCCTCAACCTTTTTTTTTTTTTTTTTTTTTTCTCTTTTCTGGGTGGTGGAGAGCTTAGCAGTAAAATGAAGGACATAAAAATATAACAAGTGAAACAAAACAGAAGTAACACTGCTGTGCAATGTTTGACCTGGTTTTTAGTTTCGTTTGTGAGCTGTACAAGGAAATGAGTTGAGTTTCAAAGCAGACCTCATCAGGTGTAATCCTATATGGCCTCTGCTCCAGAGCAAACTAGTGGCTGCCATCCTTCTGAGCACTAGAGATGTGGCTTTATCAGGAGTGCCTGTACTGGCTTGGTACAGAGAAGCTGAATGGCTTGAGCCAGGCAAGAATCTGGTTCTCTGGACCCTCTTCTAGGCACTGTTACTCTCACCTGTGCACTCACCTTGTGACATTTCCTACTGTGCAGAGACCAGAGCCAGGCTCTGTGGTCCAGGAGAGACCCCAGTTTAAGAGGGGAGTCTGCCAGACATCACAGGCTGTAGGTGGATTTTTGCCTAGGACGGGTGTCTCCAGTGATTTCCTTGGCGCCTCATATCTGGCATCCTTCACAGTTGCGTAAAGAGAGGTATTTATGTGTATTAACCTTTATTTTCTAAACAGTGATTACCTCTGTTTTGGTTTTGTTCCTTTTCGCTTAGCTTCTTACTTATTCTTGACAACTTTGTTGCAATTCAGGGAGTATTTTTAGCAGCCACATCGGTAGTTTTCTATGTGGGTGGCTCATGGAATTAATCTGGGTAATATTTGTAAATTGCACCTCGCCACCGGTGCGACTGCTGGAGCTCAGCACAGGCAGGGACCTGCCTGCACTCTATCCTTGTCACACGTGGGGCCGGGAAAGCCGGAAAATCTGACCCTGTACTCATTGTGGATCAGATCCCATTTAATGCTAGAAACAGGCCAGCCCTGCTGGGTTTCGAATGCATCCTTAAATCTCACCAAAGCACACAAAACTTGCTCGTCAGGGAGGTGGCCCCAGTGAGGCAGAGTAAAGGTCTTTACCCCAAAGTTCATGCAGGGAGATGATAACTCAAGAGACGCTTCCTATTTATGAAATAATAACCAGAGCTAAAGCTATGTCAGTGCTGGGACTAAAAGCCTAAGTTTTTATTTGCTCAGGATATGGCTATAGCCAGGATAACAGGAAGCCCCCTCCAGTTAAAATTATTGTTCTTATCATGCTGCTGTGTCTAGTGATTAAACAAGTTTGCTATGTAATGGGTGAAAAATGCTGTTTTATTTTCAGAAGGGGAAAGAGTATTGCTGAGACTAGAGGCTGGGGTGACCACACAAAGAGGCAAGCTTAGTTACTCACCACAGTCATCAGCCCTTGTACTCTGTGCAGTTCATTCCTCTTTGTGGCTGTAACAGGTGGGGAGGACCCAGTTGGCTTCAGCTGGATGCCTCAGCTGGCCTGGGAAGTGAAATAATTTTCATTTTTCCATCACTAGGTTTCCCCATGTGCTCAGTGGTTGTTATTTACTGCCCTGGTGCTGTGAGACCACTGGATTTGGTTCCATCTAAACAGGATAAGAGTTGCCTGTGCCTGATGTTCAGTGTAGGTTCTTCTACTGATGGGGAACAACACAGAGACCTCCTTGATGCCTGTGGGGCTTTTGAACTTAAGCTCAGCCCTAGGAAGTTAGACTGTGTATTTGGAGATAGGTAATGGACTTGGGTGGCTAAATGAATAAAGCCCGATTTTGGCCGCATCACAGCAGTAGTGCATAAAAGCATGTGAATATTTGGTCAGGAGGACAGTTGGGAAGTCAAATCATGACAGGATTGGTGACCTGGGCCTGGAAGTAAATCCCTGTCCTGATTGTGGACCTCACCAAGCGGGTCCCAGGTGATGGTGTTAGAGCTGTCCTGCCAGATGGTGAGGTCAAGGAAGTGCAGTCACCTTCTGCTCAGACCAGGCTAAGACACCAGTATGAGGCACATGAGACAGCTTCTTCTAGCTGCAGGACTCAAGGCAACTGTGACAGTGCTGCCCATGGGCAAGACCCCTGAGAAGAGTTCGCAAAGGCATTCAGTGGTTCGCTTACAGCTGTTATGGTGTCCCCATCCCTGTGTCTGTAGTGAACAGGTAGGCTAAAACTGGTTTGCTGGGTTTTTTTTTTAAGGTTCGACACTTTTCGTCTCTGATCCCAATTTAAGAAGATATTTTCAGGTCTGTGTCTAAATTTAAGCTCACAGACAGTGCTGCTGACTTCATTAGGATTGTTTGTGTCTTTAAAGCTGGCCGCATGCTGAAGAACCTTTCTGACTCATGGCCTCTATAGCTTAATCACTCCACTTGTAAAATGAGGTTGTTTCCTCACCCTTACTAGGAAATCTCTGCCCTCTGAATGCGAAATATTATTTATAGGTCTTTCTCTTACTTTTGGAAGGATAACTGGTTGATAACAAGAAGTGAGAATTAAGCATTGTTTAAGGAAAAGGTTGTTTCTTGAGCTGTTTACATACCCTAATGTGGACCAAGGTAATTAACTGGAAGACTTCTCTTTTGAAACTACTTCCCCTAGCAGTACAGAATTCACTTTTTCTTTTGAAAATAAACACAGATGATAATTTCACTCCAGACATGGCATTTAGCAATTTGTTTGTCATGCAGGAAGAGTAGAGGCATGTTTCTGCTACCCCTCATTTACAGCATGGAGTGCCCCTGATTACTGCCTCATTTGGCCATATCAGCAAACTGAGGTCCATTCTCAGGAAAACACAAGTTCCTCTCTTTTGGAACCACCCCTGAATTCAGGTAGCCTTCAGAATTAGGTAATTTTGATAGCAAAACCACTTCTAGTGACACTTCCCCACGCACGTGAGTGGAGGAGCAGCCTCTGTCTCCATAGGCTGGCAAAGGCATTTCCACATCCCAAAATACCTGGGAAAATCCACAGTCAGGACTAAATTTAAAAGTTGTCTCTGCCATTAGGATTTGTTTATCGAATGGAAGTAACAATAAGCTGTAATAGTGTGTATTTATACAATGCTGTATACGTTCAAGGTGCTGTATAAAGAATGGCTGTCTGATCAGGTCACTGACAGAATGATGCCAAAGAACAGACTTTTGCTTACTCACAGGACATGTGCAGAATAGCCAAAGGGAAGCATCTTCAAGAAGTGAACCCCTTGAGCTGCTCCTGAGCTAGATTCTGATACAGATCAGCAGCAGTGTCAGTGAAACCCAGGGAGCTACACAAGGGGAAGCAGGGTCTGCACGTGATGAGCCTTAGCCTGTCCATGTCATGTTCTGGGGTGAGAGGGAGTTTTATGCTGCGTGAAGGATGCCATAGTTTGCTCCCTTGGTTTTCTTCAGCATCACCACCGAGTGGGACAAATGTTTGGAGAGGCTGAAGCTTGCTCTGTTTACATGTTGTTCTCTGTCCTGCTCACCTTCCAGGGCCTGTGCTGATGTGTGTCTCTGGAAGGACAAAATAAGAGCAGTCACATACAGCTCCTTCCCTGAAAAGAGGGAAAGGTCATCCCACAAGGCATTGGTATTTGCCAGAGATACTTGGGAAACCATGAAGGGCAGCTGCCTTCTCTGTTCTTGATGGATTTCAATCCATAAAGGTGCTAGCAAGACCTGGAACAGTGGTGTTACCTGGCAGAACCCTGCAGGCTAACATCTCCTTTGGTCCTGAAGGCTGACAAGTTGGGCTCTGGACTATGCTGAAATGCCAGAGAAACTTACCTCTCACCTAAACCAATTAAATCATAGGAAATGGGCAAAGGAAAGATTTTTCAAAAGTGTTTTAAAGCAGAGTATCAAATGCCTGTCCAGCATGTTCTTTAACAGGCTTGCCTAGCATATTCCCCATGTGTGAACAGTCCACAGCATGTCCAGGCTGTCATCGTTGCCCTGTGCTTTGTCACTTAAAAGATTTTACCCCCTCTGTAACTCCTCTCTGCTTTGCTTGCTCTGATTCATTGTCCTTTTAACTGTGGGTGTAGGAAAACTATTCCTTTGTCTTTGTCATGTCTCTCCTTTGTGTTCCTTAGGCTAAATCATATCTTGAACACATTCTTCAGCTCTTTCTCTTGTATCTTTTCCCCTTCAGCTCTGACCATTCTCCTGGTTCTCTGTGCTCCCTTCAGCTGGTCCATCTCTCTCTTGAATGGCACTGCTAGAGCACAGTGCTGTATTCGGGTCCTGTGGTGGCCAAGGAGAGCAGAAGTGTTCCTTTGTGTCTGTTACAGTCAGTGCTCCTCTTTGGTTTAACTTCTGCATCGTAACATTGCTCATCTCCCTGCAGCTTGTGATGTGCTGTGGCTCACAGATCCCGTCCCGTCTGATGCCTCATGAACCATTTTCTATCCTATATGTGTGGAGGTAGACTTTCCTACCTAAGTGTGTGATTTTTGATCTGTCCCATTTGAATGTCATCCTGTACCCTTCAATTTGTCGTGACTGTTTTGAATTATGTAATTCCCCCAATTTTGCAATCCTGCTTGATGTCACCTGCCAATTTAAAAAGCACAATCTCTATTTATTCACTGATGTAAGCTTTGTTGTCAATTCTGCAGTCCCAAATATAAAGTACAGAAGAGAAGAAATGGTTTCATATAAACCAGAAAGAGAACCTTGCCCACAAAATATAAAGAAGTAGGAAAACACACACAACACTTGACATTTTTTTCATACCTATTCTTTTACTCTACTTTGGTGCTTTTAAGGTGTTCCTAATAACAGTTGTATTTGCTGTGCCAAGCAAAAGCAGAACCTTACTGTACTAGGCATGACATGGACCATGAAGGGGTAGATAGTTACCACCCCAAAGGATTTGCATTTCATATAGATGCAGACACAGGAGGGTGCATCATACAAATTGTTGAGACACTTTCAGGAGAGGAAATCAGAATGTATGGGTTTTCCACAACATTTGTGATAGAGGTTGCTCTGGGAAAGGAAAGGGTGGGCTGAAGATTGAGAAGGAGTAAGTCAGTAGGGCAGGAACAGGAGGAGAGAGACATGTGGGGAACAAAGATGAGGGCAAATGACTGTAACAGAATTGAGGGAAATGATCCCTGAGATCTTCAGGGACTGAGGCTGTCACAGCCAAGGCTGGCAGGAACAGAAAATTGAGTGAACTGCTGAAGATCCCATCTTGGACTGTTTCTGCAGTTGCCCTTACTGACTTCAGTCTCTCCCACTCTCTTCAGACTTCAGTCTCTCCCAGTTTTTTTCTGCTGCAGTTGTCTCTAACATCTTTGGAAGAGAAGGTGAACGAGGACAGGAGACTCTACCTATATCCTGATGCTCACAGGCAGATCAGAGAGTCTGTCTGGGGATTCCACATCTGGAGCTGACACCAGAGGCAAAACTGATGCTGTGGCATTCGCTTAAAATCTCTGATCCTCCTCACCATGCTCAGGAAACTGATGGGACAGAGATTATCTGAAACACCAGCACTTTTCATTGATCTGAGATCCTTGTGGTTTCCTCCTGCTCTGCCATTGCTCTTGCTATGACAATGGTGTCTATGCAGGACAAATTTGATGTGCCATCCTCCTTCCTCTTCCCCATCATGCTGAATTTTCCCTCAGCCTGCACATGATGTATTTAAGGACATATGTGACTGTCCTACCCTCTCTGTCATCACGTCTGCTCTACTCTCACCATCAGTCAGGGTGGCCAAAAAAACTTACAGGCATGAAGACCCAGTCATCAGCACCTGAGCTCATGGGTGAGAACCACACCTGCATCCTCCTGCACATGGATGTGCATGGCCCGGAGGCTGGGCACATCTCAAGCATGTGAGGCTCAGCACACTGCTCTCTCTAGGAGCACACCAGGAATATCAGCATGTTTGGCAGTGAGTCTGTAAGGTTATGGTCTTTCTCTTGGGTGAAGAGAGCAAGAAGAGCTCTTTTTTTGCTTGCAATGTGGGGTCAGGTTGTTTGTTTGCTACTGGATGTGATCCAGTGGATTCAGTATGTCTTTGCACAGGGAGGAAGCAGCAGAGAGGAAACAGTCTAGGAGGTTCCTGGAGTGTGTGGAAGATAACTTCCTGACACAGCTGGTGAGTGAGCAGACAAAGGAGGGCTCCCTGTTGGGCCTGTGTTATGCGAACAGAGAAGGACTTGTGGGTGATGTGGTGTTTGGAGGCCGCTTTGGGTACACTGGTTGGTTTTCAATGCTGAAGAAGTGAGGAGGGGGCTCAGCAGAAGGGCTACCTTGGACTTCTGAGCAGGGCAGACTCTGGCCTGTTTAGGAGACAGATTGATAGAGTCCCTTGGGACAGACCTGAGTGACAAAGGAGGCCAGGAAGACTGGATGTTCTCCAAGAAACAAATCTTGAAGGCACAGGAGCACTGCTGGAAAGACATTGAAGTGCTGGTGCATGTCCAGAGAAGGACAACAAAGTTGCTGAAGGATCTTGTGTGCAAGAGGAGCAGCTGAGAGAGAGGGCTTTATTTAGCATGCAGAAAAGGAAGCTCAGGGGAGACCTTATCTTTCTCTACCACACCTGAAAGGAGGTTGTAATGAGTGGGGGGCAGCCTCTTTCCACAGGTAACAAGTGACAGGACAACAGCCTCAAGTTGTACCAGGGAAAATATAGATGGGATGTTATGAAAAATTTCCTTATGGAAAGGGTTTGTCAAGCACTGAAACAGGCTGCCCAGGGAAGTAGTGGTATTAAAAAATCTCTGGAGGTATTTGAAAGATGTAAAGAAGTGGTTCTAGGGGACACAGTTAGTTGTGCACTTGGCAGTATTTGGTTAACTGTTGGTCTCGTTGATCTTAGAGGTAATTTTCAACCTAAGGAATTTTATGGTTCTGTTTATTTTTGCTTGAGGATATGAGGGTTTTTTTTAGCTACAGGTTGTAAAGGCATACACAGGATGGGGAATAGCCAGCAAGCTCCCTGACTGTTAGCTGCATTGATGGGGTGTTACACTTCAGCAGGGAATGTTACAGCAGATGATGGAGCGGCTTGGTGGAGACTTGGACTCTAGCAGCAATACTCAGAGAATATCCAGTCCCAGAAAACTTGCTGAACATTTCAAAAAAGTTTGTTTTTTTCAGTAAGGTCCTTTAGTTTGTCCAGAGTATTTTTACTTCTAGGCAAAATTTGTAAGCATTCTTTATTTTTAAAGTGTGGTTTATATTCTGCTCTTGTCTGCAACAGCTCCAGGACGTCGATGTATTTATCTTTTCCTTGTTAACACTTACCATTCCTGGAACATCTCCTGCTCAGCAGCTGTTTGTAGGTGTTTTTTTTTTTCCTCTCCCATCATCTTGTACCTTTCCTTCCTGTTCAAGGCATCTATAAACCTCTTGTAGTGACATCATAGCTGTTTCCATAGCAACAGATTATGATACTAGAACAGAGGATAATATCAAACAGGAGGAGGAAGAGATAAATTATGGTGTTTGTGTGCGTGTGTCTGAGAGCTTGATTATATTCCTACATCTCTTCCAAGGATGTTGTCTGCCTAGCTTCTTCTCTGTTTATCTTACATGCCTTTTAAAGGTTAGGAAAATGTGAAGGGAAAAAAGATCTGGAGGTCAGAACAATACAGACGCATATTTTTGATGGTCTCTGTGTAAACCTAGTAGGCTGAGATTTATTTTTTTACCTCTGGTAGCTCTCCTGTGTCTCCTGAGAGTAGTCTGGAGAAAACTTAGAGGCACAACAATCCCCTGGTATGGCTTCACTTTTACTTTAATTACCAATTATTCATAGCCACTAGCAGCTGGGATCCGAAGTCAAGGATCTCTGTGCTGCAGGTTTTCCAAGAAATGGACAACTGGGACATGGCATTGCCCCAGAGAGCACACAACTGTATTTGAGAAGGGATGTGACAGGTGTTCAAATCAGGCAGAGGTGGCATGGGGAGAAGAGGGACAAGTACCCAGAAGGATATTAGGGAGCTGTGATCTCTAGACTGTTTCAGCCTGCCCAGAGGGTGGTCTGAGCCTCATCCCAGGGTTAGCTTTTCACAGTGGTGGTTGTGGAAGAGCTGTGCCAGGATGGGTTGTGGGCTGGTTTTTGACCATCTGTGTGGTTCTTCCATGGCTTTGGGGCTATCGCTCTGTCAGGAGCTGACAGCAGCAGGATTGCAGAAGGGTGAGTGCCCATATTGCTCCATATGTATGATGGCAGGAAGGCTGTTTGCTTAAAGCAGTAGGCTGGAGGAGAAGTATGTCCAGCTAAAATACATGGTGTTTTATTTTCTCCTAGGCAGCATTTAGTGTTGAAAAATTCCACACAGATTGGCAAGGATTTTCAGCAGGTCTCTGGTTTACCTCCAAATAGTGGTAATTTCCAGCCATTATTTCTACTTTCCTATTTAGATGTTAGACTTCAAAAGCTGGAAGGTGGAGGAAAAATTCCAAGAAAACTGTCTTTGATATCCTCATAGCTCTGTGTGTGTGTGCAACTTTTAATCTTCCTCTTGTGGCAGAATTTCTGAGGACTTAAATAGCCATTACTAGTCTTTAAAATACCTGGAGTAGAGTCGTCTCTAACCGGAAAATCTCTGGTGACACACTTGAGCTCCTTAACATTGATGAACAGAATTGATCCCACGTTGAGGCACTGTGGTGCCCCAGGGAGGAGGGAAGTGGAGGGATCTGAGCACAGCAGTGCCACGTGATGTGTCAGCTTACCTTGGCAATCCAGCTGGCTGGGGCAGTGTGCAGTGGTGTTCTCTCCATGGTGGGAATTCACCACACAATGAGCCCTGGGTCAGCAGTGAGCAGTGCTGGGATGAGGTGATGCCCATCCTGCAGCTCCCAACATGTCAGCGCACAGGAACTTTCTGGTAGCTGGTCAGGCTGCTGGTGTGCTTGGTGGTGATGCAGAGTGAAGTTTTTGGTCAAGCTTAGTGTTGCCAGGATGGAGAGAAGGTGGCAGATCACACTAATTGCCTGAGTCACCCAAACTCTGCAAGGCCATCAGGAGTTAGAGCTGTACAGAAGGCAGGCACGCACACAAGACCTTGGCAGGAATTAGGAGTTAAGTCACCTTAATGGAAGCTTTTTGGGAGCCAGTAGAGACCACAGAGGACTGGTTGGGTATGCTTCCCCTGCAAGCACCTACATGGCACACTAGGCCCAGCTTCAGAACAGGCTGATATTGTCCTGTGGGGAACACGCTGCCACAATCAGGCCTCAGGGTGATAGAGGTTAGGGAAGTGGCAACAAGGTCCTTTGTGGAGACACGAGAGATCACAACATTTTCTGTGAAACTGAATTGAAACAAAAAGGCAGCTCTTGGCTACAGCCAGTTTGTGAATAGCATGGAGAAACCAAAGACCTCATAAATCCTCCAAGTGTACAAAGAAACTGGGGATCACATTTTTTCATGACTGCAAGAAAAGAATTTCTTCATCTCTTGTAGTACAATCAGTGGCACCACCTGAAACCTGCCTTCCCACCTAACTCCCGCTCTTCATTCTTTCAAAAGCAGAATATGTGTGTATTTAGCAAGTGGAGATAAGAAACGCGTTGCAACCCCCATTTTAAACTAGCTGAACCACCTGGAAAGGAAATGTGAGACCCAGACGCGAGCATGTCCCATTGATGATGACAGTACTTCTCTTGCAGTGCCATTTCCCTGTCGCTTCTGTGAGGCTGTGAGCACCTGTGTAATGAAAGTGCACCTTGCAGAAGTCTGTGCTGCCTGAAAGCACGTGCGAGTCAGAAGGGACAGCAGGTGCTGTTCTTGAGCAGTGTGTGTGAGAGCAGAGGTGGGAGAATGTCTGTGTGGATGTGTGTGTATGTGGGACTCCTTCCATGTTTGTAGGCACCTCTAGGAGTGTACACATGTGTTTGGTGTGGTTTCATCCCCTTTATCTGTGGAAGACAGCATGGGTCTGATTCTCCTTAGCGCTGTTGCACCATTTTTCTAACAAATTGTATTTGTGGCAGGGCTCTTTTCCACTGCAGTGAATGAAGAAGGGAGATTTATTATAAATATAAATTAGGCTTTTTGTGTGTTTGTGAGCTGTCACAGCCTGTGCAGGAGAAAATATAAGCAAGGTGAATGCAGGGTGTTTATGTGGAGCGACGCTGTGGCAGTGTGTGTGTTGGCAGGAGTGCTGTCTGCAGTCTCTGCATAAGGGCTTGTGTTGCCAGTGTGAGTGTGGAAGACTGTAAATCACGGTGTGTTCAGGAGGGGACACTGCCACTCTGCCTGTAAAAGGCAGGAAGATTTTTTTCTTTTTTTTTTTTTTTTTTCTTTTTTTTTTTTTTTTTGAGCAATGTGTCTTTTCAGGCTGAACAAAAGGGTCACTAGAAATCCAAGCTTGAGAAAAATATCATTCAAGACATTCTTACAGAGAATGATCTGTAATCCACATCCACCAGCTCATCTCTATCCTGATGCAGAACAGCTGCTTGGCAGGCATCTTTTATGCATCTTCTCCCAGTGCCAGGTTTTGATGGCCCAACTGGACCAGTTCTTGGATGTGTCTTCAGCTCTGCTACTGCGTCTCAGGTCGATCCTCCGTTATCTGAGACTTCAGTCAGTGGTGGGATGCAACCGGGAGTCTGTATGCAAATACAGTATCCCCTGAGGAATCTGTATCCCTTCTGATGTGTTTACTGTATCACTTACAATGTATCCACTGAGACTGCCTCATTAAAGGAGCTGTATCTTTTCCAGTATCTCTGCCGTGGGCACCTGAATCTGGCTTTGTGCATGCTTGACGGTGAGCTCGAGATAGAGTGGGGAGTTCCCCTCTTCAGGACTAGGCTCGGCTTAAAAGTTATTTCATGTTTCTCTGAAATCACTGCTGTTTCCCGGAGGAGCACTTGAGTCATTACCAATCCTTGCATTTCCTCTGAGCCAGGAAGGGTTGAAGGGGTTTCAGGAAGAGGATGCTTTACGAGGAGACGTCTGCTTTCCCTTGCCATGCCCTGTTGCAAACAGACACAGAGACTCCTGCCAAAAAGCTGCTGCCTGTAGAAAATAAAGTGTGAGGGAAAAAGAAGATGGGATTTGAGTGAATGGCAGGAGAGGGCATGATTTTGGCTGGGGATGCCTGATGCTTTTCATACAATAAAGCAGATGCTTGTGGCAGCACTGCAGGTGAGCTAGGAAGTGTGTTTCCTAGCCACAGTTGTTACATGGCATCACTGGAGCAAGTTGCAGGTCATAGTTTTTCATGTGGGTTTTGTTGTGGTTGGTACTCCTGTCCTTCTTGCCTTCTTGTTATTGTAGGGCTTGTGAAAGGGATGGGGCTCTTATTCTCCTGGTGTGTTTTGTGTCCTTTCTCCTGCTCCTGGCAGCTTCTTCCCCTCCCCAGCCCAGCCCTGTCATATTCAGCTGTCCTTGCTGGAAGGTGACCAGCCCAGCCGAGGTGTTCATGGCTGAGGACGTAGCGTGCCGTGTATCGAGAGCATGCTGACTTCACTCAGTGCTGCATGTCAGGCATCCCAGCCCATGGGCTGGAAGGGTGGGGACTCTGTGGTCACTTCAAAGTGAGCCGTGGGGGGCCAGCAGAGATGTGGAGGAAGAAGAGCACAGGCTTGATCACAAAGGTAAAACATTCTGTGGTTACTAAAAAATGCTTGCTGAAAAAATGGGTATTGGGAATTATTTGGGTAGCTGAGGCAAGGGAAGCAGAAGCCTGTCCTGGTGATCTCAGCCCTCCCGTTTTAACCCTCCAGGGCCCTGGGAAGGGCTGCAGGGATCAAGGTGCTCCCCATCCCCTGCTCAGGGTGTCTGGGTGGATGGACTGCCTGCCAGGCTGCCTGCAGGGCACTCATCCCCTTTTCAGTGGGAAGTGGCAACCCAGCAGCACATGAGAGCTGTGAAATCCAACCCTGTGTTGGGACAAGCTGCACTTAAGCCCCATGTAAGCCCCAATTTGAAGGCTTAAAGGGAGCTGAAGTGTGACACTGAGTACTGTGTCTGAGCTTCACCCTTCCTGAGCCACAACAGCCTAACAGGAAAGGAACCAAGGGGCAGGACAGCCTCTGCCTTCCCAGCTGGGCCAGGAACCTTCAGCTGAACTTGGTTCCAGCAGAAGTGTTGGATTTGGTTGGGTTTTAAACTGTGAATGTGATAAACCATGGCTGGCAGTTCTGACTGCTGTGGCTTGCACTGTGTGCCCGAAGAAGCTGTTGCAGTAACAGGCCTGTTCTGGCAGTCCAGCAGGTCTGCATCTGTCTAGGTGTGTTCATCCCTATAGTTCTGCCCCGATAATTGCTTTTCATCACTCCAGCCTGGTCACTGCTTCTCTTTGCAGGCTGCTAGCAGGTAACAGCACCCCTGTGCCAGGCTCCTAAAGGCCACATAGCTATTGTGGTGGTCCTCTGTCATGGTAGCTCCCCCCTTCCCTCTCATTCTTGTGTCCCCTTCTCCCCACACTTGCTGTCTGCAAAGGGACCCATTCTATCTGGTGCCCCCTGGGGGGATGCGTGGCTCTCCATGCTGCTGGAGTGGGTGAGCTGCCCAGCACAAGGTTAGTCACAACAGGCTGGTGACGCTCACTGTTTCATCCTTTTTGATTTGCAGCTATGCTGCTTGTTTATTTATTTGTGCCAAGTATTGTTGCTTTCACTTAGGGTCACTCCAGCAAGGCCTGACTTCATTTATTTCAGAGTCTGGTCACTGCTCAAAGCACAGCCATAGGTTTCAGAAAGCCACAGAGTGTGCAATGCTACACATGGGCTTGGAAGGGGATTTTGATGAAGGGCAAATCTGTGTCCATATAGTTCCTAAAGGTGGTGGCCCCCAGCATTGTGCCTGCTGTATTGCTGGGAAGCACAAACATGCATCTGTGTGTCTATACAGATCTGTGTCTGCACGTGTCCCTGGGAGTGTCCTGTGACACAGTGTCCACCCTCCTCTCCCAGCCACGGCTGAGGGACTTTGGCCGGTACACCAGAGAAAATATGGCTGGTGTTTTTCAACCTTTACAAGAAAACAGATTGTTTTTAAGTCAAAGCTAAGACTGTAGCACTTGCTGGAGGCTGGAAGGTAACTGTAAATCCTGGGTCTCATTTGCACAAACACATTTGGTTCCAATCCTTAAGGGCATTTTCCCTTCCTCTGCTTATGCCTGTATTTCAGAAACATGTAAATTTTGTTTGGATTTGTTTTTTTAAAAACACTGCAAAATGTGGGAGGGGGGCTTTTAAATTACATTTGGCAGAGAAGGGATAAAGGAGTATTCTGGATGCTCCACTGGGTAGGAATCTGTGGATGGTTGTCAGTTAGGCTCTGTCAGTGGAAAATGCTGAGGAGACTGGGTACACCGGGAGAGTAGTGGTGATATTTGCAGTCACTTACTTGTAAGTCTGTCACTATAAGACACAAAATAACACAACACGGACACGCTGTTGCTCTCAAGGTAAAAAGGGAAGTTTATTTTCTGATTCTAACACTTAAAGATTTCCAAAAGTGGCAGTGGATTGGAGGTGGAAGTGCCACCTCTCCAATGACACTGGACAAACCAACAGTCTGTCAAATTTCTCCTCTTCCATAAATGAATACAAAGCAATAAGTTATTTACAGAAAGTGTGTAAGAAAGTGTGTTACAGAATGTAAACATCAGAAGACTTAGAAAATCTTAAAAAATCAGAACAACATAAGTCTGCTGCTCAGATCAGGCCTCTCAGCTTTCTTCTGGCCCAGCATATGAGACTCCACATGGTGAATCTTGTTTCGGGTGTGAACCTTATGTGCAGGGTCATTTGATGGATAAATGTCCTGTCATGTGAAGGGGAACAGGCTCTGTTGCAAGGTTGCTACAGGAGTGGGATGTGACACTGGCCAGTCAGGCTCCTTCCAGGGCAGAGACCTGCAAGATGCCCCTGCTGCTATGGCTGTCCCTTTTGTGTCAAGGTCCCCAGAGTGAAGAAAAGGGGCTTGATTTATGCCCTGAAGAAGTTGAAAGTACAGATCTACCCAAGAGCTCAGGAGGAGGCAGCATGGCAGTGATTGCTGGCTTTGCTAGGGGTCACCAATGATGGCACATTTATACTGCCGAAGACCTTACCCCCTAGCAAAGGTTTTGTTCACATTTATTGGCTGCTTACCAGATCTCAACATTGTTTAAAAGAGCAACAAACCAGCTAGGACAGCTGTAAGGTGAGGGTGAGGATGGGCTGCCCTGCTGTGGTTCCCTCTGGGAAGGCACGAGGACCGTGCTGGCAGGGGTGTGTGGTGGGAGCTCTGCACCAGCATGGGTCATACAGTGTGTGCTTCGTGCTCTGTTTCCAGAACTGCCAGCTTGGTGTCTTTCACCTGCACTGGCTCCCTAGGAGGAAAGAACCAGAGGAGAATTGATGGCTTGTCTGCACGGAGACTGGCTGCTGTAGGAACCACCCCAGCCTGCCCTGACTGTTGGCAGAGAAGAGGGAGAGGTTTGTGTCCTCTGCCACCTTTTAGCCAGAAGGAATGCATGTGCCTGGGGGCTTCTGCATGCTCCCTTGCCATGCTGCTGGGTTTCATGACACGACTTTTAGCACCTGAGGATAGGTGTGAAAAGGGAGGAGGCAGAGAAGTAGGAGGTGAAGGTGGTGTGAGTTAATACAAGACCCAGTGGGAAGCAGCAGCAGGCAGTGTTATTTCTGTGGTTTGAGCCAAAACTTTCTCTCTCTCTCTCTCACACTCATTAAATTACAACTAATGCAAGTAGCATTGTGAAGGAGGAATTTGGGAACTGTCGTTCATCATCCAATCATTTGTAACGAATGTGCTGCTCAGTGCCATAGCCCATAGCCTTGCTGAGAAGTAATTCACTTGGTATTTGCAGGCATGACATGCATGCCATAAGAATTCCACTGTTAGCATTATGCCACCATTAGTGAGAGGATATGAAAATAAATGATGAGCTATTGTTTTTCATTATTAAGTCCAGGCTTTTCGCTCATCTTGCTTTTTTTCCTCCCTCCATCTGTGAAAGGAGGGGCCTCTCCACTCTTTTCGCTTTCAGATCAGGCAGGTTGTGCCCTTAACTCATCCCAGATCCCCTGTCTTCCTCTGTCTTCCTTCCAGACCAGCACCTTTTTGCTGCTTCCTCCAGCTGTCTCCTCTGGGTTTGGAGATCAGCTGCAGCAGTCCTTTAAATTGCTGTAGGGTATTACTGCAGAATTATATGACATCAGAGGGGATCTCAGTATTTTGTTACAGGCCTACAGAACTGTTTTGCCCTCACCATCCCTCAAGGGGACCAAGCCCTGCTCTTCATGGTTGCACTGGAAGGTTCAGACTTCAGTAGTGGGTCAGCAGTTGGTACTTTCAGGTCATCCACAAGCCTTAAGTGACTCTTCTATTATTAAAAAGAGGGAGAGCTCTTGAGGCAGCTGTCAATCTGAATGTGCAGGAGCAGAGCTGAGCAGCCTCTGTCAGGGCCTGCTGGCAGTGGCCAGCACTTAAAAGAAGTCCACAAGGCAGAATTAGAGGGATCTGTGACCCACAGTTGTGAGAGGCATCCCTGTCCATTCCAGTGGGCTTTCCTGTGTTTCCTCCTGAGCTCTGTACGTGCAAAGGACTTAAACATTACAGGAGAGTGAGACAGTTAGGTGTTATTTATCCCTGTTTTCTAGTGGGGGTGGCCAAAGAACAAAGCATAGCAGTTTCAGAGATGACCCCTGTTTCTGGAGTCATCAATTCATGGAGCTTGTTTAAGCTGTCACACAAACACCCACCTGCACAAAATAAAAGGCTTCTTTGGAAAACTGGGCTTAAATATCCCCATGAAATCCTTGAAGTGAGTCAGTACCAGCACTATACAGGATTCCTGTGCTCATAATCTTATTCTTAATCAACTAACCCAGGCAGTCTTTCATGTCAGTGAGTTGCTGCTCACTCCAGTGGCCCCAGCCCACATTGGCTGCTCAGCAGAAAGCCTGGCTGAGCTGAAGGCAGATGGCAGGGTAAGAGCTTGTGCTGATCCTACTGCTATTAACTTTACCACTCCTCTGCACAGCAAGCTGCTCCCTTTGAACATCAGCAGAACTGATTTTAAAAGCCCTGCGGCCCAGCCTTGTGTGACATAGCTCATTTTGAATAGCTCATTTTGTCAGGGAAGAAGATACCTTGGTAAACTTTTGAGTGGAAGCTGTCAGGGGTAACCTCAGGAAGCTGGAAGAAGCAGCCATAGGCTCTGAGGAAGAGCAGCAGCCAGCTGCAGGTGTCATGTTCCCACCTGAGAGGGGACATGTGAAAGCCAATGCTTTTTCCCTCCGTCCTCTTTATTCACGCGCTCACAGGAGCAGCGCAGACACCGGCACGTTCTGTGACGTCGCTTTGCACGTAGTGGTTGTTATGAAATCCAAAGCTGCTGGGTCGCCGTGCTTGTCCTACCCCACACCGTGCTGCCAGCACACCCTGGCACACAACGACTTGCACTGCATTGTGGCCAAGTGCAGCCATGACCTGTGGGTCTCCCGAAATGTCTCAGGCCAAGTGACTCCCTGACACACGCAGTGCATGGACTTCAGCACCTACAGTGAGTGTGGCTCTCGACAGGTCACTTCAGGGCAGTTGCAGAGTCTCACATCTTGGGAACAGGGAGGATGTGTTCCTCTGCACGAGCTCCTCCACATGGCACTCTCACAGCCCTTGCAGTGGTGAAGTCCTTTCCACTGGGAAGCAATACCTGCATTTGATTCTTCTCAAATTTTGCAATATGCATAAGTGGGGTGGTGGTGACACTGGGCTTGAAACCATCAACTCATATTTACTTGTGATCTAAGACAGTGATTTCTGCTCAGCCCTCAAAGGGCAAGCTGGTGTGTGATTTAAAGTCATGCTACCAGCAGGAGCATATGACCTCATGGTATGAAGAAGCAGGAGGAGATTAGCAAAGAAGTTTCTAAGGTACACAAATGTCCATGGGGAAAAAAAATGAAATACATTAACAGGAGAGTCAGTCTGTGTAAGAGAAGGCTGGGGAAATGACTAATATGTGCAGTTTGATTCAGATGTTCCCTCTTTGATTCAGATGTTCCCTCTTTGATTCAGGCCCCCTCCTTTGCTTTCTCTACCCCCTACCTCGCCTTGGATTTTTCTGCCTTTTAGAAGAGAACGAGTGAGGGAGAGTGGAAGGACTCAGTGAGGAAGGAGTTAAGGGAATGCTCACTAGGGATTATAAAACAGCCAGGCACTTGGAAACAGTTAAGAAGAGAGAAACAGATCTGCCAGGAGGGAGTGTGGCACTGGAGCCGGTGGTTTATTTTCATGCCTCCCTACACAGCAATGCAGAAGTCTTTCCTACAATGGGGATGGAGGTAAGGGTGGTGGGAATGGGGTGAGGATGTCCAGGTTAAATGGGAAATAAACTTCTCCAGCACCAAGCTCACCAGCCTTCCCACTGATCCTTATTGATGGGCTCTGCTCTGGATGTGGATTGTTCCTGTGTGGGTGGCAGCAAGTAGCACCTACCACTGCCGGAGGGCCTGGCCTTGCCCTGGGTGCAAGACATCCTCTTTGCATGTTGGATGTAAGGAAGAGTGGTCTGCTAGCTCTTGGCATCACCCTGGAAAGGTGGACGCAACAAACTTGCTGTGTGCTCGAACGCAGCACCAAGAGCACAGTGTGGGCAGGTCTGTGGGTACGCCTGCGTGAGCATGAGCTGCATGCAGGGTCTTCTGTGAGCGTGGCTGTGGGTGGGCAGCTTGTGCAAGCCCACCTGGCCAGGAGGAGCCTTCTGTCATGCTCTGATGAGGTGGCTTTGAGTCACAAGGAGCTGTGCTTTCACACACCCTGTATTTGTGCCTCAGAAGCCCAGCTGAGGCCTTCTGCACATCATGTCAGGCACCAGGCACCGTAACGGGGACAGAGACTCCTGGTCCTGGGAGGGAAAGGCTAATGCAAAGGCAGTGTCACCTGAGAGACCAGGTGGCTGCCAGGTGGCTTCAGGCTTCCTCCATTGCCTTCTCCGCATGCCTGTGCTTGGAGCAGGAGCTAACTTCTTCCTAGTTTGAGGGACGCTGCTACTGTGGTGGTGAGTTATGAAGTGACCTGAAGGCAGGCCCTGCCATCGCCTCCTGGCTCTTCGGCTCCGTGCATGAAAAATGGTGGTGTTTGCAGCCTCCTGGCAGCAGGAGCTTACAGGGAGTGACCTGTCACCCTTACAGTGACCACAGGGGGAACTGCACCTGTGCAATGCCGAGATCCATTTTTCTCGAGGGAAAAAAAGCAGATGCTACTATTAGAACCGAAGTGTGTGCAGAGGGGGTTAGTCACTCTGCAAGTGTCAGGGGCTTGTGAGGAAATAGCAGGAGTTTGCTGACTAATGCCAGTGATGCTCAAGGAGTAAATGAGAAACACAGAGGGAAAACCCTCAGTTTCTGAATTTGGAAGAGAAAAAAAAAAAGGAAGATGTACGGAGCTACTAATCAGCCCCCAAAGTCTCTGACCTATATCTCCCTCCTTTCCCTGGAGCCATTCTTAAAATGAAAAATTAATAGAGAACAACCAGGTTTTACCTCCAGGGTACCCTTTCAGGCTGCCATGTACTATGGGCTGGGATGAGTGGATAGGACTTTGGAGTCCCTCAGCATGATGCAGAAAGCAGAGTAGTCTCAGTCCAGGATGTTGCAAGATGTCCAGAGAGACAGAAAGCAAGAAGGTAATCTCTCGTGGAAGGATGTCTCTGGCTTCAGGTGGTTAGGAAAAGGATGCTGAGCTGACACACTAGGTTAAAGCAGACCAAGGAAGAAGGATAGTCCTTGAAGTTATTGTAACTTTAACAGAGAAATGGAGGTGAGAAGGGAAAAAAAAGTCTATCCAGTCATTAGTCCTCTGAGAGCAAAGTTCATTCTGTCTTACAGAATACTCCTCCCTCTTTTCCCACTTTTAGTTTTTTAATGAGGGAAGAGAATCCTTATTTAAGAAGCTAAAACCTAGGTTTGTGGACCAGGAAGTTTCATTTCCCAGTTCTGATGCTGCCTTGCTCTTAAAGCTTAAGCAAGTCACTTTCTTCTGGCTCCATTTTTATCTCTAGAGGATGTGGATTGTGATATCCTTTGCAAAATATTTTCAAACCTATTGAATATACATTTTGTTAGGTGAGGAGGGCCTGGGCATTGCGTCTTGTGTGCTGTGTGTTGTGCAGGAGGAGGAGGGCTGATGCTGTGGGGTTTTTGCCTGCATTGGAATAGGCCCTGTGCCCACAAAATACACCCACAGCTTTGGGCACTGCTGGATTCGCCCTCCCACGTGGCATGGGAGGGATGGAACCATGTAGCTGTGGAGTGCCCTGAGAAGAGCTGTTATCACCCACTGTGGTAGCAGGGCTAGGTTAGCTTTGAGGGGATCTGAACACATGTGAAAATATGGGCCTTTACCATCTCCTTCTGTTGGACGACCTGAACTTAGGTGCCCAAGACTACTAGCTCTGTTTTGTGTACAGGTCTGGATGCATCATGTCTTTGTTGTGGTCCTTCAGAGCCCATCTCCTTAGATCTTTGCGAGGTATCTCACTTACTGTTGTCTTCTGTGATAAATATCCTCCATAACCCTGAAGGGCCAGAAGCTGAGCCATCCCTGCTGTCTATGCATGGACTTCTGCCTCTTCAATATCAGGATGCCTTGTGCAGCTTGAGAAACTAGGTTATATAGCAGCTTTAATGGGGCTTTTTCCAGACACTGATTGACCTGATTCCTTGGACCAGCTGTTTTATTTATTAAGCAAAATAGGAGAAGAAGAATGCATCTCCTACATAAATATGTTTAATTGTGGAGTATGTTTAAACTGGTTTTTTTTTCATAAATTGATATGAAGCTCTTTCTTTATATTGATTTTGTAGATATTAATTTATGCACTACAATGAGGAAGATTTGCCTCTTCATCTAATCCTATTTCTACAGAGAGATTTACTTAATGTGCAGTGTAATTTGTCTAATGTGCAACTTTGTATGTGGAGTGCACCCAGATTCAGCAGAAACAGTGGGTATAATAAAAGAGAGAACTGTAGTGCACTGCTGTAAATCCCTCTGTAATTAAAACTACTGAATTAGTCTAAGTTAGTGCAGTCAGGAGACATGACTAGCTCAAAAGCAGGGATATATGGTGAGACTTTTCAGTGCAGGACAGAGAAATTGGGTCTGTGTTCCTCTCTGTGTGGATATGGTATGTGTCAGGGGAAGGAACACTTCATAACACCATTTGCCAGGAATACAGCTTGGGTGGCAAAGAGGAATTGTCAGGAGTTATCCTGGGGTTGTCCTTGCATGTTCCCAAGGTGATGGAGGAACCAGTTCTGCCAGCTCCCACATTTTCTCACATTGTTGTCCAGTGTCCTGCGTGTCTGTCTGTGTCTGTGTGTCCGTGTGTGTCTGTGTGTCCCGAGTCCTGTGCACAGTTGCAGGGTTGGATTTTACGCTCCTACAGAAGTGTCTCTAAAATTACTTCATTGCTCTGAAGAAGGCTGGCACCAGCAGTTGTATGAATTATTCCCACCCCCCCACCGTCTGTCTTTATGTCTGTCTGTCTTTCTTTCCCAGTGTTGGCACAGATAAAATCACTGCCTGAAATTTTCAGATGGGCTTTTTTTTTTTTTTTTCTTATAGGAATTTTTGAATTTCCCTGCAAATAATCAGGGGCAGGATCAGTTTATATCCATGTAAGATTCACTACTTCTGAGTACTGTCCATCTGCCTGTCCTATATCCAGCTTATGACCAGTGCTGCCTGCAGTGCCTGACACTTGCTTTCTCTTTCTGAGAGAACAGGAGGAAAGGTGGGGCTTATGATCTAAGTGGAAGTCCCTGTTTGGAATTGAGTAACAAGACTTCGTTGTGCTTTAAATGTAAAAATAAATTGATCTTGTTTATCTGAACAGAACCAGGATATAAACTAAAGTTCTAGTTACAGTGTGTGTTTCAGTTTGACTTGATTCTGTTAGTGTAACATCCGTTTCTTCAACAACTGAGAAGAGAAAGAAAAGTGTATTTTATGGCAATGACCTGTTGTTGAGGCCATCCAACAGCTTCCCTATTTTAAGACCTTCATTTTTAGTTGTTCACAACTTTACTAAACTTAAACTGTCTGGGCAGAAATTTTCCATCCCAGCTACCTGCCTCAGAATGTATATTTAGAAAACAGCTAAATTAGCTCTTTTATACTTCTCCTGGATTTTTTTCTTGATGCATGTTAAATATAACAAATGTACAAAGAAATTAGAAAGCAAGCCTCCACATTAACAACCCAGTAAAATTTGAATTGTATAAATGTCAGGGATACCACTTCTGCTATCTCTGAGAGCATCAGCCCAAAAAAATGGTTGTCACCACAGCCTCAACTGGGGAAACATATCTCTGAAGGACTTCTACTTAAGAGTTTCAATTGAGCATTTAAAACTAGTGTAAGCTTTTCACATTAATCTCCCTGTGCGTTGCTTCCCTGCCCATGACATATGGATAATACAGTGTCTTACTTTATAAGGGCAGTGCAAAAATACATTCCTTTATGTTTGTGAAACATTCAGTTACTCTAATGATGCGTACTGTAGGAAAGGCCATGAGTAAATTACTAATTCCATCTGCAGAGCAGAGCGTGGTGGGTATGCAGTAAACAAGGCTCGGGGCCACACCTCCAACAGCGCCAAGAAGATGAAATAGTAAGTGGGTGCTCACCTGGTGAGCACCCCAGATCCTGCTGCACTGGGTGAGGTCAAGGCCCTGTGGAAAAATAGCCTGTGATTATGTGATTAACAGCTCTGCCATGGCACACAGGCAAAAAAGAGGGTCGAAGGTTGCACAGGCAGCCATAAAGCTGAGTTTTCCTAAGCCTTGCATTCTTGATTTGCAGCTTTAAATAGTCTTGCTTTCACCCATCTCTGCTTTCTGTGTAGTTGTTTGGCCATGCAGAGTGGGAATGAGGAACAACAAACAGCTGTTGTTCCTGGGAGAAGAGACAGGAAAGCGTTTGGCGCCGTTTGTCATCAGAGAGGAAAACTGGTCAAGCCTTCTATCCAGACATTCCTGTAGGAGCAAGTGTGACCCTCCAGATAGAAGTTCAGGGTCAGAGGAAAAACGCAAATGAACTGAGATACCTTTTTTCGCTTATGACAATTGCCTGGTTTATGCTGTTTCTCTCTAATAATGCTCTATGCCATTAAACAGCAATGCCACAAACCAACAGACTTGCAAGTTATTTTAAGGAAGAACAAGTTCATGCTGTTGCTTTTTCTTTGGGTCTTGTGGGAAGGTGTTTCCTGATTTCACCCTGGGTACTCCCAGCTCTGATTGCTCCCTCTCCCAGATCCTGCCCTGTGGAAGTCCCAAATGATACACTCATGAGACCATAATCTTTAAGCTCGGGAAAATGATCCAGACTTGACTCACAGGCAGAATCAACCCCAAATCTCTCTGCCTTTGTTCACTTTGTTACATTTAGCTTTCCTTACATTTGTGTTCTCCCCTCAGGTATAAGGAAGCAGTGCTGCCCACAGCCTGTTGGGTTGTATGTGGGCAGCAGCAGGGGAGGAGAAGGCTCTGATGGAAGGTTTGCAGTTGGGATAGTGACAGTGGCACCAATGAGCAAGCTCTGGGGTGGCTGTAGTGCACACCTCAGAAGGTTGCCCATGTCACAGTAGTATCCGCTGTTTCTTCTGTACTAATTTAGGATGGAAGTAATCCATCGCCAGTCCTGTGGAGGAGTTGGGCATGGAGAGCAAAGATTGCCATCAGCTGGGAGCTGTGTGATACAAGGAAGTTGTACAGATACCGTGACTTTAAAGGGTTACATACTCACTGAGCTGTTTTTAAGTTGAAGAAACTTGCTCATTCTCTGCCTACATTATGAGTCAAACTAGGATGCACATTTTCTTGAAATCCCTAAACTCTTCAGCCCGTGCATAACAGCCTCTTCTTGATGTGCTTTTCATAATTGATGTTTGGCTACTTCACAGCTGCTTCTCCCCATGGAATTTCTCTTTAAAATGCCCCATATTTCTTTTTAATTTTGACTGTGCATGGCAAGTTTATATTTCAGAAAAAATATTCAAGCGTAATTTTTTGTAAAGCTAGGATATCATTAGGGTACTTTGGGGATGGAATTGCTTATTATCTGTGATGTCCCCTGAGAAGGTGGTAACTGAAGTCCTACATGTATTTCCCCTTCTTCTGCATGTGAATTTTCAGAAAGGTTTGTCAAGAGAGACAGCAGTATTTGCAAGTTGCCTGTGGATTTATGAAACATTTGGAAACATGTGCATTATTTCCTGAGACTTATTTCTGTACACAGCAATGCTGATTGCTTATTCTGGGACAATGACCAGACAAGAAGGTTTTAAAAACAAAAGCTAAAAAAGAAAAGAATAGAAAACGTGTATTTCAAAACCTGAAAGGGTCCTGTTTCTTAACAGAACAGAAACAAAATTACAATTCTTTCAGTACTTAGTTGTACCTTCAAGATGTTTGCCCAGACAGAACTGTATTTTTTATATATTTATACTTCTTTGAGAAAACTGTAATTGTCAGATGTTTATATATACTTCCTTCTTTTTGTCCCCCTCTTTTCCATGAAGGCTGTTTACACCAAAACAATATCTTTGTTTTCAGAGTTCATCTGCTCCTGCTGCTCCTTTTGCAGCTGAAGTCACAATACTCGGTCTGTGACATCACTGTTGGCTGCCGTGACAACGGAGAATTTTCACTCCAGGTGGAGAACGTGCAGCAGCAGCAGCAGCCACTCTGTCAAGAGCAGAGAGAATGTTTTTCTATCCATATTGCTAGTCATGGAGAAGGAAGGGAAGGAAGAATCTGCAAGAAAACCCAATGTAGATTTTCTGAATGTGCTGTTTGTGGGGTGGGCACAGGTAGTGGAAACTTTACCTTCCACGGGATTCCTTTTGAAATCAGTTAACAGCAGTTAACTACAGATTATACATTTGTAGAGAAGAACTTGCTTTTCTAAAAGGGAGAGTGCAGGAGAGGGCTTTAATTTAAATTAATGCATCACTTGGATACCTGAATTGTGTCCACAAGTTTTTTGGAGGCTTTTTTCCTTTTTTTTTCCACACAAATTCCCTTTCAAAACCCATGGGCAGATGATTAATGCACTGTTCCTGCTAACGTTTACACATGTAGTGGGCTTTCAGTGCGTGAGTTGTCCTGATGAAGTCAGTTCAGACAATTCATGTGCTTAAACTCAGACACAGGTACATGTGGCAGTAGTGTGAGGGTCTAGCCAGCAGTCCTAGGGCAGCAGTTAAATAGAGATTTTATAGAATATTTTGTGATGCAGACAGTGTCTTGGAAGACACTTGTCACCTGGAAAAGCTGAAGTCTCTGGACTGAGTCTGCCAGGAAAAGCAAACAGACTGGCCATAAACCTTTCCCCTGTGCTTTTGTCTGCCTAATTCATCTCATGGTTCACAGCCTTGCAGTTGCTGGTTGGAAGGTGAGGGGCATCTGCGAGTGTTTGGAGGACAGAGGTTTAAGAGATGACACCGCAAGACCATTAAATATCAGGGAGGAAAACAGGATGGAGAAATGGTCACTGTACCCATTGACTGGTACAAATGAATGGTAGAAGTGGAAAATACATGTACATCCAAAGTGTAGTCACAGGTTCATGGTATGAAATGGTATGCCCTGATGGCCCACAAGCATGGATGGAGCAGTCATCCACTCCCAAGGCTGTCCTGAAGGGCAGAGGCAGCATGCAACTCTCTCAGATGCACTTGTAGCATTGTTTCCATGCTACAAGTGCATGCTTGTCTCATGGCTGTACCAAGGACTACAGGAAAACCTTAAGCAGGAAAAGATGCTCTTGTTTCTGCTGCATAACTTCCCGGCCAGTGTGAGAGAAGCAGCACCTCCAGCTGACTAAGTGCACTTGGAGATGTGCTTTCCAAAAGACCCTGAGCAGCCTGTGCAGCCGCATCCCTCGGTGACCAATGAGCCTTTGCTACAGGCGTTTTCTCACTTCCAGCATCCTGGAAAACCCAGGCATCTGCTTGGTCAGGGTCCACTTTCCCAGTGAGTCCTGTTGGTCCTGCTTTCCCGTGGCCCCTACTACAGCTCTGCTGAAGCGTTTCTGAGTTGTCACAAGTCAGGAGAGAGTATATTTTTCCAGGAAGCCTTGTAGTATAACTGCACTGGCAGCCTCAGGAGAGTGCCTTTTACCTACATCTGTGTTTTGAGATGTCTTAGGATTGTTTGTTTGTTTGTTTATTTGTTTGTTTGTTTGCTTTAGCACACGCTGGGTTGCTGTTGTGGCAGTCCATATGATTCATGTCTTGCACAGTCTGACAGGTTTATTGTAGCTCGAGCGTGCTGAGCTGCGCGCTGCGGTTGCTGCTCTGCTCGTGCTTGGTGCCAGGCCAGCCCGTGGGGCCAGAGCAGAGTTCTCTGAGAGTGCCAGGACCCAGAGGGTGATGCGTGTGGGAGGGCCACTCGAGCGAGCTGCTTGCCTTAGCTTTGGGAAGTGGAGAGGACATGAGAACACTTGCCTGGGCTTTATTTTTTTAAAACTCCTCCAGGAGTAGCATGTTCTTTGGAGCAGGCAGAGCAGAAAGCCGGAGGGTCAATTTTGGGATCTAGTGATGCTGTCAGGATCCAGTTTCACATTTATTTTCTGTCTCTGCAGAGCATGGAATAAGTCAACATTTCAACAGCTTGGAGCAGCTACTACTGAGCCTTTAAAAGACTAAATAATACCAGGTTCTTACAACTCTGGGATCAAAACCCTGTGCATTTTAGGTACTTTAATAGCTTCTGTATATTTTTATTTGAGTTTCACTTAAACCTGTTTTTTACACCAGTTTATACCAGTTATACCTGCTTCTGTCAAGTGTTACTCTGTCTTGTGGAGTTCATCATCCACTGATGACCACCTGAACCTTTCAGCTCTTCTTCTTCCATTTTTTTTAAAGTGGTTTTTATATTTTTGGCAAAGGAAATAGGAGTGAAGGTGCAGAAGGCTGGGAGAAGAGGCACAGTGAGGTGAATACATCATGGCCTTGCTGAAACCCAGGGATGAGCTGGCGGGAAGAATCAAGACAAAACAGGAGTGGCATCATTAGTTGGGAAATTTTGAGCAGTTTCATGAAAACCTGTTTGGTGCCATTTTGCATGTAGTCCCTGAGCACCATTTGCTGGTGTTTGGCCAGGTGAAAGGAGTGTCATGGGAGCCTCCAGCCAGTGGATTTTCTGGGTGAGCCACAGAGGAACCTGTACTACTGATGTGCCACATGTGCTGTTCCTGTAACCCCCTGGTGCTTCAGGGTCCTCCATGCTTGTCTCAGCTGTGGCTTGTGGCATGAGCTCTGCAGGGTGACAGCAAGCTGTGCAGGAACAGGGTTCCCTGAGCAGCTGTGCAGTGCAACCCAGCCCCTGCAAACTGGGGCTGTTTTTCCATGACAGCACAAAGAGAACAACTGTCCTGAATTTGATTGGTAAACTTTTGTAACCACTGTAAAAAACCTGCTTGGTAAATACATTTTCTCTGCCCAACAGCAACTGCCCCACTCCTTTTTGTTCTGCAGATAATAGACATCAAAATGAAATATGGACCTGTGTTCTTAAAAGGTCACAGTTATTTGGTTGTCAGGGAGATTGCATATCGAAATAGGTCTTGTTAAGATTTGATGATACGCTGGAGGAATTGAATTAATTGGAACTTTGGTTCATAGATGTTGGAAAATGGGCTAGGAATATCTCGTGATCTGGAAGATGGAGATGGCCATCCCTTTTTCCTAATGCCTCTGGAATGGGGAAACTGGATGGAGAAGGGCTTTGTGTCAGGTGCAGGAACAGAAGCCGTAGAATCACTAAAGCTGGAAAAGACTTCTAAGATCCTTGAATCCAGCCTGTGACTGGATACCACCATGCTAAGTAAACCATAGCACTGAGTGCCATTCCAGTAGTTTCCTGAACACTCCTAGGGACTGGGACTCCACCACTTGCCTGGGCAGCCCATTTTAATGCTTAACCACCCTTTCAGGGAAAACCTTCCTGATGTCCAGCCTGAACCTGCCCTGGCACAACTTGAGGCCATTTTCTCTTGTCCTGTTGCTGGTTGACTGGGAGCAGAGACTGACCCCCTCCTAATGTGCTATAATTTCCTTTCAGGTAGTTGTAGTGAGTAATGAGGTTAACCCTGAGCCTCCTCTCCAGATTAAACAACCCCAGGTCCCCCAGCTGGTCTTCATAGGACTTACTCTCCAGACCCTTCACCAGCTCCATTGCCCTTCTCTGGACATGCTGCACCTCGCTGTCTTTCTTCTAGTGAGGGCTGCAGAACTGAACACAGGATTTGAGGTGCACCCTCACCAATGTCAAGCACCGAGGGACAGGAACTGCCCTGGTCCTGCTGGCCACACTGTTGCTGATCTGGATGTCACTGGCCTTCTTGGCCACCTGGAGCCACTGCTGGCTCTTGTTCAGCTGCCAGTCAAGCAGCACTCCCAGGTCCTTTTCCACTGGGCTGCATCCTGGCCATGTTTGTCAGCTCTTGTTTGCATTGTCCTGGTTTTGTTTAAGGCATTCTTCTGCCTGGCTCAAAGTAACAGCTCATAGTGCCCCTGGTCTCCAACCCTTTCTGCCTCATGCATGGTGGGTTGCTAGGGGTGCTGCCGTCATCCACATTTTAGCTGAGGATGTGATGACCACACATATTGTACTGCTTTCCAAGATTTGGCTGGATGACTCAGCTGATCCTCTGGTGACTCATTTCAGTCTCCCATGAGCCCAGGAAGGACTAAAGAGGGAAGTGGGGCTATTTTCAGATATGAAAAATGACCAAAACCAAGGACTGTATCCACAAAGTAGTACTGCAAACATCGAATTAATTGGGCATTTATACCAGGTGTAAACTTGCTGCTTCCCGCTGAAACTCTTTCCACAGTTATTGTGCTTCTGCTGAATCTATTTTTCAGTCTCTTCTTACTTCTCATCCATATGGATTTGGAAAGCTTTTAGTGAGTTTTGAGTACATAAGGTCTGATGAAAGTTCATAGGACTTTTTAGTACTAAATTCCCCTGGCTGTTTTCTTTTGTTTTGGGTTTTTTTAATGGCAGTTTCCCCCTCTCATTTGCTGGGAGTGTTACAGTTTTTCTAGCAAAACCCATAGGCCCACCCCAGGCCATTTTACTCCTTAGTCATTCCTATGACTATGGCAAAGCTAAGATGCCCAGCGTTCTCCTGGACCTCCTGAAAGCTCTTGTGATTTCACCACAAGTTGTTACTAATCTGGTTGTTTTTGTTTTGTTTTTTTTTTTTTTTTTTCTGGAACCTGTGGAAACAGTGGTATATTTGGTCCTTGTGAGAAAATCATACAGAATTATTTTCCCACAAACTCTTCTTTCCTCCATGATTCAGTTTGGCCAGACTTCCCTTACATCGTTAGTCAAAACCCATAGGTGTGATTGTGGACAGCCTGGCTGCAACATCACCGACACATTGGTGATTCTGAACTCGTTGTCCCACTGCTTCTGAGCTGAATCCCTTCATTTCATTGCGTAGGAAAAGGAAAGAATTGAATGTTCTGAGTCGAAGGCACATGGCTGCAAAACAGTTGTAGTAGTGCCAAAAAGATGCTTTCTGAAGAGGTTGGGCAAGTGGCTGCATGCTGCTGGAAGCGCAGAGCGACACGTCAGTTCTTAAATGTAGCATCAGGAATGAGAAGAAGGCTTGACAGCCCCTTTAGCTGCTTTGTCATCTGCAGCTATCTCTCCTTTCTGCTGTGGATTTTTGGTTAGGGAGGGTTTATTGTCCAGACTGGCTGTGGGGTGCCCACTGCAGAAGGCATGTGGCCTGTGTCACAGTGGATCTCCTCATAATTTAGCTTCACTCCTCTTCTCTCATGCTCTAATTTTGACAATGCAAGAAGCCCAGCAGCCATGGTGTTAAGCACTGCAGGGCTGAGTAAATAAATATGTCAATAAATAATCATATCCTGCACAAAAGAGAAACCTGGGGGAGAGACTGATGGTAGCCAGGGAGTTCTGCTGATACAGGTGGAGATTTTTATTGTTTTGTTTCTCTTAATGACTTCCCTTGGACTGATTTCTTTTCTTCTAGAGCTTTGAGTGGGAGTAGGCTGTTAGTGCTCTCCCTGAGTTTCTTCATCACACACAAGGGCCTCATATCCTCCTTTCTCAAGTAGATAGCCTTTCCTGAGCTTCTTCTGGATGTTTACTCATGAAGGCTCTGAAATCCTTTATGTAGTTTATCCTCATGCCTAAATCGGGGGGTTTTTCTGTGTAAGCAAGAGCTTTGTACATCACCTAGGCTGTCCTTCCTTGGCCAAACAGGCTTCTTCTCTGCACGCTGATCTGGCCTCTGTCCCATTAGACCTTGCTTAAAAATGAAGCTGATGTGAAGACAGCGGAAGACCAGGCGTGCACCAGCCCCAGCAAGCCAACCAGCAGTGGGGCAGTCAGGTGTCCAGAGTCACTTCTGTGGGATTGCTTGGGGTAGCATCACTCATTTCTTTTGGAGATTATGAGATTCATTGCCTTCATGGGTCATCTGGCTGTGCTAGTGTTTACATGTCTATGTGTGCCTGAGTGTCACCATGTGTTTTGTATGACAGAGGTCAGTACAACCCCAAATACAGCAAACAGAACCATTGGTTCCCACAGATAAACCTTTCAACACACTGTGTTCTCATGGAGGCTGCAGCAGCTCTTTATCACTGTGTCTCACACGAGAGCCACTCGCCAGTCTCAAAGGTGAATGGACCAGGAGAGGCAGTTGTTTTGGAGAGAAATGAGTCCACATCCCAATCCTGCACCCTGTGTCTCCATGGTGATTTTTGCTTTGGGCCAGCTGGCTCAGTCCTACTGCGCCTGTTCTGGTTCCAGCTCACAGCCCGTTTCACATCATGCATTTCTAGGTTTATAGTCCTACTTTGGAATGCAAACCAAAAGCCACAGGTGACAGCAAGAAAAGGTTTCTGACTTGTTTGGCCATAACTTTGGGTATGTTTTCTTGGCCCTAAAGTCTGGAAGATGGTGAAAAATGCTCAAGGTGTTTCCTTGAGGAAGTGAAGGCTTTTGTCTATACAGGTCAGGTGTGATGATGGGAAGGCAGGTTATTTACAAAATTGTTGCAACTCTTTAAACTGGAGGTCAGGTGATCGACCTGCACTATCCTTTCCTAAAACATCCCAGACCCTCAGTGTTTGAGAGTACTGTAGGTCCTATGTTTGGTCTTACTTGAAGGTGTACGTGGCTGTCAGGAGGTCAACAAATCAGTCTGTCTCAAATTTCTGTTTTGGCAGAGCCCTGTGCCCAGTTTCCCCACGTTTCTCCTTGCATCTTCGTCTTTGCAGGCCAGATCCTGTGTATTCCATCCAGGGGCTTGTTTCTCTCCATCAGGTCCGTATCCTGATGGAAATCAAATGAAGGAAGGGACCTTTTGAATAGGCAAACTGATGTTTCAGCCCTGCTAGAGCTTGGTCTGAGTTTCAGAATTCATAAGCAAAGCAGGGACTGAATGTCATGCAGTGACCTCTTTGCAAATATAACAGTTAAGACAAAGTCCAGTGGGAGTGAGAGACTCAGCCAGAGACTCCAATGAGCCTTACCCATGTCTTGCCTTCACAAGTAGTGTTGTTTCTAACAAGTAAGGTATGCAAGGTGCCAAGCATTCCCTTGCAGGAACCAGCTGGAGTCATTGACATTACAAAGTTAATATTTACAGGTGGAAAGTCATCCAGGTGGGGAGACAGCCATCATGGAAAAAGCCAAAATATCCTTTCCACTAGGCAGTTGTGGGAAGCCACAAATGTCCCAGTGCTGTGTGGGTGAAGGGGGGCACAAGCAGAGCAGCAAAGGAAAACTGATTAATTTTGGTTCCTTTTTGAGAGACCTTGGTACCCTTTCCCAGGAACTGAGATAATGGAGGGCCAGGTAGGATGGCCAGTGAAGTCTGGGGTCGGGAAGGCTGAGAAAGTACTCTCTTTCCCCTGTAGAATGGGGTACTGTGGTCAACCCCTGTTTGGGAGATGAGCAGCAGTGACTTGGGCCATGCTGCCTTGAAAGCAGAGCCATGCCAAGGTCATCCTTCTTTCAGTTCTGCTTTCAGGATGTAACTCTGTTAGCAGGTAGCAATCAAAGATGGAGCTTGATGGAAGCTAGAGGCTCCTGCTTTACAGACCTGTTTGGAGGTTAAATGTAGGGATCCAGATGTTAGGCTGGACTACAAGGCAAACTATGGCCAGTTTCACATTTACTGCAGAGATTGTCTGGTGCAGTTCTACAGAGGGAGCTTTGGGTGCTGGAGAAATGCCGTGGTGACTGTTTGTTCCACTTTGTGATGGTGGAGGACAGATGGGAAGGAGGAAGGTGCCCTGAACACATATGATGTTGCCAAAGAGTCCTACCTGGCCCATTGATGTGAATTGGACTCATCTGGCTCCATTTTGATTTCAGGATGAGGAAACATTCCTTGGTAGCTTGCTTTCCCCACCTCCTCTGGCCGTACCCAGTGCTTCAGGAGCTCATTCAAGCATGGCATTATAGGAGCCTCATCATGTCATGCCTCATTTTAGGTGATGCTGTGGGTGTTGCCGCAGTCTTCAGCTCTTTAAACAGATGTGGTGCTGCTCGTGGGTTCCCCAGCAGCCTGCAGCACAGCCCCAGCCAAGCATTCCACACTTGCCTCAGCTCTGCTGGGCCTCTCTCCAAGAAATCTGAATGAGGGATTTCTTCAGCAAAGCATTTGCTAGACATCCTTCAGTGTCCTCCAAAGATAAAGCTTCAAAGCAGGGCTTCTGTCAATCCCACCTGTCTGATCTCATATTTTTCTTTCTTTCTCATCCCATCTCTGACTCCCTAGCAGACTTTTTTCTCCTCTGAGACTCTTGGGAGTACTGATCATTTGGTTGTAAAACTTCTTCCTGACTTTACTGACACCCACTTTCCTAAAAAGTCTTTTTGCTTACATTGTGCAGAGGTTCCTTCATATGCTCATGCAGACCTTGGAGGCTTTCGGGTGCTGCCCCTGCCTCCATCTTTATTGTCACCACCTCATTTTGTTCTTGGGACTCCAGAAGTCCTTCCTGGCTTGGAGGACTGTTGCTCAGCACGGTACCTCTGGCAGGGCTATGATCTGCCTTCTCAAGCCCCAGAGACCCAACACGGGCACCTCAGACTCCCAGGTTTCTCACTTTATGTCTGGAGAGCACTTTGATGTCTCGGTAGGGTGGTTGCAGTCTCATTTTGTGATTTCTGTAGAGGTGACAGTCTTTCCTGTCAGCTTTGACAGACATGGTGAAGGATGTTTCCTTACTGGGGTCTGGCTCTGTTTTGTCAAGGCTGTAGACTATTAAATTGTTTTCACTTGCTGTCTTCATTTGCTTTCCACGCAGTAACACTGAGGTATCCTGAAGAGAAGTTTTGCACTATTCCAGCTGTGCTGAGTTTTCCCATGAGAAGGTATCTAGGGGTTATATTTCAGCTCAGGGGTTATCTTTCAGCTCAGGGGACTGGACTGCTGGACCTTCTCACGCCAAGACCTAGAAATTGGTGTCAGGTCCAGTTACTGTAGCATCTGCAGGGAAGTGATGGGGCAGCCTCTGGTGAGGTATATTTTAACCTGTGTTCTCAGGTGTTGCATAGTTGATTAGCTATAACGTGAAACATAAACTAGTCATGTGATTAACTGAGGAAATCTGTAATATCTCTCGTCATTACTGCAGTTCATTCCAGTGGGAGATGGAGGTGACCCTGAAAGAATCTTGCACTGAGGTGTAATAAAGTATTCAAATGTAAATGTATGTATTTGTCCCTGAGATTTTGCTTCATGTGCCTAAAACCAGGGATATGTCAGAGGAACCCACAGCTTGTTATTCAGACTCATCTGCCCCTGAGCCCACCCCAAAAGGATTAGTAAGAATTGTAATGTTTCTAAATTACAGCTAAGAAAGCTTTCAGTAGCCAGAAGATAATTTGTCCTGGATTTAAGGAGTTAAAGGGAGAATGAAGAAGGGAATAAAGATGGTTCGTGAGGAAAAACAGCAGTATCCTGAGCCACATGCCAAAATAACCTGATCAGGCCACGACAGGGAGTAACTGCCTGCACCACCTCCATGCTCAAGGGCACTAAGTCCTGGTTGATAATTTTCATCATACCTATAAAGGAAAGTCATGATGTGCAGAATGAAACAGGAGGCAGGGTTGTTGATGCTATAAATGCAGGAGAGGGATATGTAGGAGGGCAGCTGGGGTGTCAGGGAAATAAGGGATTTGAAGGTGATGATGATAAGGGTGCCCTGGCCATGGCACTGGAGGGACATACTTTTTGGGTGGGGATGAGAGGGAAGGAGAGGGATGCTTGGCCTTGTCCATTTGGCTTTGTTTATGGCTATGCTGTGCATTGGGAAGTCTTGCTCTTTCATTTGGCCATAAGACATGGATCAAACATGGCAGGTTGGAGCTGTGTGAATCCAGGTCTGCAGCAGTGCAAGGGACGTGCTCTGTCACATCTTACATCTTTGAGAACTGCTGTGCACTGCATTTAGAAAACTACTAATTAGGCTGAGACAGTTTTACTAGCAGGACAGGAAAAGCAGAACAGAAAGGCAGGGAAATTTTCACCTGGAATGAAGGCCCCCTTGACATCTTAGGCTCACCAGGAACAGGAAGAAGCTGAGGCTGTTGAAGTCTGAGCTCTACTTTGAGATTGTCTCCAAACATTCAGTAGCACAAGAAAAAGAATTTGTATAGCCTCCAGGGACATAAATTTTCAGGAGGTTCTGAGAGTGCAGTGGTGCTGGGGACAATGCCTCTAAAGGAGTCACACAGGGACCACTGTGAAGAAGGGTGCTGTGCTTGAGACATGGCTGTTTTGAAGGTGCAATGCATTAGCCATACCTGGCAGATCCCCTTTTCATTGCCTTCTCAGCCTGGGCGTGTATATGGGTTTGCAGGTGTGTGCCTCTCTGGGGAGAAGTGGAAGATACTTATTTCAGTATTGTCTTGCAAGCATCATTTATATGCTGAACACACGCCGTGTGCTTTCTACAGTATTTTTCAAGCAGGCACTGTCGTTCTGGCAGCAGCCAGGAAGCAGCCTCTGGTTACAGAGCACTGGCAGCTCTGCAGGTACTGCAGAAGGTCTGACTTCTTTCTTAATACAGGGCACCGGCTCGGTCTCTTGCCACCTCAAAGACCACACTTAAAAATCAGCAGTAAGTGCTGGGAGTAAACCAGAAGAAAACATCAGAGACTTTCAAACTGCTCCTTCTTTAGTCCCCAAAGTGTATTTTTTGCCCTTTAGGGTGACGTGGGTGGATAGGGAACTTTTCCTCATTTGCTTTCCTGAAACCTGTTAGAAGTACAAGTGGGGCGGCTGCGTGATTTGTGTGTGCATGCAGAAGAGGGCCATCTGAATTGTAAATAGCACCTGCTAAATTATTATTAAGTGAAAGCTGACGTGGGAGGAGTTCTCAGGAACAAAAAACCTCAAGTCTTTAAATAAAAGTCATTCCAGCTGTTTTAACACTGTCCCCTGGCTGCACCCTACCTACTTCAGTTCATGTAGATGCTGTGAGGAGTTATGTGAGTCATATGAAGGACGGGGAAGGCCCCATTAAATCCAGTTACTATCAGTTTTGTGAGAGCTTTAAATGACTACACTAAACTCATTAAAGAAAGGAACTATCAATTTTATTTAATGCATGGTGCCCAACCCTGATTCTGCTCCCAGCCCAGAGATTAGCCGTGCTCAGGGGTGATATAAAACTTAGACTTACACTCTTCAGGACATCTATTTAGCTGTTGTGGCATCTTGGCTTCATCCTGGCTGGCTAATAGAGGCCTGCCTTGCACCCATGCCAGGGCAGGGACCAGCTCAGTTGGAACTGCCACTTGGCTTAATCCAGCCAAATCTTTTGGTGGTGGAGGTGGGGCTGCAGAGCTGGGCTTCAGGTGGGCAGGAATGCTCCGTGGGTGAAGCTGCTCATGCCAAGTGTCCTCACTCCCTCCACTCCTGGCAGAGTGCAGAAAGATGAGGAGCCAGGTGCCAGCCTTGGGCATTCCATGCAAAATGCAGAAAGGTGACTGCTTGGATCTTCCTGCAGAGAAGGGAAGTGATATGCCAGGTCCAGCCTTGCACAGGAGGTTTCTTGTCAGACCTGTGAATGGGGGGTTAAGAGAACTTTTCCCAAGTGAAACATCCCATTTTCCATTCCTCCGCAGCTTATGGCCCTCTGTCTTTCCAAGACCCCAGGAGCAAGAATGCTTCCCGGGGGCATTCCCACTGTCTCTGAGATGTTGGTGCCACTGGGCTCGGCTGGCATGGATCACCCCATTACTGCTGGCTTGTTTCCTCATGGATGTTGTGGCAAGCTGTTGTCAGCCTGTGTAATCAAAAGGCTGAAGGTGTAAATCATATTACAGGCTGTAATGAGGAATTTGATTCCTGTAACAAAACCGTCCAACTTTTATTCACATTTATTACTATTCCTGCTATTGCCATGGAGCAAAAATCCATTTTGAAAGAAACAACATGCCACCAGCACAGTTTTATTGTGTCCTCAGGAAATTTAGGATTGTGTTTTTCTCGCATTAACTGCACAGGAAAATTTGCAATAAAAATTACTTTTCTGCAGAAGCCACCTTTTCCCATCACCAAGCTGTCAATCAGCCTGTAATTTCTTGGTATCGGACTGTGCTGAAGAACTCACTGAGTTATTTTCCTCAGAATGCATGCCCTTAAAACCTCAAACATGAGAAAATAATTTTGGATGTAAGGAAGAAGATTTCATAGTTCTTTTTTTAGAGAAAATGAAAAAACCTTTTCTGTGATGAGATATAACCTCTGAGGAGGGCAGCACTGGCAGCAGAAGAGTCCAAAGTCCTCACTTTATCCACAGAAGCACTGCTTCTTTCATCTCCTCCATTTTTGGGGTGAGTCAGTGTTCATCCCCTGTTCCTGTCCTCTGCTGAGGCTGCCAGCAGTGTTTCAGGGACAGCAAGGGGCTGGTTGTTGATGTGGAAACCAGTCCCTAACAACAACTCGTTTCACCAAAGGGCGCAGGCAGCCATCTGACATTGACAATGTTGAGTGACTGCTGACCTTGTTTTTAGCGTCAGCTGATATCAAGTGGAGCCCTGCCAGTTTGCACCAGTTGAAAGCCTGTCCCTTAATGGTGGCGATTATCCTGATTTTTACAGTGGCGCTGAGAAAGTTGCAGCTGCTGTGCTTCACATCCTTGACTTTAATTTGCTACGCCTCAGCCTTTTGGTGTTATCTTTAGAGGAGAGTGCAAGAAGAATGTCTCTCCTCGGTCTGCGTCAGTCATTTTTTCCCTTTTCATTTTCTACGAAGACAGATGGCTCAAGCACGCCGTGGAATGAAAGCCATAAAACTATAAATTACACCTCTGCTAGGTCCACAATATGTTACTAATTACATCTGCCATATTATTTGCGTCCAGGGGGAAAACATACATCAAACCACCCCCTCTCTCCAGGCAGGTCAGTACTGTACTAGAAGGAACACCGTGATTCTTCTTAATCAGTGGAAAAACAAACATGGTTTTGGCTCACTCACACATGATCTTTGTGTCCAGGATGACAAGTTGAGTAGCACTGCTGTGGTTCTCCGAGCTCGCAGCCCACCACATGCCCGGCATTCGTGACAGCATCGTTGCCCTGTGGAAAGGAGAGAGCAGAGAAAGTACTTCTCTATCAGGGCAAGGAGCTGGAGGGTGTCTGAGCCTCCAGTTGCAGGGGCCTTGGGAATTGCTGCCCAGGAGGTTGGGGGAGCAGGGGGTAATGGAGTTAAAAGGAACAACAGTAAACAATCATAAATCCACTGGAGACAGGGGTCATGTCTGCAAAGGGCAGCATGCTATGGTTTGCAGGGCTTTCTTGCTAGACTGGGATCAGTGGGGTTTTGTGTGCTGCATTAAAGCCCTGGTGAGGGTTTCCCCCTGTGTCCTGAAGGGGTTTTCTTCTGCATCTGCTCTGTCCTCAGAAATTCATCACTGCGGAAGGGGTGAAGGCACAGGTGCTGAAGCAAAGCGGAGAGATTGCTTGGCCTGTTACTTCTGAGTAGTTACTCTTTGTAGGTTTTGGCTCACTACAGCACCCCTGTCTTGAGCCACTCCTGCCCTTTGGGCTGCTGGGAATTAAGTGGAAAAAGAGAGCTGGGTGTGTTTAGATCTGTTAACTTGACTACTAAGCTTTGTGAGTGTGGAGTGACATTCACATTTTTCTATATGAGTAAGTTTATGCATGCATGTGTGTGAATGTGTCTGTGTACACGAGCTCCAGGAAATCTTCTGAAGAGGAACATGGACTAGTGAAGTATGAGGAGGCCAAGTCAGATACTGTCATGCCTCCAGATGAAGAAGTCGTCCATGTGCACTGCAGAGTTTGTTGTGGCTTTGTTACTGAAGCATTCATTCAGCTTTTGACTGTTTTAAGTTGAAAACAAGTCAAGGTTATGTTTGTGCTTAATAATTCAACAATGGTGCCAGCTCAGCATATTGTCTTTTTCTTCCCTAGTCATTCTGGTTTATTAAAAAGAAACACTGATGACAGATAGAAGGGTGAAGGAGGCTGTGCCTTTCTGCTCTAACTCCTGCCGGGTGCCGATTCCTTCCCCAGAAGTCCCCATGGATTTGTGTTCTTCACAAAATGTTTGCCCCAGCAGTACTATCCCCACTCTGGGGAGGGAAAGTTGGCAGCAAGTCAGGACTTAGCTGTCCCCTTCTCCGTGCACCACATCTTTTCTTCTCTGAATAGGCACATTTTCTGTTTCAGTGGAATATTACTCAGAATCCTTCAGTAAGTCTGTCTCAGTGATGCATTATTTTCACTTCGGTTATGAGGTTGTGGGGTGGTTTTCTGGTGGTCTGGGTTTTTTTAAAAAGATTTAGAAGATCATTAACTCTTCTGAAACCAAATAAGCTTGCATTAAAATAGGTTTTTTTTCTTTCCTGTAAAAATAAAGCTATATTAGGAGCTAATTCTGCCACATGCTAATGTATGTGTTGCTTCATAAACAATGCTGTTCATTTCCAGGGGATCTGCTTCCCGGTGATGGTATTGTCACTGTGAATAAGAATAGATGAACAAAATTTTATAAATCTGGGAGCACTGACAGCACACAGTGAAGCTCATGTTGTGTAACTGCCATCTCCAGTCCTGAGCACAGACTAGCATTGTGCACAATTCCCACTCACAGAGTTGGCAAGGAATCTGAAACATCATCTTCTTCTGTTCTGGCTCCTCAACTTTATCTGTGCACCTCCATTTGCTCGCAGTGTATCATCTCCTGGCCCCATCTTCACTCTGTGCAGGCCAGAAGCTACACAGTGGTTTTATGGGCGTAAGTGGAGGGCTTAAGTCAGATCCACCAAACTGCTTAGGATTGGATGAGCCTGAGGATTTGAGATTTGGCTTCTGTAGTCAGAATACTTTGCAGTATTTGACATGAGTTCTTCCAGAGAGCTAGATATATTCCTGGAGACAATGGGAATAGGAGTCTCTTTAGGCAGAGGAGGTAAAAATAACATGCACATTCCTGTTATTAAAAATGAAAAGGGGGAAGAGCAAGAGAACAGAAATCTTGAATGTTGTTAGTGTAGTTCAATCTGGGGTAATGATTTATTTTAGGACATAATATTTTACTTGTGTCAAATACATATTTCTGGAAGAACTTGCTTTTGTGTGTGTGTGCATGTAATGTATCTGAAGCCTGTATCCCATTTCCCTTTCCTGCCACTGGACAAATGAAAAAAGCTGGGGAAGGCATCTTGACACAGTGGTTTCACTCTGATGTTGTATTGCAGGTATGGCCTCGCATGTGCAAGTTTTCTCTCCTCATACCCTTCAGTCAAGTGCCTTCTGTAGCGTGAAGAAACTGAAAGTGGAGCCGAGTTCGAACTGGGATATGACTGGGTATGGCACACACAGCAAAGTCTACAACCAGGGCAAGAACGTGCAGTCCTCCCAAGCAGCCGCCGCAGCAGCCGTCAACACCTCCCTCCAGATCCCCAACCCCAGCATCCCTTACGAGCAGACCATCATCTTCCCAGCAAGCACGGGGCACATCGTGGTCACATCTGCCAACAGCACTTCTGGTGTGGTTGCGGTGTCTGGGCAAACGCTGGGCGGGCCACACAACCTGATGCGTCGCAGCACTGTGAGCCTTCTGGACACCTACCAAAAATGTGGACTTAAGCGCAAGAGTGAGGAGATTGAGAACACAAGCAGCGTGCAGATTATCGAGGAGCATCCACCAATGATTCAGAACAATGCCAGTGGGGCCACTGTAGCCACCGCCACCACCTCCACGGCCACTTCCAAAAACAGTGGCTCCAACAGTGAAGGGGATTACCAGCTGGTGCAACATGAGGTGCTCTGTTCCATGACCAACACGTACGAAGTGTTAGAGTTTCTTGGCCGTGGAACCTTCGGACAAGTAGTCAAATGCTGGAAACGTGGCACTAATGAGATTGTGGCTATCAAGATCCTAAAAAACCATCCTTCTTATGCCCGGCAAGGCCAGATTGAAGTGAGCATCCTGGCTCGGCTGAGCACGGAAAGCGCGGATGACTACAACTTTGTCCGTGCTTATGAATGCTTCCAGCACAAGAATCACACATGCTTGGTATTTGAAATGTTGGAGCAGAACCTCTATGATTTCTTAAAGCAAAATAAATTCAGTCCCTTGCCCCTTAAATACATTCGACCAATTCTCCAGCAGGTAGCAACTGCCCTAATGAAGCTGAAAAGCCTGGGACTGATTCATGCTGATCTCAAACCAGAGAACATCATGCTGGTAGACCCATCCCGACAGCCATATAGGGTCAAGGTCATAGACTTTGGTTCAGCTAGCCATGTGTCTAAGGCTGTGTGTTCTACTTACCTTCAATCCAGATACTACAGGTAAGAGACTGGGCTCATGTAACACTCCTAGAAGAAGTATTTTACCTATGGGAATTTTCTTACATTCATTTAAATGAATGAGATTCATCCCTTAATTCTAAACAGAGATGGCTCTTAGAATAGCTTGTTGATGATAAGAAAAAATGATGTCCTAACCTCTTGGAGTTTACTTGCATTGAAAACCATTGTAAGTTTGTAAATAATCATAAAGTGTTGCAAAAATAGACTTTGCCAGTTACAGTTTAGAAAGTCTTTTCACTTCTATCAGTTTGTTCTCTCTGGAACTGTTTCCAGAAGAGGGGATGTCCACATTTCCATTCCAAGTCATTGGATGTAGGTTCTTGGTTTCAGGATTACTTTAACCTAAACAGTCAATCAAACAGTCTCAAATGTGTCTTCCAGTCAGTACTCATATATGAAACCAGGGACTTAACAAGGGTAAGGTTGGCCCGCAGGAAAACTGTATGGATGCAGAAGATGGTTTGTCAAGGATTAGTTTTCACACAGGCTCTGAGTCAATGGGAGTCTTCTGGCTGGCTCTTGTCAGCTCTCCTCCAGGCAAGTATTGCCAGTGATTTGGTGTTGGAGTGAGGACCTGTTGTTCTCTGTTGATTCCCACTCACAGTGCTTTGTTACGTGCTAGGATGGAGCTGTGACCTCAGCACAGGTGAGCCTGAAGTGAAATGTGTGAACCAGGTATATTCCTCTTCATCCTGTTGAACGGTTTCATCAGAGCAGTCTCTATTCATAACCCCTGGCAGGGCAGGGGTTATGAAAAGGGGGTTATATCCTCACCCTCTGTCTTGACTCCAAGACACAAAGTCTCTCTTGCAGATGTTCTCAGGCCCTCTCTTTGGTAGCTGTCAGATTGATTCAGCATTGTAGGGACCAAGAAAAGCAGCTCTACTGCTGCTTCAGGGGTGAAGGGAAATACAGAAGGGGGTGAAGGGAATTTGTCTTTAGATCACAGCTGAATTTAGAAATGTTCAGACCACATTTTTGTCATTGTACTTCTGTGAAACAGGGGCGAAGAGAGAAAATCCGATCCTCCTTCATGATGGATGTAATGAAAATCAGTCCTGTCGGCATCCAAGGCTCATCAGATGGGTTACAAAAAAGCAGGGTAGTTGATCTGTTTGTAAATAGACAAGAAATCTGTCTTATACATGGTGAGGACTGGGGTTGAAAAACCAACATGAGTTGATAACAGACCCTTTTCCTACTTCATTAATTTCACAGTGGCAAAGCCTACCTGAACTCTGAGCTTGGAGAGGGTTAATTTTCACAGGAACTTTGACAGTGTAGCACTGCAGCAGCTGATCTTTATCTGCTTGTCCTTTGCTCTGAAGGAGGCCAGGAAAAAATCCCCAGCCTTAGTTTATACCTTAGAAGAGGCTTATTAAATAAGATATTCTACCTGATGACAGTCCCATCCTCTAGGAGAGACATGTTTCTGTGGTAAATATGCAAAAGCTGTTGGAGTTGCCATTACCTGAAAGACTAGGAAAAAAAAAAAAGAAAGATAATACAGGCATTTTGTTGTTGAGTTACCTGTGATTCTGTATTAGCAGCATAGGTCCCTAGCTGAAAGACAGAAGGGGCAGCCAAAATGAACTATGTGACAGAAAGCAGAAATGAAAGAGAAAAATGGTTCATTCTCAGTGACAAACAAGGAATATTTTTGTGGCAGTCTCTGGGGAGGAAAAGGCTTCATAAAATTTGCTTTTTATATTTTAAATGTTATTCCTGCCCAGTCTGAAGTCGGAGCTTGATAGATAGTAAGTTTTGTCTGTCTAATTCCTCCCTTGTTTTCCATGCCTGAATTGGTGGGAGGAGGGGAAAAGGGGCAGCAGCTCACCAGGAAAAAAAAAAAAAAAAGAAAAATCTCATTGGGTTGAATTACATCAGCAGGGGGCTGCTGATTAAGCTAAATTCAAGTCATGAGGAAAATTTATGTTCTTCTTCATTTTCTGATGGGGAAAATACAGCACAGAGTAAAGACCCCTTCCACTCTAAAATGCAAAGAACTTTCATGCTAGGGGAAACACTGGGCTTTATAAAGATTTCATGTATCTTTCATTTAATTTACACTTGTTCTGCTTGCAGAGTATAAAAGACAAGGGGATGACTTCAAGAAATGGCACATTTAAGTTGGATGTGAAGGAAAAGCTTCCTCAGACTAGTGAAACCTCTCAGACTCTAAGCAGTCATGCTAAAGGAGTGACAGAAGTCCTGTGCCCCATGCATTTAAGGAAAGATGAAGCAGAGCACAGGGGACTATGAAGTAGAGGCTGGATCTCAGCTGGAGGTTTTTTATCATGGACTTTCACAAGCAAATTCCTAAGCTGTCTCCATATTTTATTAAAAGCTTGATTTTTCTTTTTCCTATCACTGCTTTTGAGAATGTGATGGCCAAATCCTTTGAAGGATTGAAAGGTGTGTGGGATCCTGCTCCTTCTCAGAGCAATGTAAGGCCTTTCCTCTTCCTGTGAATTATAGGCCCACTTTCTTCTCCTAGCTGTGGAAGACAAAATGTCTTTAAACAAACTCTGTGCATTTTCTTGACCTGAATCTGCACAACCCAGCATAAACCAGAGAGCCCCATGGCTGCTTGCAGACTTTCCATGGGTGATTTGCCATTGCTGCTGTGTGATGTGCTCTGAAGATGAACAGGATCCCTGGCCCAGTTTCTTGTGGGAAGAATGGTGGGTAGATTTCTGTTGTGCTGGTGGGCAGATTGCTGTTGTGCTGCTGGCACTGCTCAGGGGCCCTCACTGGGTACCCCAAACCCAGAGCTGTTTCTGTCCCACCAGGGATGTTTCTAAGCAAATGTGCTCTGGAAGGATGGTAATAGTATTGAAGTGACAGAGCGGGATGAAAAATATCAAAAATGGGATCAAAATGTCTTTAGTCCAGCAGAATTTAGCTCCCAACCCTCTTAAGAGGATCCAGCCTCCTCCAAGCTAGATCTGCTGCCACAAGTACTACTCAGGAGATGTTTCTCCCTCATTCCTGACTGTAGGGAGCCCGTGGGAGGCAGAACATGACAGCCTAAGGTGGGCTTTGCAGGAACTGCCCCGCTGCCAAGAATGCCTCTTTGGGAGGGCTGTGCTGTTGTGTCTCCAGTGCCTGCTGCAGGCCCCAAGAGAAGGGAATGAGCCCCAGCAGGGTCACACCATGGGCCCTGCCTGACGTGACAAAGGACATCACAGCCACAGTCTGTGGTCAGAGCTGTCATCTAAAAGGGGGAGTGCTGTGAAGAGGATCATCCTCCTCCTGCCCACCCATCTTCAGCCTGTGGTGCAAAACTTGCTGTGGTGCAAAGTGTTTCTCTTGTGGCATCCTTAGTCAGTGTGTGTAGGACCTCACTGGTGGCCATCCAAACTCCTAAGTCCCTTACTTAGGAGAGGGGTCCCAGACTGTCCCCCTGGTCACCATAGTCCTCCATCTTGTCCCTTACCATCAGCTGCGTCAACCTGGGCCTGATCACTGACCCTTCAGGGAGGTTTGTGGTGATTCAGCCATGGTCTGGAGGTGCCTGAAGGAAGAGGTGAGGAACTGGAGCTAATGATGGAGGGCTGCTCTGCCCAGCTCAGAGTTCAGGAGCAGGGCTCTGCACTTGGCAGTTTTAGCCAGACATGCTTAAGCTAGAAATGAAGCCCTGTTCACAGAGTAATGGATCAAAAATCTGTGATAGCCTCTGCATCACAGGCTATCTTCCTGGAATTTTATTTGGATCTTTTCCTTTTGATGCTGCAGTTGGAAGGAGAGATCATTTAGGTAGTTTCTATGATCTCCCTTTTGCAGAGGGTCAGAGGAATGAATGCCCAGAGAGATCCCTTCTGGGTTAATCAGCTATGTATGGCCAGCTTATTGGGAGGACCCATATCCTGAGAAATACAGGGCTCAGGCTGCAACACATGGCCCTGTATGAGCCCCCATTCATGCACCCAGGTGGAAGAGGGGGTACAGCCCTCTGGGAGGCTGGGGTGGTTGAGGTGGTAGAGAGAGAGTTGAAGTCTTGTTCCCTTGTTGGAACAAGAGCACTTCCCTGTCATGGGGTGGCAGCATGGGGGTGATCGGAGAAGTTGGGCTGCTCATGGGAGCACTACCAGTTTTGTTAGCTTGCCCTCTTGGCTTTTCTGTGCTGTTCAGCTGAAACAGCTGCTGTGTTGGCACCTCGGGGATGACAGTGTTTTGCTAATTAATGGTGTAATCACCTTATGAGAGTTAAGTCTTTCAGAATTTGCAAAATATTGCAGATATAAAATAACTACTGTCACCTGTAGCAGGCACAGGGCCTGCAAGGCCTCCTTGGAGGTCAGAATGCCTGAGCTAGGAAATGCCAAGTCATGATGACTCGGGCCTTAGAAGCCCCTCTCTTCCGCCTTTCGGACCCTGCTTATCTCTCTGTAAGCCTATAGGTCACTTTCCCCTGACCCTTTCTATTGGACAGTTTTCAAAACCTCTGTAGGGTATAAAAACCCCTGATTCTGCCTGGTTCGGCAGAAGAAGCTGTCACTGAGAACCTTCGTGGGACACCCTAATAAAGAATCCTGCGGAACCTTATACAGCGCTTCTCCTCTCTCTCCCTGCATCTGCTGCCTCGGCCCAAGCAAGCCAAAAGAGCTGATAATCACAAAGAGCTGATAATCACTAAGAGCTGAAATCACTTGAGCTTGCTTGGCTGCCCGCAGCTAGGAACGGCTTGGGAGATCGGACCAAGTCTGAGCCTCCACTGAGACTATCCTGGCCTCGGCAGTCCACCGGGCACAGCCCGGCTGGAACCTACCGGGATAGTCACCCCTTCACTATTAGCGAATAAAGTCAGGTTTGGTTCCTTGTTTTCAAAAGCCTTTTGGTATGTGGCTTGTCTGGCTTGGGTTGAGATGTCTGCTTTGTAGGTAAGTGGCCTTTGATGAAATGTTTGGATAACAGAGAATGAAGCTGAGTACCAGTTTGAAGAGGTGTTTATCAGTCTGGTTTCAGACACTGCAAGAAAATATGCATGCATAAAGGCTACGTGCATGTTGTCAACCACCCATACAGAGTGTGCAGTGAGGCTGTGTGCAGGCGTGGTTTTCAACTGGCTCTGCATTCTTAGCTGGGTGAGAGCAGGTCCTGAGGGATGCAGGGGGTTAAACTGGGGCCCTCTTGCCACACATGGACATTGTGCTATGACAGGTATTGGTCTTTCAGCCGTGCTGACAGGAAGCCAAAGCAAGGTAGATTTCTGAGCAAAGTCACAGGCTGTTCCCCATTGTGTGACTCACAAATGTGTCATTCTGGTCAAAACTGCCCTTTAAATGAGGCAGTTGTAATGACACAGGGATGGGCTATGCTTTTTTGTTTGCTCACTGAATTGGCATCTGCTATGTCCTTGTATAACACATTTATTTCAATGCACTTATATTTCAAAATCTTCTGCCATTCCGCACTTGCAAAAACGTCTCTATCTCAGATTTGACTGTATTTGCAGCTGTGGGAACCACATTGTTCTGCCAGTCTGTTTCACTCCTATCTGCAACATTCACTGCTTTACTGACTCTGCCTCTCCAAAGTGGAGAGCAGGATGGTTTGAGAAGGAAAGTTTCCTGTGGGGACTGGAGTGAAACCACAAAGTTCATTGCTGAAGTCTAAGCTCGGTTTCACTTGGTGACGATCATCCCTGGTAGGACTGCAGGCTTGCAAAACTGGCAGTACATTGCAGAAGACCTTGTGAGGAAAGCAGACTTCAAGCTACACTATTTTAAGCAGTTGTTAATTTCTTTCCCAAGGACCCCTGGAATTTGATGTTGTTTTTTTCAGAATCAAAATTCAACAGGATTTTTTTTTTCAAAACCAACAACAGGATTAATTGAATCTCAGCTTTATTGTGCCTAGACTACCAAGTCTTGGAAAGCAAGTGACATTTAGCTGAAAGCTTTTGGCTTTGACCCACCTTTGGGATGGTCAGGCCAAGTTGGTTTTTGGTTTTACAGAACTCAAGCAAAGATAGTTCTTTACTAAGCTCCTTTGTGTGCAAGACTCCTCAGACAGGATGGGAAACCAACACTGTGCTCATGGCGCATCGAACTGGAGATCCACTGTGTCTGTACTCCCTACCTGGGGTCTAATTTAAAACAGAAGAACCTGTATTTCAGCCTAAATAATCTCCTCAGACTAGACCCTCCCTAGCATTTTCTCTGCTGAAACCTTCTTACTATTTCCATAAGTATTTTTTATTTTGCTCTGAGCAGACAGGCCAACTCCTCCTTTATGTTCTCAAAGCTGGTGATGTGCCCCTTTCCCTGTGCTGCCACAGCACCTTCCTGCCCGGCTCCAGCTCCCTGCCCAGAGAGGAGCCCTGTGTCCCTGTGTGGAGTCAGAAAAGCTGTCTGTAACAGGAGGGCTCTGTTTATTTATTAACCAAGGGAATCAAATACATCCAGTTACATGCCTCTGGGCCCAAGAAGATTTGTAACAAAGGTCTATTTGCAAGGAACCTGACAAGGAGCCTTTCCCCAGCAAAGAGAAGGCTTTGGTAGACCAAGGAAGGGAGAAGCCTCATGCTGTTTCCTTTTACCTCATCTGCATCCGAGAGGTGGAAAATCACATATCACAACTGAGTGCTGAGCCAGTCCCTTCAGTCCCCTCTCCTCTCTCTGGAAACAGCTCCTCCATGGCAAAGATGGGGCACTGACAGTAATTACTCCTGCAGATCTCAGTTTTGTCTTCGTGGCTGGAAAAGAAGGAAGGAATCAATTCATTAAGGGTGTTTTGGATCAGAGATGAGTATGTGAGCAGCACCAGAGGCAGGTGCCAGGGTTGGAAGCGCTGCTCTTCCATCAGCTGGTGCTGCCCCTCGGGTGAGCAGCTCTGGTTCTGGTGTAAAAGAGCAAACAAAACTTGAGGAGAAAAAGGTAAATGTAATTTTTCCAAGGCTGCTGCAGCTTTTAAACTCATCAGTCATCCCCACAAAGGGAAAGGCAGTCCTCTGGATGTAAGCAGCCCCATTCACCCTCAGGGGCACTGCCCGCAACCCAGGCAGTGCTGTGCATGCAGGGAACAGAAGCAGGAGCAGAGCAATGGTGATGTGGCTGCTGACCAGGGCTCAGCAGTCAACCACCAGCTCTGACACAGGTCCTGCCCAAACCAGGGTAACTCACCTCATCCTTCTCCACATCACCTCCAGAGGGACATGATTTTACAGCTGTGCTCCCCTCTCCCTCCACCCCCTCTACTCCATAACTGACCCATTCAAGCAAACCTTCTCTCTGTGACCATTTGCACCACCCAGCACCACGTAGTCCCACGCCTGGGGCTGACCTCCCCAAAAGCAATACCTTACAGTTTGGAAACAAATATCATTTCAAATGGGGTAAGAAGGAGTTCCCATGTGCTTTCTTTCAGGGCCTGCAGAGGGTGCAGATTTGCAGTGTGTGAATACACTTCTTACCAGTCTGTGTGCTACCACCTGAAGTCATCTGGGAACTCTTAACATGAACATCACAAACCTTCTTCTTTTAAACCCAGCAGAGAATCCTAAACTAATCTCTGCCTTCTTTACACTTGCTCTCAGAGTAGTTTCAGCAACATTGTGAGGATCAGGGAGTGGCTTGGAAGTCACACTTTCCTCACTTGTAAGTTGGCTACAGGTGTTGGGTTTATGGGTTTTTTGGTGGGTTTTTTTTTCCTTTCTTCTTCTGCTACTGTTTCTCTCTCATCACCACTAAAACAAGCCTGTCACAGGATTTCCTGCTGTCTATTTTTCTTCTCTTAAGCTTTATAAGCACAGTAAGTCCTGTTAAGGCAGCAGCCTGGTGAAATGATGTGAAAAATCAAGGTCACTCTTGTATTTACTGTACCAGGGCAAGCCTGAAACAGGTACAAATAGCCAGCTTGTTTTACTTAAAAAGAACTATTTACCTACAAGAAATCAAAACCCTCCTATTGCAGCTATTGGCTGTAGCACTTCAGACTCCATCTCAGTAGTACATAAAAGACGCACAGTGTTTTGGTAAAGATACCTGTGCTCAGCTTGGGGGCTGGGACGTGACCAAGCTCGGTATGGCGACAAGCAGCTGCAGTGACAATGTGAGCGAAGGTACAACTCGCAGGGCTACAAAGAGCCAGCTGCATTCAGAGCCACCTGTTTGCCCATGTATGAAAAGCATAAAGCTTGGTCTCTGCTTCTAGCTGCTTAATTCAGTGGTTTTGTGTTTGCCCTCCTTCCTCTCCTCCCACTCAAGTCACTTCCTCACCAAGTGCAAAGGAAGCAGAGCAGGGAGAGGGTGCTCTTCTTTTCAGCTCCAATGACAAAACAGCAGCAGCAGCTGATAGGAGCAGTGGTGTGGTGACCACAGATGTTACTCCAGCAATAGGTGACCAGGGAAGGAGAGTGCACTGCAGCCACACTTATACACTAGTAGCATTTTCTATGTCTTCCTGCACTTATTTCAATGTGTATTTGGGTCAGGGCAGTATCTGGCCAAGGGCAGAGATGGCTGATGAGAAGCAAAATGAGGTGAGGGGCTGTTGGGATGAGATTGGTGCTCCAAGTGTGAAAATAAAAGAATTATGAGCAGTGAGATTCCTCATCCTCTCCTGAGTATGAAAAAGCATTAACAACACAGTTTGCATAGGATTTCAGGGATACTTTGCTCAAGTACCGTGTATTTAAATCCTATCAGGTTTTTACCTCCCCCTGTACATTTGCTCAGTGCAGGCAAGAGATGTAAATGCAACATGGAGGAAGCTTACTGCGGATGCCTGTGCATTCACTAGGTTCACAAGTTTTAGGCCCCAGCACAGCAGTGCTGGAAATCTGTATTACACTGAAGAGCATTTTCTGGTTAGAAAGTATTTCTGCTCTGCTGCTTATTAGCAGTGAGGTTAGGAAAGTGACTGGCATTGGTTTATAAATGAATGAGTCTTTGCCAGAGGAGAAAAATTACCTGAAGATGTGACATTTAATATGGGGTTATACATTCCCCAAATTCAGACCCCTGCCTGACATGACTTCAGTCCCCAGTTTCTATCTTCTCAAACCATTTGCTGCACTGATGCCTCAAATTAGCCTAAGCTCATGTAAAGGCACCTTACTCTCATGTGGAGGCTCAGTAGCTACCTCCTTCTCCAGGTCATGCTGGGGAAAAGGAGTAACTCTCAAGCAGCTGAGAGTGGTTATCTTGCTTGAAAAACACTAATCCTGTGGCCTGATTTAAGCTGAGTTATAGCCACAGCTGTTACCTGTTTAAGAGAAATAGTCAAGGAAACGTCCTTTGCCTTTTAGGCCAAATCATACAAGAGTTGTTAATTGGTGCTTTACAAGGAAAAAAGAAAGGCAGAAGAGGGGCATCCATACAAATACATATATATATATATATATATATATATATATATATATATATATATGCACACAGAGTGAGAGATTCACAGTTCTAAGAGGAAGAAGTGAAAAGGGAGAGACTCTAGGAACTGAGACAGGGGAAGGGCAGAGGAGGAATCCCCTTACAGACCATGGTTACCTGGAAGTTGCTGTTTGCCGTATAAGGAAAGGTGTGGGAGGAAAGAAGATGAAGTTTCTCCCTTGCTGTTTGGAGACTTCAAGGCCAGAGATAGCCAATTTCCAATCAGGACAGCATCCCTCTCCTGTGATGGGCTGGAATGTAATCTGTGAGTCCCTGAGTGGCAGCTTGACCTTTTCCTTTGCTTATTGAAGGACAAAGGTAATTGCAGACATTGTTTTACCTGCAAAGGCATGAGTCATTTTGCTTTACCTTTAATTTTTTGTTTTAACTTTGTTTTGCCTTTGTGACTGCATGGGACGGTAGTTGGATGGATATCCAGGTTCTGTCCCTGTTTCTGCTGCTTTGTATTAGCCAGAGAGTAGCAGACTTCTACCCACTACCAAATCTGGTGTTTGCCTCCAAAGGCTTCTGCTCAGGGAGAGAGGCAGGGTAGATGTGGTGGAACTGACCTGAATCTAACTGAAAGGACTCCAAATTGAAAATTCTGTAGTTCAAAGGGTTGGGTTAGCTCCTTGTCATTATTTTGGTTTTTGGTCAACCACTGCCATTTGTAGCTGATTTGAAGCAGAAGTTCTCAAAATCAACTATAATACTCCGGACCTGATAAGACATGAAAAGTGCCAAAAGTTTTATACTGTCATCACTGAATTTCTACCTTTGTGAGAGGCTTGGGGCAGTTTTCAGGTAACTGGTGACTTACACAGCTTCAAGAAGGTCACCAGCTGAAGACTTTTGAGGATAAGGAGAATTGTGTGTTCTAGCAGCTGATGCTTGTGCTCACACAGAGGCAGACAAGGAGAAGTTAGCAGTGTTTCAGTTGACATCAGGAGGAGCTGCACTGCACTGAGTTGTTGTAACTGCACACAGGAGGTTGGATGGCTCGTGGTAATACTGCTGAGCAACACCATGCTTTCTGCCTGTGCACTCCAGTCTAGATGTGTCTGTGCCATTTACCTTGTGCTGTTCTCCTGGAATGCTGTGCTTGCTGAAGCAGGGCTGTGTTTACAGCACCTCATGCACAAAGATTTTTGTGGCTGAGGCCCTTGAACAAAAGGGTAGTAGGGTATAACAGTACATATGACAATGAGGGGTAGCACACGCGTTAATGTGACAGCTGGCGTACAGAAGGAAAGCTGATAGCCTTTTCTGGATTCACCAGGGTAAAAATTTGTGTTTCCAATAGTTGCTTCTATGCACAGCTTTGCACTCCAAGTCTGGGAGGGGGGTGGGGAGGAAAGAGCATCTGATGAGTTAAGAAAAGTTTCAATATATTTAGTTTTAAGAGTGTTGTACTTGCCAATGGGAGACTGCAAACAGAGAATAGTCACCCAAGAGGAAAATGGAGTATTTCTCTGATGCTCACAGAAGTATTAAGAGGGGCAAATGAAATCTAAAATGTAAACAGGTTCATGTGAAGCTAGATGAATTTGCTGATTACTGTGCTAAAAAGTTAATGATGAAATATTGCCAGTTGGTTTCAGCAGATAAAAGGAAGTAATGGTGATGGCCTGTATCAGAAATAAAAGCTTATCTAAGTGATCTCATCCCCATAGTTGTCAAAAACACAACTCATGTCATTGTTAGCCTGTTAAATGAGTGGACTGGATTCTGAAGGGCTGCATGAGCACAAGCCAGAGCAGGAGGTAGTCATATTGCTGTTTCTGGAAATGCTGTTCTGGAGGCTTGTTTGATAACCTGTCTCCCCTTGGCAGGTGCGTGAGGGAGCAGCGAAGAGAATGGCTCTATGGGCTGGATTTCACTCAGCAATGCCAATATGCATGCAGGGTTGTGATGGCTCCAAATGTATTCCTTTGTAAGGAGGTCAAAGTACAGCTTGATGTGTAAGATATATAATGAGGGACAGAAAGAAAGGCATGTTAACTCTGTTGGAAAATAACATTCTGTCTTTGAATGGATTCTTGTTATTTTTGCTGATGTTACTTTCAGCAAAAAAAAAAAAAAAAAAAGTTGAAATTATTCTTTCTTCTCCATTGTTTGGCTCTTGTTCTCAGCTTTGTTATGGCCACAAAGAGAGGATAAAAATGGATTGGCACAAAGTTAAGTTTCCTGTATCATTTAGAGTTATGTTTTCAGCCCTTAGCACTTTGGTAGGGTCTGTTCTTCATTTTGAAAATAGCAATAAAAGAGCAGAGAACATAAGAAAACACAATTCTATCTTCTTTTTTTTTTCTAATGAAATTGTCAGTGCTAGCTTGAACTCTGCCTCTGATCTGTGTGAAGTCCCTGAACTGTACCATTGGAAGAAAGCAGATCCGAAAGGAGAGATAAAATATCCATGTGCCTGGCTACTTTAGAAGGTAGTAAAAAGCTCCCGACGTCTTGCTTGTTTTTAATCTGTATGTTTATGTCTACATAAATCCTTTGGGAATGAACTTTAAACATTTACATTGGATTTAGAGAATTACCTTCCAGCATCAGTACCTATGATCCAGCAAGAGTAACTAAGATTAAGTTTATGTGAATGGCCCTCTTGGCTTTCAGAGGCATGGGTAATGTTAAAGCACGTGTTGAATTGCTGCTCAAGTGGGAAATGGTAGTGATGAGCATGAAGTGTTGCAGTGGATTTGCTGTTTGTGTGTGCATGGGGAGATAGCTCATGTCTTGGGAAGAGGATCCATCTGCAGTATGTAGCAGCTAAGCATCAAGACACAGCTGACAGCCCCCACCCTGCGCCACTTTGGTGGGGTGCTGCTGTTGAGTGGCCCTTGAACAAACCCAAGCCTTCAGCCCCCTCAGCAGAGAAGGGAGGAATTGCCAGCTGCTTTTCCAGCAGCTCTGGAAGTGCAGCAGTGTCTGCCCCATGTAAGTTGTCAGGATCTTTTCCTAGCACCTTGATGCCTATCTCAGGCTCTGAAGTAGAAGTTAGAGAGAGAAAAAGCAGCAGCAAGCGCAGGATATGAGAGGTTGGTTCAGATGAAAACAGAGGATGGCAAAGGTCAGAGTTGCTCTGGATGGCTGACAGAGCCAAACAGATCACTTCTTGCAGCCCTAGCCTGTGGTTTGGTCTTATATGGGATTTGAAGAGGTTTATTTCCAGTTCAAGGTGTGTGCTTTTGAGCAGCTGTTGAGTTCTAGCTCCTAGACATACTCGCAACTTTTATCTTAGCCTGGGGCTACAGGATCTGATTACTGCCCACAAAATGACATTTGAAGTTGTGTAAGAGTCCTGTGTGCAGGATATAACTCTAGTCACTGCTTTTGGAAGGGGGTTGTCACAGCAGCACAGTGACAGCACAGAAAGAAGAGCCCAGTGCTTGTTTTTCAGCAGAAAATGTCCCTGACTTGCTGTATCACACAGATCAAATTGCATGGCAAGTGAGGGCTGCAGGGAGTGGGGATGGCTGCAAACTTTGACTGAGGTTTTTAGAGCCACAGGTATGCTGAAGTGTCTTGTGAAATGGCCACTTCCATGGTATTTCCTCCACTTTTGCCTTTTGAGAGATCCACATGGTTGGATCATAGTTTTCCTTCCCCACCAGGAATGGTGCATTTCTTTGATCCTGCATTGCCTTGCCTGGCATTTTGGACCTGTGCCACACTATAAGATTTGCTGTTGTCGCGGTGCTTGTCGGTGGCACGGCCAGGCACTGGGATGCATTTCTGCAGAAGGCTTTGAAAGGTCTGCCCTGCTCTGAGTGTGCATGCCCACGTGCCTCGCAGTGAGCCAGGGTTCCTGCATGCCCACGTGGTGGCCAGAGAGCTGGCACGTAGCTGGCATTGGCAGCAGCCCCTGTGGCAGCCAGAGGGGACCGGGAACCCTGGCAGCAAAGGCAGGAGGGTGCTGTGGCTACAGCCTGAGCTTTGCTTGAAGCTGGCACACGATTTTCCAACGAGGCCTTGGCTGACCAGGAGCTTAAAGGCTTTCTTATCTGTGGAGAGTGCCACAGGCTGGTGGCAGCCCGTAATTAATAAAGATACTAACCCTCCTTATGCAACCAGGGGATGTCTGACAGCGTTACTAGGTAGTTGCTCAACAAAAAGGCGTGTTACAACTAACCAGCTGGGACCAATTATGAAAGCCTCACTAATGCTAGCAAGCACTTGCCTGTTGGCATTGTTGGGCTGAAGTTGAGGAGATGAATGACTGCTGTGCAGCACAGGGGCAGGCTCGTGGTCAGGGCAGTGCTTGGTGTGCAGCTGAAGCACAACCAGCGCATGGAGCATGGAGTGTCTCTGCTCTGGGATGTGTTTGCTGGGCATGGATGAGCCTCAGTGCCCAGCCCTGTCTGTAGCCTGTGCTCCCAGATGCTGGATGAGGAGGCACCCCCAGGGCTGCAGCAGCATCTTCCCTCCCCATCCGCAGCTTCTCCCACCCCCTTGCTGCTGCGGCAGCACCGACATGTGCCCAGTACCTCCTCAGCTGCTTGCTACGGGGAGGAAAAGGGGAGGGAGGGAAGCGGGGGCTCCTACTTAAGGCTGCCTCATGAATTTTTAGTCACTACATGAAGATTTCAAGAGTGTGCAAATAAAACATAAAATGAAGCAAAAGACTAAGTGGCATGGCACAAAAGGAGGAAAAAAACCCTAAAACACTGAATCATTGTCCTAAAGGTGCGGCCATTAGAGAATAATAATAGTTTTTGTGTGCAGTGCAGCTGGGGCCACAGTTGCAGAAGGAAGATCCTCGGTGACCTGTGTGATGGCTCTGTTTGTTTAATGTGCTAAAACAAAGAACTGAAAAGCAGGCAGGGTCCTTGCAGATAGTCGCAGAGCTTCTCTCTCAGTTCCTGTGTCTGTGCCCTCTTTCGCTGTGTGCGTGTCTTCATGCTCCAAATGCAACTAATCACAGCTCCGTGCTCTAGGGTGCCTTCCGATGTGCATCCCTTGTCACTGTGCCGGGCACTCCCTGGTTGTTCACTTGCTATTTTTGTAATTTAGAAACTACAACAAATAATAAAAAGTCAAATTTTATTGTCTGTTTTTGTAATTCTCTGTCCTTCAGAACAAGCTCAGCGTAATGACATTATTCCCACCCCTCCATCCTGACCTCAGTCTTTTTCTATCCATTTAGCAAATGCTGCAGTTTGCTCTGTTTTTAATGGGTGGAAATCAATGTGGCTTTTTAAAATTGGATTCTCTCTGCCTGCACAAGCAAAATCAATGGTGTTATTGAGCATGTGCAGGTCTGTGTGAACGGGAGCAAGCCAGCAGGGTTTGCCACCTCAGCGAGGCTGGGGCAAAGCCTGTAGTTCACACAGGGAGGATCACTCTTTATTTCTCTGTCATTTTGGTAAAGGCCAATGAGCAGCTTGGTGCTTTTTAGCTAGTAAAGCCTAGGGTGTACTTTTCACCAGGTTAATAAGAGTTTTGAAGTGGTCAGTGCGAGGTTGTTAAAATGGGCTAAAACCAGACCAGTTTGAGTGCCCATAGGAGGTTTGAAGATCCCAGTAAAATGAGGTTTAATCCAAAGTGTGCTTTATTTCAATATGACTTTACAATTGGTTTTGCCGTATCTTTTGGGGTCCTCCAGCCTTTGCTCTCAGAAATGAGTTTCAGGCAAAATAGGGTTTTGCATCCTTCAGGCTAAGCATTTATATACAAACAAACGGGATGGGAAATTTATGTTTCTCTGTCTGTCTTTTGTGGCAGATTGAGTGTACTAATATTGAGCTTATGTGGGAAAGTTGACTGGTAGGATTGGTCATGGCCTTGGGAGATAGAGGGAAGGACATATTCTAGATGGATGGTATCCTTTTTGGGTTTTTATATTTACTGCTTCTTCAGGTGTGAGCTTCAGATTTAACATTATCAGGATTTTATTGTGTGATGTGGAAGGAAGGAGTTCTTCCAGCATGTGCTCATGGACACTGAAGTGTCATCCATAGGATCATGAGGTTGTGGTAAATGATTTATGGGATTGCAGAAATTGGTAATGTGGAGAATATTTTCAATTAAAACTTAGCTATGGAGGGTGTATCACAATCCATGCCACCAGTGTTGTCCTGACTGTGCAGAGCACCCTAAAGCAGCGTGCATATTTGTCTCCCAGGGGATAGAGTGATAGTACTGACTCTGTGAGATGGAACAGAGCAGTCTTCCTGCTGCAGCCAGTTCCAGACACCATTGACACAAGGTGGGTTCAAACTGATGACTTTAGTTGTATGTGAAGGACTCCAGAACCTTTTATCAACCTGCAGGGCCATTCAGTCATCTCACATAAACACACATGCCAGTGCTTGTTTTGAACACAGCTTTGTTGGGAGCACAGCGAGCTCAGTGTTTTGAGTGAGGGCATAAATTTCTGGCTGTATGACAGAATGGGTTTTCTAATTCTCCTGGCAGATGAGGAGCTCTGGGTCCTGAACAGGAAGGGATGGCAAGAAGGGACCTTCTCCTACTGACTGCACCACCAAAAATGTTTGTTCGGTGCTCTATGTTTCCAAGATGAAATAAGAGTTCATTTTAAAATGCTGGAGTAATGATGAGTTAAAAGGAAGATTTGTGTTTTTAATATCTTCATATCTCCACAAAAAGGAGGAAAATTTGAACTGGTGTTTGGTTCCTGACAGCAACTTCTGCTGGGATGACAGTCCTGGGATTTGTCCACTGAAATCCTCTGACTTGCTTTTCCTGACTCACTTCTAATTTCTTGATTATTTTTTGTTTTAAATTCTGTAAATCTCTGTCACTCCTGGATTTCACTTGTAAAGCGGGGGGGGGGGCACATTTCTAAGAAAACAAGGAAATTAATCTTCTCTGTCTGTTCTCTGTTTGAGTGAGGATTTCTTTATGGCCGTCCTTTAATTGTGTGATGGTGAGTGGCCTGGACAAATGAGACAGTTTAAGTATCCTGCACTCAGTGTAGCTCATCCATGCATACATTATGAAGTACACAGAGTAGCTATAAATGATGCACGACTTGTTTCTCGGTGCAGGGCTGGGTGTGTGTGCTGGTGGACCGCCTTTTTCACTGTGCAAATACGGTTCTATTCATGCAAGAAACTTGGTGATGATTAAATATCATTCAAAATAAGCTAAAAATGTATCTTTATTGGCTTATTTTCTTTCCACAGACAACAAAGGTCCTACTTAATTGTTTTCAAATGTTGGCAGGAGTGGAGTTTTCTGCAGCTTTGCACATCAGTGCAAGAAGCTTCCCTTGGCTGAGATGTGTTCAGCAAAGTGTCCAGTCATATAGCAATTTGTTAACCACCTAATTTCCACATGTAGTGTTATTTTTAATCAATACAGCAGGGTTTTTTTCATATGTACTGGTGTGCTGATTAACTCTGCAAACAACTCAGTGTGTTCCTGCAAAGCAACTCATGTGCTTTTTCCCCTTTCTTTGTAAAGTCCCCAGGACAGATAGGTCATTTTTATTGTGCAGAGGCCTCTGTTAACTATGAGGGCAAGAAGTTTCTCATGCTGATCCTCTCCAGTGACAGCAGTGTGCTCTGCTGGGAGGGCTGGACAAGGTTTAGACCCAGGCAGAGACTTCCAAATGTCCAAGCAGGAGTTCTCCTCCTTCCCAGGCACTCCTGCTGTCCCAGGTTTCCTGAGAGCTAGTACAGGAATGGGTGAAATATGTTGGTCAGTCTTTGTGTAGGGGGAAAAAGAACAACAGATTTTTGTATTTTGGGTTGGGATTTATTGGGTTGGAGCCTTTATGATTAGAAACTCTATTAAAATGAAAAGCTAAGCTTTTTTGATGAATCCACATCTGAGAATTTAAGAAAAAAAAACACAAAAAACCAGTATTGACTGGAAGAGCCATGAAATAATAGTAATAATAGTGTTTAGTCTTCTCTAACTTGTTTTGATGTAAGTAAGTGATCTCATATAAGGCTAATTAGAATGTGAATTCCCTCCAAAATTCCACTTCATCAAATTTTTTCTGGAAAATAAACCCCAACAACAACAACCCTGTATTTTTATTCCATTCTAATTGAAAACCTGCCACTATGAATGAAATTAAGTAAATGAAATTTCAGGTTTGGCTTTATTGTAGCATTTTTGGTGGTTGAAAAACCAATCCTGTTTTACTTTATCAAAAGGATAACTTTTGCCTTTTTTTTTTTAACAATGCAAACCAAACCCTTGTCTTCTTACTACCCTCCAGACTGTATGCTTAAACATTCTTCAACATTATTCATATTTTAATTTTTTTTTTTTTTGCAATGAAGTAAAAATAATCAGCTTCAATCTGAAATAGAATTGTTGCTCTTCAACTTCTCAAAGCAGTAAGGGAAAATAGATCACACAGTGAGTTTTAAAAATCAGCCAGTGTGTGGGATATGCTACACTGAACCTCTTTTCAGAAAAGAACTGGATTGCAGCCTTTAGGAACTGTGTTTACTGTAAGAGAAACTGAATTTAGACCAAGCAAAGGATGTGGGAAGCACCAGCTTGGTACTGCTGTGATGGCTGCAAAGCAAAAAATTAAAAAGAAAAAAAAAAAGCACAGCCTAAACAGGGATTTTCCACCATGTGGAGAAATTACTGGAAATGTCTGAAAACCATTTGTTCTGGGAAGGTGCATGTCAGAGTCATTTCTGCTCTCCAGCAATCCAGCAAAGGGTTAAAAGTTTGAGCGAGAATTGATTTGGGAGAAGACTCTGCCACAATGCTAAAGACTCATTTATTGGGAGAGCGTTATGCTGCTTACTGTAATTGCAAGAAATTAAAAGAAAACAAATTAGCTGGGAGCTTTTCAGAAGTCTTCCTCCTTTTGCTGACGTTAATGAGATTTTCCCCATACCAAAGCTGCATTAATAACTTCTGCTGCGTGGCTTCTGTAAAAGCCGCCGCTTACAAAATGAAACAAACTCGGTGTGACAGCGAGTTGGGGAGCAGGGAGCGAGCACGGGGGGCTGAACCCTTTGGGTGGGTTATAGATCTTGCAAATCCGCGGGCAAGGGCAGCTCTGGTGCCGGATGGATGGATGGATGGATGGATGGATGGATGGATGGATGGATGGATGGATGAGTGCGGGGTCCCTGCTGCTGCCCGCGCCCCTGCTCCGGGAGAGCGCGGCTCTCCCCACGTTGTGTTGTGTGCTGGCTTCTGGTGGGAGGATTTCGGCGAGTGGAAAGTTTATCTAGTAAAAGGAAAAATGTCACAGGCTGTTCTGAGGGCTGTATTTATAGCCGAGGCATTTCCAGGAAGGCGAATTTCCTAAACTGGGGTGGAGGTCGAGGCAGAAGGGAAGGGCTTGATCGGGATCGGCTTCCGTAACAGGAATTCCGATCTTAAGCAAGAATCTGCTGCTTTCCAAGAAACTGGGCTTTTCCACAGCTAGCAGAAGGGATGCTTCAGAGGCAGGGAAGAAGAGTGAAATTATCCGCATTTGGAGGCCCCTCTGTGGGGAAACGCTGAGTTGCAAGCGAGTTGCATTGCAGGGAAAGGCTTTCAGCGGAGCAGGAACCCATTCTGCTCCTCCATCTGCCCCAGGAGGGAGGTGGCCAACAGAGCTGTGCTGAGTGTGGTCCCTTTGGAAGTGAGGCACAGAGGAACTGGGATCCCAAAGTACTTTTGGGATGAGGGGAGTGGATGAAAGCAGTGAGGATGCAGCTCTTGCTCTCTTCAAGTGCAGTCCTTCCCTGTGAAGGGATGGAAAAATATCTTTGTTTTTCTGAAAGCTCATGGATGCAAATGTTTGTTTATGGTGGGCATCTCTGTAGCTATGTACACACAGACCTAATGTATACACACACGAGTGCATGTTGAGTGGGAGTAATATTTTGTAATTTCTAAGGCACTCCTACATGAAGAGACGTGGGTGCCTAAGAAAACATAGCTGAAAGCAAAATCAACATGACCTAGTAAACAACAGCTATCTAGCACATGTGTGCCTACTGTAAAGCAGATCCTGCCTTCCTTTATGGAAGCATATCCTGTGTGGGCTCTATGTGCTTTCTCAGACAGCGAGAGAAGCCAGCGTCATTTTCACTGAGAACTCTCTGTGAGATTTTACTGAACTTGGATGATTTTTCTGCAAATTTTCTTTTGCATTATTTTGCATTTAATACCCCAGTGTCTGACTAGAACAAATTGACACCCAACAGCTACAACACCTGCTTTGTGGGAAGTGGTACCTGCTTGGTGCAGTGGAAGTGGAACTGTTTTTTGGCTGTTGCTGCTTGGCACAGGCACCTTTCTGGTGCTGTCCTGTGGGTGACAGCACAATTTGCAAGTTATTAAAAGTTGAGGAGGATTCAGAACATCTTATTCCAAAAGTTTCTAAGTATTTCATGCTTGTCATCTAAAGCAGTAGTGCTTCAAAACAGCAGGGGAAAAAAAATTATGCATTGCATATTTATAATACATGATTGTTGATATCTGTTTACATTTATCTCTGCTCTAGAGGAGAGACCGGATAACTCGTTTGTGGCAGGGAAGCTAAATGTCATAACCAGGATAGCCTGTTACAGATGTGTATTAACCCCTTCAATTAATTTTCTTAATCCTTTCCTGGGCCTCATGAAGGATCATGTGATAAATCTGGCCAGTGCTTTTGTTCTGCCATGTAAAGGGATGCACGAGAGAATTCGCAATGTTCTGGGTACAGGCACAGAGATGTGCAACATAAAGTTACTCCCAGTGGATGATGGCAGGGAACAAGGAATGTGTGTGGGACCCCACGAGCCCATGGCTCTGTGTGCCTTAGCAATCAGTGTGGCCAGGTGGGAGGTGGTTTGGAGAGCAAATCCTTTGTCAAGGACCCAACAGCCATGTCTGGGACATTCTAAGGGTGGCTGATTTGGACTAGGTCTTGTTCAGTGGGTGAATGCTCATTTGTGCTCCTCTGAGACAACTTGTTAGTTTACGTTTTCATCAAGTCTTATAATCTGCCTTTTTAGTATTGGGGTTTTTTTTCTTTTTTGATTTTTTTTAAGGAAGGACATTCTGCCTACCTGAGAGAATCTGGGTTTTAACTTTAAAAAACAGTAAAGCATTTCTAGATCTCAATGTTACTGCAAAAAGGAGTTTAAAAACAAGTTAGATATAAAAAACAGAGTATGTTCCTAAAAAAAAGTTATAATCTCATGATTTGGGTGATTAGCAGGTGACTTTTTAGGTTATTTTTTCCTGGGAGAAAACCTTCAGGAACAGCCTGGGTGGGACAGGAATACCTTTCTGACTCTCAATGATATAGAAGTTAGAGGAATTTCTTCTTTCTTGATTTAAATCCATGCATCTCCAGCGCAACAGCTGTGGAGTTATTTGTGGTTCAGGTTCACTGAAATAACAGCTCTTGGAAAATCTGCTTTCAAAATTTTCCTGAGTTCTGAAAAGGAGCTGCTGAGCAAGTCCAGAGTATGGTTTTTTTTGGTAGGTTGATTGATTGGCTAGTTGGGTTTTTGGGGGTTCTTCTGCTTTTCTCAGTTTTACAGAACAATCTGCCTTTGCATGGGGGATGTCCCAGGACCAGTGTTTCTGCTACTCCTTTTTCTTTGAGCAGACCTTGGGGTATCCCCTGTGAAAAGGGCTTTGGGGTGTTTGATGTTATTGCCAGCCCTGGCCGTGGTGAGTGGGAAGCTGCCCAGGTGGGCATTCTTCCTCAGTGCACACTGCCCAGAGCCTTTCAGACTCTTAAAGTCCTCAGCATCCATTGAGGGGAGAAAGTGAGAAGAGCCAGGGGAGAAGGTGATGACCCCTGTGCAAGGAATCCCTCAGGGTGGGGTAGCCAGGTGCAGGACAAAACCCTGGCGCAGGAGAGAAGCACCGCAAGGTCGTGCCTGCTGTGTGCTTTTTCTTAAATCTCCTTGTTTGCAAGTGCCATGTACCAAACCCTCCACAGGAAAAGTGCTTTCCCTGCACTTGCTGCTTCTCTCAGAAATGTGCTTGCAGTGAGAAGGAGTTGAAGAGACCAAAGCAATGAAACACAGAAACCACGGGCACCCAGGAGGGACAAAACCACCCCACAGTCGCGAACCAGTTGGGAAGGAGGGGTTTGGATGAATATGGTGTTACTTCATCTGTGCACTGGCCATAGCAGGCAGCACATGGCTTAAAACCCAGAAGAGAAAAACAGAATGGGCTGCAGTGGCTTTGAGGGATGTCACTGTGGCGTGGAGAGCTGCAGCCAGGCACCAAATCCTGGCGAGGGAGAAACAGGCTGGATTACCATGACCTGGATCATTAAGAGATTGCCAGTGATTTATTAAACACATAAAATTCCCACTAGGGTTTTTTCCTTTTTCTTTCTCCCTACTACTCTAAAAATGAGAATTTCATGTAAGATTTGGGGGTTTGTACCTTCCTTAAACAATACAGTAAATCAGAAGTCCAAAATGCTTTTTGTAATAGCAGATCACCACCAATCTGCTGATATAACTTCTGGAAAACTGTATGTTATGGCCAGGTTTTTTAAAAAATATCTCCACATACAATTTTTAAAAGGTGTTGGTTGTTCAGACTCAAAAAGCCTCCCAATTTCTAACTGCCTGGCTAGTTCTCTGACTCAAAAATCTAAATGCGTAATGTGAAGTTAAAATATTTTGTACATGTATTAAATACTTTAAATATTCAGAGAATTTTTTTTCAGATTAAATACTTCACTTGAGGACTAACCTGATAGAAATAATCATGTACCATTGATTTTTTTTTTTTTTTTTTTTTTTTTTTTTTTTTTTTTTTGCTATGTGTGAGGGCAAGCAATTAATAATTTATATTCTCCAAATAATTTCTAGTGTGTTGCAGTGACGTAAGCTACAATGCAATACAAGCTTTAACATCAAACTTCAGGAAGAGCACAAATAGGGAATGGGTGTTCACTGAATGAAGTTAATCTGTATTTTGAAAATTCCCAGAGCACTTTAGATAATGCTGGAAAGTTAAACGTCAGAAAAGGGTGTATTTGCACCAAAGAGGAACGTGGTTCCGTTTGACTTGTAACTCCTTTAGCTTCGTTGAAGGCAGTGTGACTGTGGGAAGTGTAAATCCACACTCGGATTGAAGGCAAGCCATTCCACAACTGTAGTCCCTATTAATTTATTCCATTAATAGTGGAATACAGGTGAGGGTTCATGCTGCTCTTGTCGATGCAGTTCCTGTCTGCCAGGCTGAATGTCAGCCACTCCTTATTCTTGTGTCTTTAGGATGTTTTTTTCCCTTTAATTCACGTTTCTGACTCAAGAAGAGGAGCACTTAACAGCGCAGCCCATCTCATCTGGAGCAGCTGCCCACACAGCTGGGGTGTGACTCTGCTTGGTTTCACTGGTTTTCACTTTTGCTTTTCATTTCACTCTGGGCTGGGCCCCCACCCCTCGTGGCCCCTTTGCTTGCTCAGCTCCGTCCGTCACGTCGTGATGCGCGGGGTCAGGAGGGAAGGCTGGGGCTCAGGCAGAGGTGGCTGCAGAGTGAACAGGCTGCTCCCTGCTGCTTTTATCCGCTCCCACCCCGTGCCCCAGCAGTGACAGTCAGTGCCTTGTGGTCCTCCAGCAGCACTGCAGGAAGGTGGGCATGCTGTGATGGGCCACTTCCCAGGCAACACTTCTGGGCAGGAATGCACAGCTCCTGTGGAGGTCACCACGGGTCCTGGGCAAGAGTGGGGACAACCACCCTGGAGCAAGAGGGTCTTGAGTGGCTGCTGAGGTGAAAATTGGTATCAGTACTTGCAAAAACTTGGAGAAAAAGAAGGCAGGTGTGGGATATGAGAGAAGCTCAGAGGCAGAGATAATCTGCAGGATTAGTTTTGTCAATTAAGAGGGAAAAGGGAAGTAATATAGATGTTGCAAGTTTATTCAGAAGTTTTCAGTCTGGAAAGGGCCCTGCCTAAATCAAAAATAGCTTCCCTTTATGGAAGAGGCTTCCTTGCTCATTCTTTATGTATTTATATCTGACTTGGGCTGGCTCAATGGACAAAATGTTCTGTAATTATTTCCTCTCTTTTTTTTTCTTTTTTTTTTTTTTCTGAACGAAGGCAGCCATCAAGTGCAGGAGAAGTGAAGCTAGGGGAGCTTGCTGTGTGTGCCACACCAGGGCTGTCCAGTCCTCACTGACCAGGGACAAACACCCTGTTTCTGGGGCAAGAACTGGCACTTGATGGAAATCTTTTGTCTGTACCTTTGTGCCTTTGCCATCAGGCAGGGAGAAAAGAGCTGTTCCTCTGCCTTTTTCTCTAGGCTTTTTGCTTTATTAAGCAGAGAGCATCCACCTCTGCTGTGGTGGAAACAAGGGCAGAGGTGAAGGATGGTGAGACCAGCAAGGCCAGTGTGAGGTAACCCTACAGGACTGTAGGATAATGTGTGGAAATCTCCCCGACTTCTATCAATTAAGGGGGAAAGGGGAATAGTTTCAGCATTGCAATTAAAAAAAGGTAATAGAGTCTGATTTACATTTCAGAATGTATTAGCTTGGTTTTAATTGGAAAATAATTTGAATTGCAAGTGAAATAATTAGATTTGAAAGTCGCTCATCAATTTACTGCTCATATTCCCCAGAACTGGACTTAGAGAATACTGTTGAACATTAAAGGAGGTGCATTTGATTTCCTTCTTTTTGCCCTCCCCTTCACTCCTCTCCTAATGAATTACATTCTGGAAGTAGAGGCACATCTTCATTAACAAGTGTATTTTATGTCTGAGCTCTTGGCTGGCTGCAGGTGCTTGTTGGAGGTATGAAGTTTGTGAGGACTTGTGAAAAAAGGGCAAGAGTAGTTATTCTGGATTCCTCCAAGCCATTTATTCCAAATCTAGGTTGTAAAAGAAACGTAATTGTCAGGCTCTCCTCAATATCCCGTCTTGAGGTGATCAGGGTCGTTCTGGAGTTATTAATTGCAGGAAAACTGGCACTGAAGACAGGTAGTGCCTGCAAGGAACACATCCAGCAGCACAGATGTGTAGCTGGTGCTTCATTTCCAAAAGGCATAGCACATCCCCAAATACACTGCAAGCCAGGAGCCCTAGTTCCATGCGCTTGTATGCGTGAGTGAGCCCAGCCATCATTTCCCTCCTCCTTGCTCTGGGGCGAGCACTCGGGGATGGGGACAAAGGCAGGCTGCAAAGGGTTTGTGTCCCTGACAAGCACACAGGACTGCTTTTGTGGTTACTGGATGATGCTAATGGTTTTGTGAGATTCACTCTTCCCATTAGAAAGGAAAATCTTTTCCATCCCTGTCGTGAGGAATTACACAGGGGAATCATATTTGGGGAACTTACCTATTGCTGCTTATTAATGTTATAAATCATTGTTTACTGGTTGATAAAAACAATCTGTCAGAAATTACAGATCTCAGAGAAAATCCTCACGGATGTGAGACAGAAAGCAATCCATTACTGCTGCTTTTTCTCATTTCTTCTCTGATAGACCCCAGCAACTGCACCATCAGCCTATGCTTATTTCTAATTATTTATTTACACACAAAGCCCCTGCCTTCTCTTCCAGGTCAGGAATGCTTCTTTCACTTGAGGGATAACTTAAAACCAATTTGATTGGGCATGAAGAGTAATTGGACGTCATTTGGAGAAGCAATCCCTCTCCATAATCCATCACTGTTGTCACGCTAGCCTGTCTCTGAGGCAGAGCAGCATTCACCCCTGTTGTTCCTCCGAAGTAGAGGCCCCTTTTCCATACTGATTCTTTTCCGATCTTTGTTTGTTTCTTTAATGACCAAGTCAAAAGCAGATATTCAGATATTGTTAGATAACTGTCTATAAATTATTCTGGCAGCTTTATATAAAGGCATGTAATAAATTTTCAGCAAAGAATTTTTTGCTTCTGGAGCCAAAATGTTGGTGCCAGACTAAATGGGAAGAGCACATATGAGACACCAGTTGGGGTGCTTCCTTGCAGCCTTTCTTCAGGTGGGCACCTGTCTTGTGGTGATGGGATGGTGCTTTGGGCCCTGACCTCTTCACCAAAGCCATTTTCTGTTCCTCTTCCTGCTGTTTCCTCATCCCCTTCAGTATGTGCAGTCCTAGCTCATTCTTGGGGGTTGTGTTTTCTTTTTTTCTTTTTTTTCCCCCCCCAGCAACCTTAACCCTCTGATTTGATCTCTGAAGCTGTGCCAGGAGCCCTCTGGATGTGCTGGTGGGATTTCACATACGTGTCCATTCCCAGTGGTGGCCTGTCCATGTGACTGGGACGTGACTGGGACATGGAACACCTGGGGTGAGGATGCTGCAGGTGCCCTCCTGGAGCTGGGCAGAGCTGAAGGAGGTCCAGCAAAGGGCAGTAGCAGGGCTGTGTCCTGAGCCTGTGGTTCCTCCATCAGGAGCTGCTCCTTCTGCCTTCCCTGGCACAAGCACCATAACCCAAGCCTCACAGTATTGCAAACCAGGCAACAGTTTGAATTCCCAAGCTCAAAAGCTGCAGATTCCTCCATCTTAAAGAGCTATTCTTCCATCTGTAAGCTGGGAACTCATTTGATTTTTAAATTGTGTTTTCCTGTTGAAAGTAGAGATGCAGGGGAAAGGCCCCCATGGCAGGACCCTCACCTCTAGCAGCAATGTGCACACATTGTAGTTCCCATTAGTTCTTGTCCTCTCCAAGTGGATTTAACTTTCATTTTTAAATGGCAGCATTTGAAAGGCATATAGGGCTGAGCTAACCATGTAAGTAATTAGACTAGGAATGCAAGCAGAGGGGGCCATCAGCACTCATTATTTAAGAGCCAGCTTCATTATTTTTACTGCTTGGATGCTTATCTTAACATCACCAGCTGCTTTTATTTAAAGGGGCTTTGCCTTGCAGACTTGACGTGCCTTGCTAGGCTTGCCTGGAAGGGCACTCAGAGACTGCAAACCTTCCTCAGTGAGGTGAAACCAAACTAGTTTTCTCCTAAAAAGATGCTTCCCAGTGCTGAGGTTTCCAAAGTATTTACACCCTGTGCAGGCTTTGTGCCCCCATACCTGGAACAATGCTCCCACCATGATAAAAATAAGATGCTCTTTTGTAGCGCAGGGTGTTTTTTTACTAGGTCAAAGCATGAAAATTGTCCTGGGCATCTAAATTTGGAAGATTATGAAGTCTGTAGAGAAAAGCAGTGTCAAAAAGCACTGTTGCACTCCCTGCACCAAAGTGCTTGCAGTTAAATACCCACCTTTGGCTCCAAGCTTCCATTTAATCTCACTTAATATAAGGAAGCTGATGAAACTGCACAGTCCGGGGTGAGCCCAAGTGCAGTAGTAGCTTTTATTCTGACACTTTTTATTGTGTGTGCCTAGAGCTGTATTTTGGTGGGAGATTAGAAAGCGGGAAAATAATGCAATATTGTATGCCAAGTGGTTGTACCAGTGTGCTGCTGCATCCCGTCCCTGAGCCCTTTCACTCTCTCTCCTGGTTTTTTATCATCATTGTGTGTGTGGTGGATGCCTGGGCTCCACTTCTGTGAGTGGCCTGTAGAGAAGACATGAAGGAAGAGGCATATGCTGCCAGTCTTCAATAGGAAAGCCTCATCTAAAATGCTGAACTCCTTTGTGAGAGGCTTTGAGATCTAGAAGCATGTATGATGCTCTGGAGTTCTTCTTGTGCCGCCCAAAACTGCCTGGAAATTTGAAGGTCTCTTTCAGGAGATGATCTGGCTGTTCTTTCAGCAAACCCCTGGGTGCTGAACAATGTATTTCTCCAGGCGTCTAGGGAAAGGAGAGAAGATTCTGTCCGGTACCTTGGCAGTTTCCTGCATGCTCTGGTCTTTCTTCTGCAAATTTGTGCCCAGCCCGGCAGAGTTAAGTGCTGCAGCGTTGCGTGCAGGGCTGCTTTGTTGCCATGTCAACTGTGCATGTCATTTGTTTACATTTGATTTGGCAGAACATTTCATGATAAGCACCAAGGCCTCCGGCGACTTTGAACTGGGGGGTGACTGGGCAGGGGCACAGCAGGATGGGGAGCGAGGGAGAAGGTCTGCATCCATCTTCTGCTGGTTGCCCACCCAATGAGCAAGGGGAGCTGCTGCCTGGGACCTTGTCATTGTAGTTTCCAGGAAAATAGGAACAGGGGAAATAAGTGTTTATTGTCATATTAATATCGATAACAGTGTACATGAACTCTCAGGTGGCTTCTTGCAGTTTGACCCATGGAGTGTGAAGGTTATTTCACAGCCTGTTGCGGCCAAGATTGCCACAGCTAGGTAATTTCTGTGATCCTGCCAAATTCCCAACAACCAGATCTTGATTGTTTTCATGTGTTAGTCAGTGATGGGAAGAGATGAATCTTTACAGGCAAAGACCCATAATTTGAAACAAATCTGTGACAGACTTTCTGAGGACTTTCCACAAGTAAAATGAATACCAGGGCTTGGCCCAGAGCCAGGGAGAAAATATGTCTGAAAGAAAATCTGCAAAGACTGGAGTAGTATGTGAACTCCCGAGTCAGTGCTAAAGCAATTCAAGAAAAGTAGGTGCAAAACTAATTTTTCAAAATTCCATCAATGACAGTGGATTGATTGATTTTTTTGTTGTTGTTGATGGGGTTTTTTTTGTAAACAGAAGCAATCTGGGAAGAGGTTGGTAAAGCATGAGAGATTTTCCTCCAAAGTACTTCTGACTGTTTGGCAGGGATGTTTTTCTCCCATATTTGTTACCTGATCAGGAGTGGTAAATTTTCAATTTCCTTCTCAGTGCTGTTCTTTGCCTTCTGAACGTGAAATGCATTGTTGGTGCTATTTGTGGGAAAAAAATTCAAAATGCAACGGGAAACAGGAGAGGTGGTGAAATTCCTCCCTTCCTTCTAAAAAGAGATTTTATTTACTTTGTGCTAATATCATAAGCCAAACTCGCCTCCCTGGCGGCTCCATGGGCGAGGGCAGGGGACAGCACAAAGTCTGGGATCCCTTATGAGGCACATGCCTCTGCCAGTCCCTCCTCTGGGTGCTGGGTGAATCACAGCCTGCTCTGGCAGGCTGCCTTCTGGGGGGATTTTGCTTTCAAGAGAGAGAAAATACCCTTCATCTGTGATTAATGTCCAAACCGCTGAGCACCACCTGAAAGACCGAGGTGCCGGAAGCGTAGGAGAAATGAGCCATGGGCCAGCGATGTGTTCCCCCACTTTGATCTCTGTCACTCTGCTCCTTGCTCTGGCTTGATTTTTACATACCTGTGTGTGATAGCTTGGTCCTGAGCTCACCAAGTTGTCTTCTTGGGGCAAGCTCACCAACGTGCCCTTTGGTGACAGCGGCTGCCTGAGCACCGCTGCCTCCCTCTCCCCATCTCACCTCCCTGGTGCCTCAGAGCCAGTCTACCCTCCCGTGATCCACTGAGAGTTTGTATCAGCTTGTCATGAGCAGCAGGGGAATCTGGGTTTGGGACAGAGGCTGGTTAAAACAGCAGTGCCACAGGAGGAGATGTATCTGGAAACCACAGCCCCCACCGCAGCCAGGCGGGGCTGTGCTTCCCTGAGCTTTGCATGGAGGTGAGACTCCAACTCTGCAGGTGCTTCTTGATGTCTGACTAGAGCTGCACAGGCATTGCCTGTATTGGTACTTTCTTTGTTACTCATCTCTGTTAATCAGGATGTCTTCCTCCAATCCAGAACAGTTAAGCTCCCGGTTGGGATGCAGACAGGGAAAGTGGGGAGTTTGGTAGCATGACCCGTGTTGGAGCAGGGGTAAAATTCCCGTTTTCTTTTTCATCGTGCATGACCTGGAGGGGTCGTATCTAGGTGAAGAGCTAAGCCAACCCTATGACTCTCTTGGCTTTGGCCTTTCTGGGGCTGCCCAACTGTGCTACCAGAAGTGACTCTGTAAGGTATTCTTCTGTGTATTCTTGTAAGGTAGGTCCAGCCCTTGGCCATTGACCAGCCATTTGTTGATCTCCATTCATTCAGGTCTTGAAACAAAGCACTGAAGAATAAAGCCTGTCAGGTACTAGCAACATGTGTAGGGTTCAGTCTGGATCCCAGCTTGTGTAAGGTTTTTATTGGGCACCAGTGATAATATGGTGTGCTCCAGTTCTTGCTTTTTAATTTTCTACTCAAGGGCGAGACTAGGTGGTTTCCTCAGAACATGAGATTCTTTAATTTTAGACACGAGGTCTGGCACCCTTTGTGGCAGCCAGCTGTCTTCTCATTTTCTTAGCAGCGCTTTCATTCTTCTGCATTGCAAGCCAGCTCTTTTTCTGTGTGGGATCCTTCTCACCTCAGCCCTTTCCCAGTTACATAAAGGAAAAATGCTAAAAGACTGGTAGCACCAAAATTTAAAAAATAAAAATAAAATTGTTGAGGCCCTTTCTGACATGTTGCTACATGCCAGATGCCTGCCTATGGATATTTATAAATAAAAGCCCTGCCCATGGAGCAGGCATAGATCTATAGCATTGTCTGTAATAAAAAACAGTATGTGGGATAATAGTATGGAATACAGTTAACAGCAAAGTAGCACATCTTGGGCTTGAATCAATGACTACCAGAGACAGGATGTTGCTTTGTAAATATTTCAGTTGTTATATTGTTTTGTAACCTTCTTCTCTCTCTCATTTTGAAGTTATTTGTAAAAAATCTAAACCCCAGTGCCTGGAAGAAGCATGTGGAGATAACTTGTACAAGCCCTTCCTTCAGGCTCACTGGTGGTGTCAGCTGTAAGAGATGCCAGTAAGGGATGCAAGGTGTTCTGCTCAGTTCTTTCCTGAACTCCAGCTCCTTGGAGACTCACGGTTCCTGTGCTAAGAGCAGGGACACGTTGTTTCAGTATTTATTGGGCAAGACAGATGCCCTCGTTCCTTTGCCATTTCTAGCAGATGAGCTTTCCAGCTGGGAACCTCATTTCCAAACAGTTCTTCAACAAAAATCACATTCCTTGGACTGCTTGTTCTCAAAAAGTGCACCAAGTGATCTTAATGTGTTCTCAGCTGTCCTTTACAGCTCAGAAGTATTTCTGAATGCAAGGTCACCAATTGCAGTGATATGCATTGCTATTAAAATTGGCACTCGTATCCAAAGATGATCTTTTGGCTAACATACAAGGCTGGGACAAAGGAAGTTGTTTTCTTGTTTGCCTCGGTGAACTTGTAATTAGTTTTTTGCTACATCTCGTAAGCTTCCCAGCCATAAAGTGGGATTAATAAATTTCACTTTCACGCCTTACCGGGGTATATTAAAGTTTAAAAAGAGAATCCAACAGCTGTCTTCGTGGAAATGGAAAATGCTTGAGTTTTTCTGATACGAACCACACCCTAAGGGCTGTCCTGCTGGCTTGCTTCTCACAGATGGAGTCAAATGGAACCTCATTCTGCTTGCATGCAACTGTGGTAGTTACCAGCAGCTCTGAGAGCACCCTTGATCTAGATCCTGCTCCAAGGGGCCAGACAACAAATGTGTCAGAAAAAAATTTTCATTCTATTCACTGTCTTCAACACTCCCGGTTGAAATACTTCTTCCCCTTGTCAGTGTTGTACCTGGGGACCTCTTGATTGCCAGCAGCAATTAATGCAATGCTGGTAGCAGTGCTAGGGAAGGAATGGAAGTGATTGACTTTCAAATTCAGCATTTCTGCTGGCAGGCCCCTGCTTTGGGGAAAACTTGTAACAAGGCTTCTGTCTAGAAGCTAAGGATATCTGATGTGAAGTACTAAACAGAGAAATAATGTACAGGAAAGCTGACTCTATTCCTTTAAGTGAGCAGAGTTGTACTTCTAAGTCCACTTTAGAATTAGGTTTTGCAAGACAGAGCCTTAGATACTTAAGAGGGCAATCCTCTCAGCATCCCAAAGAGAACATTGCAGCCTCTAATTAAGCGAAGTATTAACTACCTTATCTCCTTGATGAAACTTGGTAAACTCTGCCCTGACAGACGTGCACACATGGCTTTCTCCCTGGAAATTTGGAAGCTAAGACATGCTTTCTCTATCATCTATATGATTTATTTTTCCCCTGGCTATTCCTCTGGAGTTGCAGTAACGCACTGAACCAAGTGCAGCTGTCTTTGCGTTGAGCTCTATTTGCATAGAGCTCTATTTGCATGCTGGCTTGTGCTGCTGTATAATATTAATAAGGTATTAAAGGAGAGCAGGGAAGGGGGAGGGGCATGTTAAGATTTCAGTCTTGTCTAAGCAGTGCCATGCAAATATGTTTCCTTTTATCCAGAATTAATGACTAATATGTTAACGGGCCTCAGACTGGGGTTTTGCTTTCTTGGGAAAGATGTCTGCAGCAAGAGGCTGTGTTTCCCCTCTCTGTCTTCCTTGGAGACATGAGTGAGTTTGTCCATTTTGGATGGAAGCTGCAAGACTGCTTAAGCAAGAAAATTTACAAGCATACATGTCTCTGGAAATAAATGCAGCCAGTAGAAAACCACAGCATGGGAATGGATGAGAAAGAAGAAAGGGGAAAGGGGGTGGAGGTTGGAAACAAAGGAAAGATTGTGGTGGCTATCTTGACATCTGGATCTGTCTTTGCCCCAGAGCTGGTCTGGCCGAGGCATCTGTTTTGTCTGGTGTGCCGGGCTCAGCAGCAGCATGTGCTAACTGAGGAGATGGTGCCAGCACCTCACTTTGCACTGCTGGCTGGGGCATCATGGAGAGTTGGCAGGGAGCAGCAGTGGAGGTGGATTCCTTGCCCAATTCGTTCCCAACAGGGGCGTGCCACTGTGAGGAGGAGAGCCAGGTGGGGACCTTGGAAACTCAGTGTTTGCACAGTTAGGTCTTAGTGAGGATAGTCTGACTGCAGGACCCTGGGAGCCCCAGCAGTAATGGGGGGATAGGGGGATCCCCAGGCAGGAGTCACCTTCAGTCTGCAGGGGAAGGAGGACTTCTGGAGCTGCCACGCATGGTTCATTTTTATCAACAACCTGAAGAAGAAAGGGAGCTGTTCTAGAAGGACCTGTTTATAATCAGGGCTTTATTAATTTATTTATTACTCTGTTCTGAATATATGGATGATTACGGGGGGGGGGGGGGGGGGG